>NC_053495.1:146107799-146416965 GCF_905171775.1 Rana temporaria
TGGCTCCCCAGCCGCAGAAAAGCATCAATAAATGTATGCTAGGCGTAAAGAATGCCTAATTTAGTAAGTGTTCATAAATTTGGATTTGAATAAAGACAGGACAGAGGACAGTGATATGTTTTCTTAGGTTATAATTTTAAACCCAACATTTTAAGACCATTATTTTTCTTATAGTATAAGAATATGGAGTAAATGTAATCTACTGAGATACCTGTTGTTTTGTCAAGCAAACAGTCTTGGGAGACATAATTGACTGGGTTGGCCATTTTTAGTCATTAGCCCACTGTTCTCATTAATCAGTGCAGTACAATATCTGCGAGCATATTTATCATTAGCGAAAAGTTCTGCATTGTTTTCTTTGTTATTTACTAACTTGTTTCTGCCAAAAGCTTTATGATTTATGTCTTCACCAGATATACTGTAACAGCTGCTTGGGAAGACAGGTGAAATTTCTAAATTTTTGCACAAATTTGCACACATGTTCCCAATTGCTTTGTCTTGCAAACATGAAATTAGCTCAAAATGTTTACCTTCCCTAGAAAATCACCATAGAACTGGTTGATTTGTTAGAGAGAAAGTGTGTAATTATATGCACAGCTGTAATTATACCTGTTTTTCCTGACAAAGTGACAATGGAGTTGCAAAGCTAATTTTTATGGAAAGGGTGCCAAGAGATTGTAAAAGGTATTCTCTCCATGGAGTGCTAGCTGTTATGAATTTAGTAAGTCAGTTGTTTACTTTCTAGTGCAGTTCTACTGAGACTTGTTGTTTTGTAAACTTTTTCTAAAGAGAAACTATAGTGTATTTTTTTTATTTTTTTTTTGTTAAACTTTATGGGGTAGATTCACGTACCTCGGCGCATTAATATGCTGGGCGCAGCGTATCTAAGATACACTACGCCGCCGCATCTTATTATTATTATTTTTTTTAATCCTGAAAGAATTTGTGCCGTAAGTTACGGCGGCGTAGTGTATCTTTGGCGGCGTAAGGGCGCGCCATTCAAATCTCTGTGATGTTGGCGGGTTTTATGTTAATACGTCGTGACCCGACGTAAACAACGTTTTTTTTTAACTGCGCATGCGCCGTCCGTGGGGGTATCCCAGTGGGCATGCTCGAAATTAACCCGGAACAAGCCAATGCTTCCGACGGTGACGTCATTCTACGCAAATCCCTATTCGCGAACGACTTACGCAAACGACGTAAACATTTCAAAATTGTACGCAGGAACGACGGCCATACTTAACATTGAGTACGCCTCATAACAGCAGCTTTAACTATACGCCGGAAAAAGCCGAACGCAAACGACGTAAAAAAATGCGCCAGCCGGTTGTACGTTCGTGGATCGCCGTAACAAGCTAATTTGCATACTCGACGTGGAATTCGACGGAAACGCCACCTAGCGGCCGTCGAAAAATTGCAGCTTAGATCCGACAGCGTACTAAGACGTACGCCTGTCGGATCTAGCCGAGATGCCGTCGTATCTTGTTTTGTGGATACAAAACAAAGATACGACGCGTAAAATTTGAAATTACGCGGCGTATCAAGAGATACGCCGGCGTAATATCTTTGTGGATCTGCCCCTTTATGTATATAGATATATATATAGATATATAACAAATAATAAAAGCTTACTAGATAAACCGAACCTGGGTGCCCGAGATTATACAGAAGGAAAGCGAGGAAGAGACACAACATCTCTGAGACAAAATGTCGTCCAGGGACAGATTGCATCTTACGGCACATCAAGGGGAAAAGAGGTAAGCAATAAACCATGCAGAATAGGAACAAGCATAGGTTTCAACTTTGCTATTAGTCTCCTAACTCCACTCCAACATCTCCAGTTACAATACATGCTTGACCAGATAGATGTCTCTTCCTCCAGTAGCACATGGATGACATTGGTCAGCAGCACAACCCTGCAATTCTCCTCCTTCTCACCCAATTCACCAAATCCCATACTCCATAAAATCTTTATCTCCATTTTCTGCAACATCAATGGCCTCAAGAAGTAAAGTCTGATAATAGTTCTTTTGACAGGCCTAACTCACGGCATGTGACCACACATCCTGTTTCGCTCCGACCCTAAAGCCTAATCATGGGGGTCATTCCCCATGATTAAGCTCTGAGGGTGGAGTGAAACATGTTGGGGATGTGGCTTGGTTGGAGTCCAGGCTGAGATTGTCACTCTCATCACCATCGTTGGACTTACATGGATGTGCGGTATTAGGGATTACCTCTTTTTTCTCCCTTGCGCTAACTCACGGCATGTCAGGGACATGATTTGAATCCAGAACCTCTGCTGTGTCAGGCAATGTCTCTTCTTGTTGAGTCTCCTGGAATGCTAGACAGGTTCCTGAACAAATCTTTGGATGATTCTGCCTTGAACCTTGTTTGTCTTGAACCTTGAACTCTTTGCTTCTCCTATGAACTTTCTGATTTAAGCCATGCCTCTGCCTTTCCTGTTTGCCAGATTTTTGTGCTCTCCTAAGCCAGTATCTTGCTCTTGTCTTCCCTGCTGCTGTCGATATTTTGCTACCACTTATTATCGACCCTTGGCTTGTTCTTCGACTATGCTTCTGCCTGATCCCAACCTGAAAATACTTGTTACTGACCTTTGGCTTATTTACTGACTATGCTTCTATTTGATCCTTGTCTGCTTATCTGGTACTGAACCCCGGCTTGCTCACTTCCTGGTAAGGCGATCCTGAGGACAGCGACCTGGTACTAACATGCAGCAAAATCCATATCCACCATCAGGAGCTCTGGTGAACACCAGTTAGTACTTAGACTCTGCACCTCAGTTGAGCCATTGTCATCCGCCAGGGTAACTGCCTTTGTACCTATCCTGCTAGTTGTGGTAGTTCCACCACTGCTATAGCAATTGGTTTTAGAGCCCGACTACTGATCATGACATGGCAAACCAAGGGGAAAAAAGTTTGGGCGGGTGTCATATGACGTCCTGGGCTTCCAGGCCATCTAGGGGCCGTGTGCGTGCACCCACCGCATCACTGGGGAGCCAATGCGCGTGCCCGTCATCCGTGATGTCTGCCGGGGGCCCGCGAATACCGGTAACAGAGCTAGGGACATAAATCTGTGTGTGTAAACACACAGATCCACGTCCTGTCAGGTGAGAGGAGACCAATGGTGACCAGTATAGAGGAACACCGATCGGTCTCCTCCCCTTGTGAGTCCCCTCCCCCTACAGCTAGAATCACTCCCTAGGTAACACATTTAACCCCTTGATCGCCCCCTGGTGTTAACCCCTTCCTTGCCAGTGACATTTATACAGTAATCAGTGCATTTTTATAGCACTGATCGCTCTATAAATGTGAATGGTCCCAAAATAGTGTAAAAAGTGTCCGATATGTCCGCCACAATGTCACAGTCTGATATAAATTGAGATTTTCAAACTTATCACTCTTTTTTTATAGCGCATAAAAATAAGAACCGCAGAGGTGATCAAATTGTCATTCAAAGTGCGACAGCGATGAAAACGAAAAATTGGCCTGGGCAGGAAGGGGGTAAAAATGCCCTGTACTGAAGTGGGTAACCCCAACATCTCCAGCTGCATGCTTTACCAGACAGATGTGTCTTCCCCAGTTGCTGTAGCATAGGAATTCACCCAGCACTCCCTTGCCCGTCATCTTAAAGGCATCTCCATTCCAGCTAGTGAAGTCTGCACGCTTTTGCAAGTTTTCAGCTTGTAATGTACCACAGTAGCAGATACCCAAGCCACCATTTCCTTGCCAGAAAGACATCCCTGCTGTTCACCAGCATGTAGAAGGTAATATTTCCATGTTGCTGGAGCAGATGGTCAATGGCAAAGTCCACATGACCACAGACACAGCAGCTGCTCCTCAGTGGTAAAATGTATAGTTTACCGCAGGCCACATTATGCTAGTCGTCTATATTCCAGCCTATTCCCATCAATTAAAAAAATATGTGGCTATCATTTCACTGATATAGTGTGGCCTAACAATGATTTTTCTTTTATTAAAATCTGCCCAGTCTCTCCAGAATAATTTGCAGCTTGCTAAACGTGTTTACATACCATACATGGAGTAAAATATTTTGTTGACTTGCTTTTGGTAAAAAAATGCATTCTAATTTCAATGATTTGAATAAAAACTGTTTGATTTCTTGCCTGTTTAAAAAAAATACAGCCAATTAAAATTATATAATTTATATATAGGGAGTCAGTAATCTTTTTCTGGCTTCTTAAAAATATATAAAGATTTTGTGTATGCTGTCCTGCCACCATTATCGTCTTCTAGCCCCTCTGCTGGCCTGCCACTAATATTACCTATTGTCACCATTGCTGTGTTTGCAGTGTATTATGCTACTCTAGCACTGTTAGTTTGCCACACCCTGTTTTTTCTGCTTCAAATTTTGGGTGATTTTGACCTGCAAGGCTGATCTTGCATTTTTACTTCTATGATGCAATGTATTATGTTGATTTAACACTGTTAAGGTGTCACATATAATGTCTGCAGTTGCTCCTCAATTGTAAAATTCATAGTATTTGCTGCAGGGGAAATCATGCTCTTCATCTCCTATTTCTCAGCTAATTCCAGTGCTCCATTAATCAATAATATTTGTGGTTATCAACTCTCTGAAATAGTGTAGCCCAACAATGATTTTTTTTCATGAAAACCTGCATGATCTCTCCACAATATACTGCAGCATGGTAAAAGTGCTCACAAACCATGCATGAAGTCTGTAAAATATTTTGATGACTTGTTTTTGGTGAGATAATGCATTCTTAATTTGTTTTGATGAAAAATATGGGCACTTAAAAATATATAGTTAGGTGTAGGGAGTCAGTACAATATTTAGCTGTCTTTTTTCTGGCTTTCCAAAAATGTATTAAAATTAGATTTGTTTATAGATCGTCTCTCACTTTTTAAATGCAGCCTAGAATTGCTTACATAATGTGCAACATGTCTGTTATATTTCTGATTTGCATCTCTGACATAATATGCTATTTATTCACAATAAACTTTGCCTTGTCTTTCCCTAAAAAAAGACTGAAAATTTGGAAAAAAAAATACGTTTTTATTTTTTTCTGTTAATTTTTTTGTAAATAAGCTTTCTCTTTCAATTACGGGCACTGATATGGCGGCACTAATGGGCACCGATGAGATGGCACTGATGGACATCGATGAGGTAGTACTGACGGGCACAGATGAGGTGGCACTGATTGGCGGCGCTGGTATGCAACACTGATGGGCACTCATAGGCGGCACTGATGGGCACACATAGGTGGCACTGATGGGCACACATAGGCGGCACTGATGGGCACACATAGGCGGCACTGATGGGCACACATAGGCGGCACTGATGGGCACTCATGGGTGGCACTGGGCACTCATAGGCGGCACAGATGGGCACTCATGGGCGGCACTTATGGGTGGCACTGATGGATACTTATGGGTGGCACATATGGGCACTGATAGGTGGGCACTGGGCATGGATGGGCACTGTGGGGTTGCACTGATGGACACTGTGGGGTGGCACTGATGGACACTGGGGTGGCACTGATGGACACTGTGGGGCAGCACTGATTTTGCCAGGTTGCCAGTCAGTGCCCATTTGTGGGCACTGATTGGCATCTTTTTTTAATGCTTTTTTTTTTAACTTTTTTTTTTTTTGCAGGCTTTTTTTTTTTTGCCCACCCTGTGTGGCGATCCGAGGGGGGGCTGCGCTGATAAACAATCAGCGCGAACCCCCCCTGTCAGGAGAGCCGCCGATCGGCTCTCCTCTACTCGCGTCTGTCAGACGCGAGTGAGGAAGAGCCATCGACGGCTCTTCCTGTTTACATCGTGATTGGACATGGCTGATCACGTGGTAAAGAGTCTCCGCCGGAGGCTCTTTACCGAGATCGGAGATGCAGGGTGTCAGACTGACACCCCGCATCACCGATCGCCGCGATGTGTGCCCCCACGGGCGCGCGCGGCATGAAATCCTGCAGCATTTTTTACCAGACTGTTTTTTTGTTTAACCACTTCCCGCCTGGCCTATAGCCGATTTACGTCCGGGAAGTGGTTAAACAAAAAAACAGTCTGGTAAAAAACATTTATATGGTGCAGCATGTTTGTGCTATACTTGTGGCAGTTGTCTTTGACATAATACACTATAATTATTTTCACAAATAAACCTGCCTTCTCCCTCTGATATTGCTGCTCAATCAAACTGCTTGCATATGCTCCAGCCACTGTACTGTCATAATATACTGATTTTTTTTCACAAGAAAACTTTGGGCCATATTCTTAGAGATCTCCGGCGGTGTAACGTATGTCCTTTACGTTACTCCGCCGCAAGTTTAACTGGCAAGTGCCTGATTCCCAAACCACTTACCTGTAAACTTGCGGCGGCGTAGCGTAAAGTCCACCCGCGCAAGCACTCCTAATTCAAATGATCCTGGTAGGGGGCGTGGATCATTTAAATTAGGCGCGCTCCCGCGCCGATCGTAATGCGCATGCTCCGTCGGGTAAATTACCCGACGTGCATTGCGCTAAATGACGTCTCACGGACGTCATTTGTTTTGACGCTAACGTAAATGTCATCCATCGCCATTCACGGACGACTTACGCAAACGACGTTAAATTTTCAAATTTCGACGCGGGAACGACGGCCATACTTAACATTGAGTACGCCACCTAGGGGGCATGTTTATCTTTACGCCGCGTATCGCTTACGGAAACGACGTAAAATCACTACGACGGGCAAGCGTACGTTAGAGAATCGGCGTGACTAGTCATTTGCATATTCTACGCTGACCGCAAAGGAAACGCCACCTAGCGGTCAGCGTAGATATTGCAGCCTAAGATACAACGGCGCAGGCCGTCGTATCTGAGGCATGTTTAAGTGTATCTCAGTTTGAGAATACACTTAAACATAGGACGGCCTTAGAATCTGACTTACGTCGGCGTATCTGCTGATACGCCGGCGTAAATTCTTTGAGAATATGGCCCTTTGTCTCTGACATCATCCACTGTAATTATTTATTGATTTGAAAAATGCATTGTCTCCTTCTATTTAAATGCAATCTACTAAAAATAGTGTGTAGTGGGTTTGTTCTATTTTTCTGGTTATTGTCCCTAAAATAACATACAATAGTTTTTATTTCCAGATAAAATTGTCTTTCTCCTTCTTCAAATGCAGCCTAATAAAACCACTTACATGACGTGCAGCATGCCCATGCTGCCTTGTCTCTCCTTCTTATATTGCTGTCCAAACAAACTGCTTAAATACTCTACATCCACTGTGCTTTATGTTTGGCTATTGTCTCTGAAATATGGCTCTGTAATTTTTTTTTCCTAGCAACTGCTTCATCTTTGGAATGTGGGGTTGTGGTTTGGAAGTGTTTTGTGCATTCTGTGTTTGTCAATACAGTGTGGTACTGCAGTAATAAAAGATCACAAGTAATGAAACTGTGAAAGCAATGTTTTGCCACTGTTTGGTAATTGTTACAAAGTTGATAGATTTTGCTTTTTTCTTTGTAAACTACCTTTCAATAGCTTTTAGATCTGTTCTGTTTCTTATTACAATCGCTCAATTCTGGCCTATTACTGCTAAACTAAAAGAAAAATCATGTTTTGAGTGCCTAGAAAGACTTATTTTGCACATTAAAATTAATCAGTTATGGGAGAAGCTGCTGCATGTAAGCCACATAATATTGTAAAAGAAAAACAATATGTAAAACACTTACAAATTGAAGAATCTGTGTTTTTCCCATATCTCACTTGATGTCCCATACAGTTCTGTCCCCACTGAATGGTATGTATCTATTTTTTTGTGGGGGAATATGTGATTGTTCCCCTGGCAAAGCCCAGCTCCCAAGGGCCCTTCCTTTGCTTATTAGCCTTGAAAATGGCAAGAATTGTTTTCCACAATTTGTCTCCCATTGACTTCAAAAAGGTTCTGACTAAAGTTCACAATTAACAGTTTTTACAATGAGTTTGTGGAATGGCCCACAAATTGAACTCAAGCATATTTGCTCATCACTAGTGCTGTTAGTAACAAAACATCTGTGTCTTCCTGTGTGGCCGCCTCCCCCTTGTGTTTCTCTCTGGTGTCACTGGGATAAAAACAAGTTTAGAAATGTCCCCATTTTGGCCACACCCATTATTCACCATGGTACATTATATATGCCACACCACATCTTCACTCTCCTGATGGCGTCTAGGGGTGCCTGAGGTCTTTCACAATCCTTGAAATGCCCCTGGGTAAAACAAACATGATTAAAGGAACAAATATTAACAACCTCTGGGCTATAGAGACTTTCACAAGAAAAAAACACATAGTTAATATACTGTATATTTTCACATACTCCTTCAGACGAGAAAACAAACTCTGTATTCCATTGATTTATTCCAATTATGTTGACTGTGTTCCTGTGAGTATACATAATAGTAATACATACAATCTGCATGCACCACTTGACTATTGAAGAGACACAAATGTCTCATTATGCTGAAAATCCCACTTCGCAAGTCACAAATTAGGGAAATTTGTAGCAGTGAGTTAAACATATTTTAACTATAGCAAAGGTTCATTTGTGATAGCAGGTAAAAAAAAAGTGTTACTATTTATTAATATTTTTTTATTTTGTCTACATATTATTTGCTGTAACATCGATGTTTCAGAAAAAAACAGTTTTGGCAATTAACACTGAATTATGTAAGTGTTAAATAAAACGTACTTAATTCCTAACTAAAAATTTGTCAGGAATAAAAGCAAATGGTAAATAGATCACACATTGTCATGGAGTCTGTAAAATTTCACATTTAATGACATGCGCAAGGCAGGATACTGCAGGCCTATATGTTCCTAAGACACAGTGTACATATCAAAAATGAAGTTCACCTTTGGGACATGTTCCACCCATTTTAGGGGATCTTCTCCCTGTACCCACTGTCACAATTTGAAAACAGCGTTATCATGCGGGGCTCCACCCACAAGGCCACATCATTCATTCACAGTTTCCTGGGGCAGAATGCCTACAAGTACCATCAGCCATTGCGGCTGATAGCAATGCTCTTAGAAAGAAAAATAATAAATGCACATTTTTTTTACCTGCATTTTGTGCATTTATTATGATTTTCATATCTAAAGCCAAAAGCAAAAATGTAATATATTCCAATTTATATGTATTGGCTGCATTAATTTTCATTTTTCAGGGAAAGAACTTTTTCAGCAAGTACACAAAATACCTTGGGGCAGATCCACAGACAGAGTACGCCAGCCTATCTACTGATACGCCGGCGTACTTTCAAATTACCCGCGTCATATCTTTAGTTTGAATCCTCAAACCAAGATACAACGGCATCTGGGTTAGATCCGACAGGTGTACGTCCTCGTACGCCTTCGGATTTAAGATGCAATACTTCGGCGTCTGCTGGGTGGCGTTCACGTCGTTTTTCGCGTCGGGTATGCAAATTAGCTATTTCCGACGATCCACGAACATACGCACGGCTGTCGCATTCTCTTACGTCGTCTCCAGTTGGCTTTTTCCGGCGTATAGTTAAAGCTGCTGTTTTGCGGCGTATAGTTAGACTTGCCATGTTAAGTATGGCCGTTGTTCCCGCGTCGAAATTTGATTTTTTTTTTTGCGTATGTCGTCCGTGAATCGGGATGGACGTAATTCACGTCTAAGTTAAAAAAAATGACGTTGTTGCGACGTCATTTAGCGCAATGCACGGCGGGAAATTTAGGGACGGCGCATGCGCAGTTCATTCGGCGCGGGGACGCGCTTCATTTAAATGAAACACGCCCCCTAATCGCCGATTTGAATTTCGCCGCCAGAGATACACTACGCCGCCGTAACTTACGGCGCAAATTCTTTCTGAATTCGAACCAACAAAAAGTAAGTTACAGCGGCGTAGCGTATCTCCCATACGCTGCGACGGTGCAGATCTCTGTGAATCTGCCCCCTTATCTTCATTGTATAAACTACTAGTCCCGTCACTCCACCATGTAATGGAGATGTACAAAGGCAAATGTGTTTGAAATGCAGCCTATATAACAATCATGGCTGCCCCCTTAGATACAATAAAGAACTGAAAGTCAGTAAACTGAGACAGGAAAGGACAGGAATTGTGATATTCGCAGGATTACCAGGTGGAAATAAAGGAAACAAGCTACCACATCTAGGAACTGCAATCTGCAATATATTACATTTTTGTTTTTGTGTTTAGATACAATTTAAAGAATCTTTAAAAATAATCTTCTAACTCCTTTAGGCTTGATCACCCCAGATAACAATGGATATGTGGAAAATATAAAACCAATAAAAAAACAATCAGATCTTAATTTTAAAGGCTGAATAGGGAAACTGGACTTCTTATTAGTTGGCAAAGGTCACTGCAGTTTGACTTTTAGAATATGTTTGACCTTTTAAATGCACTAATTGCAGGTTATGTGCACAGGCAAAAACTCATAGCAATATACAGTGCCAAAGTTTACTACTCTCAACATCAAAGCCAGATAAGGCAGCCCAATGAATTTTCAGGGGGCCAAATACAATCTTCATACTATTCAGTCTAACATACAGTATAGAAAGTGCACTTGGTAAGGACTGTGCACCCGCTGTTCACTTCACAAGGGAGGGTGCATTTTAGGCAGTACAGAAAGCCAATAAAGAAAGTGAAAAGAAAGTGGGAAAGGATGTAACGTTGCCTAGGGCCCCAGTCTGCCCCAGTCTGACTCTTACTTTGGCTTAGCATCAAGTGCATAGTTTTAAGCTTAGATAATTTATGTAAGACCTTAACTAGCTAATCCCCATCCCCCACCATCATTACCATCATCACCACCACTTCTAAAAGGGTTATTTTGGTGGGAGGGGGTACTTTCTTCTCACATGTACTCACTCCTACTTCCAAATGTTTCCGCTGTAATATTGTCCAGCCCCCCCCCCATTCACCACATGTCCCAGGAGGCTGCAGGACCAATCTGACAGCGCTGCATGGTCTCGTGCATGTGAAGTGAGCAGCTGGCTGTGAAAAAGCAGGAAGTCACAGTCAGCTCCCACAGCCAAGATGGCAGTACCGAAGATCGGAAGACTGGGGAAGAACTGTTCCGGAAAAGATATCACTAGACTCCAGAGCTGGCGAGTGTTTATTTCCTAAAAGTCAGAAGCTACCATATTTGTAGCTGCTGACTTTTATTTTTATTTATTTTTTAAATGACCCAAGCTCCTCTTTAAGTATAAGGTATAGCAGAACCCTCGCATAGTGAGACCTGCTATGCTTGATATTGATGCATTGGAGTAATCAGGACATCCTGATATAACTCATTTTATGGCTGCCTGAGGGCATTTGAAATTTTTGGGGGTAAACCGTTATTTAGCATATTATTTCACTAAGGATGTGTGCCCATCTGTGACATAATATATTTTCTGCCTTTTTGGGGCACTCTACTACAGCTACTTAGTGTTCCATTATTGCCAGCTGATCACTAAATGTAACCCTACTGGCACCAACAGACCTACTGAGCTTCCAGTAAGGCTCTAGTCCTTTAACAGCAAGGTCCAAATAATCATCCAGTACTGTTGTCAGCAGAACCCACAGAGCCTCCCACTGTACATCCTAAATGGCAACCTATGGCAATAATTTCTAACCCTCTGTGTAGCCCTATAGGCAATTTATCCAAGGATGAACCCCACCAAGGACAGTAGCCCCAACATGGTTACAACATCATTGAGCAAAAGATAAATGGAGCTACCCATATAATTTTATTTTATAAGCACAAGTTGTTTCGGAATATCTAGTTAAATATATGCAGCTTCGAACCTTCAAAAAGAAATACAGTATTAAAACTACAAAAATTACAAAAGGGGAGTAGAAAAAAGAAACATACTCAGACTTATTAAAAGGTCATAAGAAAAATAACTGTGCATGTATTTTCCATTTTAATACATTAAAATACAGAAAACCTTGAGTGTGCTACTTCCATATTAAATGGGCTCATTTTTCCATATTTCATTTATTATTTGAATATAAACCAGTTTAAATAAATCTACGGGATTACATTTGTCAAACGAGCAAGTGTTAAGCTGGTGTTCATCAAAATTATATACATAAAACCAGGCAGAAATGTACACATATAATTAGACGTACATTCAGCCTTGTATGTGTCAGTGTAATTTACATTGTGGTGGACTACATTCATTTTCATGATTCTGATTTGGAATGGAGCAAAGATAAAGTACAGGCGAGAAAATGGGGACTGTTGGGCTGTGATATGCACTGTGAAATACAGGGGACAAAATAATAACTAAAAAAAAAAAAAGATTAGAGGCTTTGAAATAGAGTGCTTGTTGCTAGCACAGATCCTTAGAGAAGAGTTTTTTACTTAATCTTTGTAATAATGAAATTACTTCTTAAATCCCAAGATACATTGCACAGCATGCTGTTTTATGCTCACCCTCTCACACTCTTCTGCCGATAAATGTGGACCTTTGAAATGCATTGAAAATAAAAAAAGAAATTAAAGCGTCTTGAACATGTTTTTTTCTGTATCTGTAAGCAATTCTGATTACTGACCATGTTTTTGGTGATTCATCTATTCCTCGTACACGCACAACAATTAAAGAGTAAACAGAGAATGGGGTTGCTAAGTGAGAAATCAGCAGAAATAAGGATGTAATTAAAGGTATAATCTGTTCCGTTTGAGCAGTTTCTGGCTATCTCTTTTTAAAATGACAATTAATAATATTAAGTTGTTCATTTGCAAGATGTTTGCTTCATTTATCAGCCTATAAAAGACTGTCTGGCACAGCAAAAAAATAGACAGAAAAAGTAAAAAGAGAAAAGTAGAAATAATCACAGGAGTATATGACACAAAACAGCATCCAAGGTTCATTAGTTTTTTTAATTTAGTATACGGTGACGTTCTACTCCTACGGGGGCCATGTCCAAATCGGTTTAGAATAGGAATGATTCATTTGTAAATAGACAAAGCCAAGAGTTATCTTTGAAAAATGAAAGCAAAAAAATAGAGCTTCCAATGTCATCAATAGCAAATTGTCCGAATAAAGCTAATATTTTTGTCCTAAACGAGTTCGAAAATTAAAGTGACTCTATCACCATCAGATCAAAAGTAAATAGAGTCCACGTTGTAAAAGATGAGTATGTACCGTATTTATCGGCATATAGCGCGCACCCCAACCTGAGAAGGGAAGTTTAGGGAAAAAAAATACTTTTTGGATGCTCAGCCTTGTCGGTGTCCGTCTGCTGTCGGCGTCCATCGGCGGCCTTGTCCGGCGTCCATCTGCGGCCTTGCGCGGGGTCCGTCCAGCCTTGTCGATTTCCGTCTGCTGTCTTGCCCGGCGTCCATCGGCGGCCTTATCCTGCGTCCGTCTGCGGCCTTGCGCAGGGTCCGCCCAGCCTTGTCGGTGTCCGTCGCGTCCATCTGCCGGTCCTTCCAGCCTTGTCGGTGTCCGTCGCGTCCGTCTGCCGGGGGTTGCAGCGTTGAATTTGGCGCCTCGGTCGAGCTGTGCAGAGCCGGATTTCCGGTGTGTTCGACTCCTCTCGGCTCCTCTCGGCTTCTCTTGGCTTCTCTCGGCTCCTCTCGCGTGGCCGAGCCCAGCCAAGCCTACCTGAGTGCTTGGTCTTTGTCTGGCTTTGTCGGCAGCGCTCAGAGACAGCGAGGCTCGCCTGTCTTTGAGGAGGATCTGCGTATATCGCGCACCCACAATTTCCCCTGATTTTAAGGGGGAAAAAGTGCGCGTATACGCCGATAAATGCGGTATATACCTTTCTGGCAGCCCATGTTTTCAAACTCTGCTGCTCTGCAGATCTTTGACCACTTCTGGGCATATGGAAAACCTGCTTCTCCCACCATAGACTATGGTTCCTCCCACTAGCTCATACATCACCGCAGGATGTTTAGTTTGAACCCTGTGGTGACAGGATCATGCACTTATCTTTTTTACCCCCCTTTCCTGACCTAAACAATTCCACCCTCCCTCCTCCCAGATGTCTTCTTACCTCCAAACAACAGGCTTTGTCTTTGTTTATTCACATCTGCACCCCAAGTCTTCAGTGTCCTAGCCACACCTGTGCAGTAGCTCTCTAAAGACTTCAATTGAGCATCTACAGCAGGGGTGCCCAATCAGTGGCCCGCAGAGCATTCTGATGTGGCCCGCAACCTCCTGCTCTGGGATGGCGGGTAAGCAAGCCCAGATTGTGAGTTGCCCACCCACCGCTCCAGAGCATCAGTGTTGTGAATGAACTCAGTGGTAGAGGAAGCAAGCGGCTGTTGGAGCAGAGGAGCATAAGCCGTTGCTTCCTGTATAGCACTGGCTTCTGGCTTCTGGCATCTGTATAGCACTGGCAGCCAGTGATACCAGAATAAAAGACTGTTATTAAAGGTATGTTTAATACTAAAATCACAGTGTATATATGGGCATATCTGCTCTGCAGTGGTTACTGGGCTGCTTTCAAACTGATCTGCAGGTGCAGCGCAGTGCACCTGCGGGTTTCCTGCACCGAGCCATAGACTTCTGTTATTACCTGCAGGTTTGGTACTCATTCAGAAAGTGCACCACGCCTGCAGGATAAAATAGAAGTCTACGGCAAAGTGTAGCTAACCCGCAGGAAAGCCACAGGTGCACTGCACTGCACTCGAGGTGTGGGTAAACTGCAGCACATCAGTGCTGCAGTTAGGCCCCTTTCACACAATCAGTCCAACCCAATCAGACCCTCCATTCACATCTATGGAGCAGCAGATTGTAAACCAGACTTTTTGTGTCCATTTACACCCGCCTACCTCCAATTCAATCCACTAAAACAAACATAAGGGGATCCGTCCCCTTCTGTCTGGGAGGATCGGAGGGCCCATAGAGTAGAGCAGGCCGTGTCTGTGTCTATTCTGCATGAGGAAGAGTGGATATGATCATCCGCCCGCTTTGCTCATTGGGGCCCATGATCGGTTACCAAGTCGCTTAAGTGGCCCTTGCTCTTCAAAAGGTTGGGCACCCCTGATCTACAGCATTGGTAAATGGCTCCATCGAAGTCTATGCGGATCTACTGTGCAGACATGGCCAGAGAGAAAGAGAAGACACGTTTAGGTCAAGGAAAGAAAGCAAAAAGCATAACTGCAAAACGTTGTTTTTAGGTGTGCACCTATTATTTAAAGACACAAACTAATAAAACTAAGTAGATGACAACAGGTTACATCAGCATCATGTGATTATAATGTTTTGAACTATAGCAATATGACTTCCTTGCTGAATTACCAGCATTATCATTTTCTAATTCCTTACAAAACTATGAGTGTTGGACCTCCATGAGCTAGTAATTGACCATTTTCATGATCACATTCTTTGTAGGAAAATGGTGGTGGTGGTTGCAGTAATATTAGTTGCAACAATTGAATACCTCCTTTGATAATGCACTTCCTAGTACAGATCCTGGGCTGGACCCCATCAGTAAAGGCTATGATGGTCAATAGAGCAGCAAGTGAAGTTAGTAGATATACACAACCAATTCATTTCTCATCCCTCCATTGTTTACTGAATTAGAGGGATCACTTTCGGGTGATAGTGTTTTAAATACATCTAGCTACAGTAGTAACATTCAACATCATTTGTTCTATCATTTAAAAGAAATGTAAGCACTCATCCATGTAGAGTTCTCCGTGCTTGGATGAGTGGCAAATGTCTTGAACATTACAGTACAAGCCCAGTTGATTGTGACTAACCACTACTGATTATACCATGACCTGGATAAATAAGAACAGTCACAGATGTCTTGAATGTGCCATTTACTGCTGTGAGCAACAGTTTTGCTTGCCCTTTTGTCTAGTTTTTGACCCAGCATTGGTCCAGCGAGGGTTTTGAAGAGCTTTTATTCACTCTTTTCTATTTTACCCCCGTAGGAGCTGCTGGTTATCTTTGGGTGGCATGTTACCTCTATGTTCTTGCTGTCCAGGGTGAAAGGAGAGTCTGAAGAATTTCAATGTCCACACAATGCACTTATTTTTCTTAGATTTTTTTTGAAGAACTTTAGAAAAGAAAGGATGAAGGGTGGAAGGGTAGGTAGGTTCAGGTGCATATTCACAAATAGGCAAACACTCCTGCTTCCAGCAAATAGTTCTCGTCGCTACTCTAGCCAGAGTGGGTATTGCTCACCCGGAGAGGTCCTTCTCACTGGCCTAGCAGCCGGGATGGCGCACAAAGTACAGTCTCTGCCACAGACCTTCCTTTATGAGGAGACACTTTGGTCCGGAATCCTCTGCCACAGGATTCAACACCCGGATTTCTCCAGATTAGCTTTGGTAGAACTTTTAGGCCCGACAGGCGACACTGTCAAGCCTCTCGGTGCGCGGTGCATCCTTCAATGAATTTTCCAGGGCTTCTCCCAAGGTACCAGCCTCTTGCATGGCCCTCTCCAGGATAGGTCCTCCCCTGGCTTCCTTTATCAAGTGGCTTCCTCCCGCAGGAGGGACAGCACAGGCTCACCCCTGCAAGGCAAGCCCCAGCCAGACTACTGGGCCTACCAACAAAGTCATAGCCCCAGGCCAACGTGGTCCCGGAACCAGGATTCAGGACACGCACCTCAGGCCAGACGGGCCACGAGGCGCGTAGGATGACAGACTGACGACCTCGTCCTAAAGGCGTCTGTCCCTTAAGTACCCCTCCTTGCATTCACAGCAAGCAACCACTCGTGTCTGAGCCAAATAACAACTACATTAAATTTAGAGCAGCGCCTGATCAACAGGAGCAGGCACTACACAAAAGATTTTCTTCTCTGATGACACGCGATTGATAGCAAGGTCTATGGCTTCTTCTGCATTCCATACATAACTCATAAAACAGTGCAAACTGGAATGGGAATGTACTAATAACGGAAAGCCATAATAACAACAAATTAGAACCCAAATTATCTGACTGGTTGCTACAAGTTACTGCAGTTTTCATATGATCATTGCCCTTTGCACAAAAGCCCCAGTGTACATGAGGCCTAAGTTACCTATACATCTGCACAAAAATGGTAACTCATACCTGTGTACGGTCCCTATCTAAGGGCAATCTGCCAAAACAGTCAGGATAGGAGACGCCATAATTCCAGAGACAATTTGGTGGCTTTTATAGACCCACAAATGATAGATGTGGTCAGCACCTTCTTGTTAGATGTGGTCATTGCTGCGGATGGCCAAATCTGTTGGAGATTGAGCTGCATACAGTTAAGGAGATACTTCTGGTTGCCAGAATTCTTCATGTATGGACAACTTTAGACTAGGGTGACCAGACATCCCCGGTTTCAGGGGACAGTCCCCAGATTAAGGACACTGTCCCTGGACCAAGTCTGTCCCCGGTTTTGTCCCCGGATTGGATTTGAACAGGGGTTGGGGCAATTTCAAACACAGCCAGTGCAGAATAAAATAAATACAATTCTGAATTACACCCCCCCATTCCGCCGCTCCTACTAGCTTAGGGGGGTGTATTTTTTCCATTATCTGTGCCCCTTTCTGAAATGTTATTTATTTATTTATTTTTTAAGTGTATTTTGTGGTGTACTCGAGAGAGGAGCCGGACTGCAGGAGTTGGGAGTAGGCAGGCCTCCCCCAGAGGCAATCTGCCACCTTTCTCCATGCCCCAGGTGGCAATGGTGGGTGCGTGAGGGGGTCCTCCCACACAGCCCGCCCTACCTGCTCCGCTTTGAAGCCCAACGGGGGAGAGGTACTCCCTATAAGGGAGTGAGAGGATCTAGCCTCGCTCAACCAGCCCCGTTAGTCCTTCGCCTCTCTTTTTTTTTTAGAGACCACGTGGTCAAAGTGCGTGCATGTTAACCCAATTTCGAGTGCGTGTAAGTGTGGTGGTTTTTGTGGGAGGGGGGTGGGCGTACTAAGCGCAGGCTTACCTCGCATAGCACACCCACCGGGAGCCGGGCTGAGACCACCAAACTCAATTCACATGCACCCGGGACCGGGATCCGAACCCCTAGCTGCAGAGGTGAATGGCTTATCAGCGCAGTGCCAATCGTGTGCCCCTTTCTGATGATCATGTGCTGGTCGGAGCGGAGGGAATATTTCTTCAGTTTCGGGTGCATGCCCATTCAGCTCTGCTCGCATGTTCTTCTGCCTTGGCCAGCCGCCTGCCGGCTTATCTCCTTGCCTTCCCTGGCTGAGTGATCTTCCTCCGCACCCCACCCAGTAGTAGCCAGGGCCTGGAGAGTAAGACTTGGCAGGCTGTAAGGCGGGCGGCGACGGGCAGAGAGTCGCTGATTGCCGCCATAACTAGTAAAAAAAAACATGTCCCCGGATT
Organism: Rana temporaria; assembly: GCF_905171775.1. Lineage (NCBI taxonomy): Eukaryota > Metazoa > Chordata > Amphibia > Anura > Ranidae > Rana > Rana temporaria. The sequence goes on from NC_053495.1 coordinate 146,126,071, forward strand.
TCATTTTAAAAATCTGGTCACCTTACTTTAGACCGTATTTGTGATATTTTGATGAAGCAGATGTCAGCAACTCACCAAGAATAACAATATAGTATATGATAAAACAATGACAGATAACACTGTAATACACAGTAATATAAAGAATGATACACAAAGAGCTCAGATGCCTTTTAAATCAAGGATTAATCAATACATAATAGAGACTTACAAGTTTTCATTTTCATTCAGTTATGCTGCAATCTGGTAGTGTTATTGATTGTTTTGTGGCAATATAACACAGTAATAAACCTAAGCAAACAGCAGGGAACAAATCACTAGTAAGACTATGTTTAAATTGACAGTTGAACATGTGTGAGCATGATGAGAATGATGTCATTTGACAGGGTTCCTGGACTACTCCATGAACTTAGCCTAAGCACTTCAATTTGTGCCATATGTTTTTATTGGTAAGGAGCTGACTGAATGTGAGTGCAAGATACATTTCGTGCTGTGCTTCATTTCAACCCCTTTAAACAACAGTAACACGTCTGGACCTGCATCATGTCATTGATTGTAGCTCTTCAACTTAGCAGAATCAACGTGAAGTTTAACACTTTCTCTCTACCATGGGCAAACAGTCTTGTTATTACAGAATCTACTGTGAGGATACTGTAAAATAATAAGCAGAACAAAGATTAACCTATGAGCTTGACCCTGATTCATTCCACCTCTCTGCATGTTTGACATGAGATCACAGAATTTACCAATGGAAATTCCTCCCAATTTACTATAGATCGGACATGGATGTAGGTGATCGTGCTGTTCTCCCCCATTAGGCGTTGTTTAGTATTTTCGCCAGCAGATCCATGGTTGACTGTTTAACATGCAACTGAGGTACATCTCAGCTAAAATGGCATCTCAGCAACTGCTTAATTATTGCTTAATGGAAACAAATTGATAGTTATCTACAATAAGCTTTTCTCTCATTTGGATGACCTAACATCAGTTAAGAAAAATAATTGTAAATAAGAAAGGCTGCTTTATCTAAAGGACTAGTGTGGAAACGCACATTTTGCATTCAGCAAAAATAATTGTTTTACTAAAATGTTTAACAGTGTAAGAGGTCTTAATAGTGAGGCTAAAAAGAAGTTTATGGAGACAATTTATTTTTATATCCTTCTAGCTTTTAACTTTGCCACACTCTGTCCATCATAGAATCTTAAACAACAACAATGGCCTCTTATAACGTAACAAATATTCCCTCCTAATGGTATTAATCAATCAATTCTCACAGGGTGTGTTTGCCCACGCACCAGGAAACCTAGGGACAATGCCTAAAAATGTTTAGGACTTGATTAAAGTAGATTTGTTTGATGTGTGTATTTTACTTATAGGAAGGGGTGAACTGAGAGATACCTCTCTACCTCAATTTGTCATTAAACTCTGTCTCCTCTAATGCCGCGTACACACGATCGGTCCATCCGATGAGAACGGTCTGATGGACGGTTTTCATCGGTTAACCGATGAAGCTGACTGATGGTCAGTCGTGCCTACACACCATCGGTTAAAAAAACGATCGCGTCAGAACGCGGTGACGTAAAACACAACGACGTGCTGAAAAAAACGAAGTTCAATGCTTCCAAGCATGCGTCGACTTGATTCTGAGCATGCATGGATTTTTAACCGATGGTCGTGCCTACTAACGATCGTTTTTTTTCTATCGGTTAGGTATCCATCGGTTAAATTTAAAACAAGATTGCTTTTTTTTAACCTATAGATAAATAACCGATGGGGCCCACACACGATCGGTTTGGTCCGATGAAAACGGTCCATCAGACCGTTCTCATCAGTTTGACCGATCGTGTGTACGCGGCATTAGTGGCTCTACGCAACAAAGATATTTGCCGGCACACCATGGATCGACACAAAGTAGCGTCCAAATGGATAGTTTATTGCATGATCACAACACAAGGAGAGTGCAACGTTTCGGAGTCACGCAGGACCTCTTTGTCAGGCTTGTGATGTCATTACATGCCTGACGAAGGGGTCCTGCGTGACTCCGAAACGATGCACTCTCCTTGTGTTGTGATCCTGCAATAAACCAGCCGTTTGGATGCTACTTTGTGTCGATCCATGATGTGCTGGCAAATGTCTTTGTTGTGACTTAAACCAGTATCCAGCTGGTTGTTGCTTCAGCACCCAAATTTGAGAGCTCATCTAGGAATGTGTGTGATGGGAATATGAAGTATCTCTTAGTGGCTCTGTCTATATTGCAGTAAACAACTAAAGGACGTACAAAAAGGACCTTGGCTGGGGAAGTTGCCAGAAAGCTAATTTTGACACCTGTCCCACATTACAACATTTGGGGTTCTGCCCCCTTTCTCCAAGCCCACCAGAGAACCATCTGCAGCACACAACTGGCCTAGGACATGTTTGGAGGTTCCAATGTTCAACTTGTATATGCATGGCATACACTCCTGTTGTATTACCTTTATGTTTTGAAGTACTTGTTCATTTTTTTTTTAATACCAATGCAATTTACTTTTAAAAGGATTTGCAAAGTCACTTAAGATAATGAGTTAAACATAAAGGACTATAAATGTACCATGATAACAACTTGCTATTGGGATTTTTTGCAGCTGATACAGAGCGCTCAAGCACAAAGCCGAAAGGGCAGTTTCATTGAAAGCCATTCCAATCAGTGCAGGCATGAGAAGTAGAAAATTAGGATCTTTTGGACTGTCCTTTCCCTCTTTTGTTTCATGCCCATGCATGAACCATTGGATGCCCTTGTTCCTGGTCAAGTGTTAGGCCAGGTTCACATATGTGTAAATTGGTTGCGGGTTTCTCCGCATTCAATTCACACGACATGCGAGTGTGACCGGCTGTTAATGGATGGGTTTGTATTCAAGGATGTGGCACATATCTACTAGTGGGTGAATGATTACCACCCTAGGGCAACTGTAATCATAATAACACTATGGCTGTTAAAGGAGCCAATTCACACAGGCAAAAATTCAGATCTGATTCGCACCTGAACCGATGAACAGGAGCGCACCAAACTCAGTTCTGGGAACCGCACCAAACTCAGTTATGGGAACCGCACCAAACTCAGTTATGGGAACCGCGCCTTTATATATGTGAACCCGGTCTTAATTCCCACATTCCCTCCCACTCAATGGAAAAGCAGTCTAGAGGCTAATTAGCCGCTAGGACTGCTTTTACATGAAAGCCGACCGCTGGCTGAAAAGAATGATACCAAGATGATACCTAAACCCACAGGCATCATTCTGGTATAACCATTCAAAGTCCAGCAACATACCAGTACGTTGATGGTTCTTGTTGGACATGTACTGTAATCATTTTTTTTATGCACCCTGTAGGCTGAACGAAAAGAAAAAAAGATTGATCGGTGGGTATGCCCACCATTAGAAAACCTCCCTTCATCCAACCCATTTCTAATGATGGGCATACATGCACCATTTATATATGCCGAAGCATGGAGGCATCCTCCCGCAAAAAAGTTATGCCGCATACACGCGGTCTGACTTTTCCACGGGCAAGCCACCGTTGGAATTTCGACCGTATGTACGCGGCATTAGGAGCAAAATCGCTCCTCCGCCCCTAATGCCAACATGCTCCTACAGCACTGGAGTCACGGCTTTATATATCGTGGGAGCAAACGCTGTTGCTGTCAAGATAAATCCGCGCAACAGCTGAATGGCGTACCTGAAAACAGTAAAGTAAATTACATACCTCAAAAGAAAGCATGAAAAAACATATTAACAATAAAACTTTGCAGAATAGAATACAGTAAAAAAGAGCAGAACAATAGAGAGATAATAGAGAGAGAGAGAACAATAAAACGACAACTATTTTTGTTTTTTTTATTTTATATTTTTTTTGTGTTTTCATTTTTTACTTAGAAAACGCTTCCAAAAAAAAAAACTGTTAGCGATCGCAGGGATCAGGCCTGTCTCTGCGAACGCTGCAGTTATGTGTGTTTTGTTTTGTAAGTGACAGTAATCGATCGATACTGCACTTGGGTGGGTTGGGCTGGGCGGAGGGGCAAAACGCAGGTGCTAGCGGGTATCTGGGCTGATTCCGCTAACAATGCGTTTTTGGGAACCCTAAACTGCTGGGGACGCTAGTATAGATCTGATCAGATCAGGTATCGATCCGTTCAGATATTATACCACTAAGGGGGGTGTATGCTTTGCGCGTGGGTGTAAGTGTTACTGGCACTAACCTGGGGCGACGCAGACCCTAACTGACGCTAACATTTAATTGATATCACTCGCCGGGCGATCAGGGGGTTAAACTTTTATTGGGTTATATACGGCGGGTGCCCTGATGCTATAAACAGCGAACTAACTAACCAGCGTCAACCGTAACACTTATACGGTGATCACTGGTGAAAGGGTTAACTAGGGGGCAATCAGGGGGTTAAAACCTTTATTAGGTAATATATGGGGGTACCTGACGCTTTATAAAAACCTGGCGGCGAACCTAAATAACTAACTGGCTAACCAGCGTCACCAGTAACACTTATACAGTGATCACTGGTGAAAGGGTTAACTCTAGGGGCAATCAGGGGTTAAAACCTTTATTTCTAAAATTTATGGGGGTACCTAACGCTATAAAAACCTGGCGGCGAACCTCAAAAAATCACTAGCTACCTAGCGGCACCAGCGACACTAATACAGCGATCAGAAAAACGATCGCTTAGTGACGCTGGCAATAGGGGGTGAAAGGGTTAACTCTAGGGGCAATCAGGGGTTAAAACCTTTATTTTAAAAAATTATGGGGGTACCTAACGCTATAAAAACCTGGCGGCGTACCTCAAAAAAACTAGCTACCTAGCGGCACCAGTGACACTACCACAGCGATCAGAAAACCGATCGCTTAGTGACGCTGGCAATAGGGGGTGAAATTGTTAACTAGGGTGGTGATCAAGGGGTTAAACCTTTATTAGGGGGGGTAGGGGGCTACACTGGACCTAAAGGGGCCTAAGACTAACTGCCCTGCAACTTTTAACTGTCACACTGACACTAAATGCAGTGATCAGTAGATAAATGATCACTGCAATCTGCAATCAGTGACACTGTGACAGGGGGCGATCGGGGGGGGGGGGGTGACTGGGGGGGTTAAGTGTGCTACTGTGTATGTGTGCTGTTGGTGCAACTCACTTTGTGATGTCTTCTCTCCTCTCGCCGAACGGAAATACCACCGAGAGGAGAGATGACATCACTTCCTCCTGCCTGTGTTTACATTACACAGGCAGAGGAAGTCCTTCGGCTGGGAGCGATTGCGAGGGGGTGGCCAGAAACGAACAGCCGTCCCCTCATCCCGGATCGCTCCCAGAGGCTTACCGACCGCCGCATGTACCGGGGGGAGTCCCGATCGGTCCCCCAACCCGCGGGAAGGCAGGCACATACAGGTACGTACATCTGCCTGTCCGTGCCATTCTGCCGACGTATATGTACATGCAGCGGTCGTTAAGTGGTTAAAATCAGTCATTGCTTTGTCTCATCCTTGGTAGTCGACTCATTTTAAATCTATTCCAATGCCAGTTTAACCACTAGCTGCCCGCCCACCGTCATATGATGGCGGGACGATGCAGCTCTCGTTCTGGGTGGACATCATATGACGTCTTCGCCTTCCCGAGCCACTAGGAGGTGTGCTCATCCGCCACGTCACTGGGGTCCCGATGCACGTGCCCGGTGGCCGCGATGTCCGCCAGTAACTGAGCAGGACTGTGGATCTGTGTGTGTAGACACCCAGATCCATGTCCTGTCAGGGAGAGGAGACCGATTGTGTGTCCCTATGTACACGGCGATCAATCACCTCACCCAGTCAGTCCCCTCCCCCCACAGTTTTAGAATCACTCCCTAGGATACACATTTAACCCCTTGATCTCCCTCTAGTGTTAACCCCTTCCCTGCCAGTCACATTTATACAGTAATCAATGCATTTTTATAGCACGGATCGATGTATAAATGTGAATGATCCCAAAAATGTGTCAAAAGTTTCTGATGTGTCCGTCGCAATATCGCAGTCACAATAAAAATCGCAGATCACCGCTTTTACTAGTAAAAAAAAAAATATTAATAAAAATGCAATAAATCTATCCCCTATTTTGTAGACGCTATAACTTTTGTGCAAACCGATCAATATACGCTTATTGTGATTTTTTTTTACCAAAAATATGTAGAAGAATACATATTGGCCTAAAGTAAGGGGAACAATTTGTTTACAAAAAAATTGGATATTTATTATAGCAAAAAGTAAACAATATTGTGTTTTTTTCAAACTTGTCACTCTTCTTTTGTTTATAGCGCAAAAAATAAGAACCACAGAGGTGATCAAATACCAACAAAAGAAAGCTCTATTTGTGAGGGAAAAAGGATGTCAATTTTGTTTGGGTACAGCAGCGCATGACCGCACAATTGTCAGTTAAATCGACGCAGTGATGTATCGCAAAAAATGGCTTGGGCAGGAAGGGGGTGAAAGTGCCCGGTATTGAGGTGGTTAAACAAAGCCAGTTAACATTTCATTATAGTTTTTGGAATGAGGAAGTAAAAGATACACAAACACAGGGACATGTAGATTACATTAAAGAGGAGTTCCACCCAAAAGTGGAACTTCCTCTCATCTTATTCCTTCCCCCCTCCAGTGCCACAATTGGCACCTTTCGGGGGGGAGGGGAAACAGGCATTATACGGTACCTGTTGGGGCCCTTTTTTAAGGCCGGAACAACACTTGAAGTCTTTATTCATTTAAAGCCCAGTACCTCAGTCACTGCACTGTGCCTGCCTGCCTACCTAGTAGTTTTCTGGAATCATAAACCCGTTGGGCCAGATTCACATAGAGATACGACGGTGTATCTCCTGATACAACATCGTATCTCAGAGTTGCATCGGTCGTATCTATGCGACTGATTCATAGAATCAGTTACGCATAGCTATGGCTAAGATCCGTCAGGTGTAACTGTGTTACACCGTCGGATCTTAACTGCAATTTTAAAATGGCCACTGGGGGCGTTCTCGGCGAGAATATGTTACGGCGAGAATATGTAAATCAGCGAGATACGCCAATTCACGAACGTACGCGGGCCCGACGCAGTCACTTTACGCCGTTTACGTAAGGGTTTTCCCGGCGTATAGTTCAACCTGCTTCTATGAGGCGCAGCCAATGTTAAGTATGGCCGTCGTTCCCGCGTCAATTTTTTTTTTTTTTACGTTGTTTGCGTACGTCGATTCACAAAAGCGCTGGACGCAAGTTACGCTCACGCCGAAACCAATGACGTCCTAGCAACGTCATTGGGAGCAATGCACCCCGGGAAAATTCACGGACGACGCATGCGCATTTAAATCGGCGCGGGGACGCGCCTGATTTAAATACTACACTTCCCATAGCCGCAGAATTTGAATTCCGCCGGGGGATTTACGATCCGCCGCCGCAAGTTTTGAGGTAAGTGTTTTGTGAATTACCCACTTGCCTCAAAAACTTGCGGCAGCGGATCTTAAATCACATAGGTTACGTGGATCTAAAGATCCGCTAACCTATGTGAATCTGGCCTGTTGCCTTTAGTACTTTGAGTCACTAACCTGGAACAAGTATGCACATAGGAAAAGTCAAAGAAAACCCAAAGGTCTGCATGCTTGTGTCATGTCGGTGGTTCAAAGGACTGTCAGCATGATAACCAGGCAACTAGTATTTCCACATGGCCAGGTCAACAGTGGAAGCTTCCATAAAGAGTCCAGCAAGTTTAAGAAATAAAAAGAAAAAAACATTTCAGTCAGATCAGTAAACTTATGTATGTTAGTAGAAGTCCCCTGGTACCTTCTTTCCAGGCCTGCTCAGGGAAACAATTGAATTGGATGGATTTTCCCAGGCAATTGCTACTGCTTTCCCTTGGGACAGCTCTCATCTCCAGAGTCCCCTCCTCCCCTCTCCATAGGCATAAACAGCAAATGTGTCCAATTCACGTCGGTAACAACCATTGTTCAGCAGCCACCATTTACTTTCTGTAGGTAGCTTTATCATTTGTATTGCTTTACTGATCTACAGCATGGGCTATTGAAGTGTATCTATCAAAAAGAGGTTATGTCTGGTCCAGGACACTAGAGGTTCTGTCAAACATCTGTGTGTCTTGTGAGAACAGTAGACATCTGTCTAACACAAACCTCAAATGTATTGCAAGCTGAGTCCTTTAACTGCTTGCCGACCGCCCACCGCAGTTTTACTGCAGCAGGTTGGGTCGGTTGTGCAATATAACATGATGTCGCTCTGTAGCCACTAGGGGCACGTGCCCCCGGTGCCGATGCCAGTTCCCCAGCGGGCGTGGTCCCCGTCGGGCACCCTCAATCGCTCGTGACAGAGCAAGAGGGGGAGAAATTACTGATTGTATGTTCATACAATGTATAAACAGCGATCTGTCATTTCCCCTAGTCAGTCCCACCCACCCTTCAGCTAGAACACATCTAGGGAACAGATTTAACCCCTTGATCGCCCCCCCTAGTGTTAACCCCTTCCCCGCCAGTGAAATTTTTACAGTAATCAATGCATTTTTATAGCACTGATTGCTGTAAAAATGCCAATGGTCCCAAAAATGTGTCAAAAGTGTCCGATTTGTCCGCCATAATGTCGCAGTACCATTAAAATATGCAGATCGCCGTCATTACTAGTAAAAAAAATAATAATAATAAAAATGCCATAAAACTATCCCCTATTTTGTAGACGCTATGGGCCAGATCCAGAGAGAATTGGATCCGCGCAGCGTATTAGAGACACACTACGCCGCCGTACCTTACCTGGCGGAATTTCGAATCCTCAATGATTTTGCGCAGTAAGTTACGGCGGCGTAGTGTATTTCTGATGGCGGAATTCAAATCGGCGATCAGGGGGCGGGTTTCATTTAAATGAAGCGCGTCCCCGCGCCGAATGAACTGCGCATGCATCGTCCAGAAATTTCCCGCCGTGCTTTGCGCGAAATGACGTCGCAACAACGTCATTTTTTAAACTTAGACATGAGTTACGTCCATCCCTATTCACGGACGACTTACGCAAAAAAAAAAAATTCAAATTTCGACGTGGGAATGACGGCCATACTTAACATGGCAAGTCTATCTATACGCCGCAAAATACCAGCTTTAACTATACGCCGGAAAAAGCCGACTACAGACGATGTTAGAAAATGTGACGGCTGCGCGTACGTTCGTGGATCGTCGTACACCACCCAGCGGGCGCCGAAGTATTGCATCTAAGATCCGAAGGCGTATGAAGCCGTACGCCTGTCGGATCTTACCCAAATGCCGTTGTATCTTGGTTTGAGGATTCAAACTAAAGATTCGACGCGGGAAAATTGAAAGTACGCCGGCGTATCAGTAGATACGCCGGCGTACTTGCTCGGTGAATCTGGCCCTATAACTTTTGCGCAAAGCAATCAATAAACGCTATGTTCCCAGGAGGCCCACGATTGCCAGAATGCCTTTGTAAACAAGGCATTCCCCTATTCTGCCTAGTGACACTGTCATTGATGACCGTTCCCCGTGATCGGGAAAGGTCATCAGTGATGTGTCATGTGTAGCCATGCCCCCTAACAGTACAGTAAGAATCACTCCCTAGGGAACACTTAACTCCTGCAGCACCACCTAGTGGTTAACCCTTTCACTGCCAGTGTCATTTTTACATTAATCTGTGCATTTTTATAGCACTGATCGCCGTACAAATCACAATGGTCCCAAAATGGTGTCAAAGGTGTCTGATAGGTTCGCAGTCAAGATAAAAATCGCTGATCGCCGCCATAACTAGTAAAAAAATATATATATTAATAAAAATGCCATAAAATGATCCCCTATTTTGTAGTAGATATAACTTTTGCACAAACCAATCAACCAATGCTTATTGCAATTTTTTTTACAAAAAATATGTAGAAGAATACGTAAACTGAGGAAAACTTTATATTTTTTTCAAAATTGTCGCTCTAATTTTGTTTATAGGGCAAAAAATACAAACCGCAGAGGTGATCAAATACCACCAAAAGAAAGCTCTATTTGTGGGGGGAAAAAAGGACGTCAATTTTGTTTGCGAGCCACGTCACACGACCGCGCAAATGTCAGTTAAAGCGAAGCAGTGCCGAATCGCAAAAAGTGGCCTGGTCTTTGGCCAGCCAAATGGTCCGGGGCTGAAGTGGTTAAGGAGTACCAAACCCACGTGAATGAGGACTGAACATTTTAAATACTTGCGGTTGGGAGAAAAAAAAAAGTAGGGAAATCATTCTATTAACTACTTAAATATGCACTATTGTATATTAATAGTGCCATTAGCCCGTCTCCAATTTAGCACATCAAAGCAGAACCTTCATCTCCTGCCGGTGGATTATATGAACATGAGTGACATCTGTAATCTTATAGGTTTGCAATTTAGGAAATGCTTTTAAATCTTCCCATTAACTGAGCAGAAGTTCTTTAAGAATCCGAGGATATAATGGCTCATTTAAAGCTTTATCTGAACTTCGACCCTTACAACGCTAAATACCTTTTTAGTATACTTACTAATTGTTAGCAGCCATGTTTAGCATTCCTTGAGTGTTATGCAGGGTGCTGAATTTCAGCCAGTCAGTGAGCGCTATTCTCACTAATGCTCTGGAATTTTCACTAATTAGCATAATGATATATGTTATCAAGCCTGAGTTCTCTGGCATGGCCTAAGTACAGCCTGGGACCTAAATCTATGTCAGCATAATTAAGATACATAACACATATGGTGGAAACTAATGGGGAACAACACTCAGGACAAACATATTAAAAGATGGACCTTTTTAATATTATTTTTATTACTAACTCCAGAAATATCTGTATTACAAATATAAATTCCAAAAAGCTTTATATATTTACTATCAATAGCCTGTAAGATTGTTCACCGTTTCCTCAAACTCTGTTATCCGTAAGGGCTAGCTTTCTCACTATATTGTCAAAAGTATTGGGACGCCTGCCTTTACATGCACACAAACTTTAATGGCTTCCCAGTCTTATAGGTAGATTCAGTAAGAGTTAGGCCGACTTATCAGTAGATAAGCCGACCTAACTCAGAATCTACGCCGACTTATGTTTAAGCGTATGCTCAAACAGAGATACGCTTAAACATATCTAAGATACGACGGCTTGCGTCGTCCTATCTTAGATTGCAATATTTTGGATGGCCGCTAGGTGGCGCTTCCATTGCGGTCGGTGTAGAATATGTAAATGAGGAGACACGCCGATTCACGAACGTACGCCCGGCCGACGCAGTACTTTTACGCCGTTTACGTAAGAGATAGGCCGCGCAAAGTTAGAGCTAGGCCCTATTGGAATAGTAATGTCAAGTATGGCCGCCGTTCCCGCGGCGAAATTCGATTTTTTTACGTCGTTTGCGTAAGTCGTCCGTGAATCGGGATTTACGTTGTTTACGTCCATGTCAAAATCAATAGGCCCGTGCGGCGTACTTAGCCACAATGCACACTGGGAAATGTAGGCGCCCGGCGCATGCGCAGTTATAAAAAAACGTGAAAAACGTAAGGTCAAGCACAATTAGCATACAACACGCCCCCCTAACACACATTTGAATTAGGCGCCCTTACGCCCGCCAATTTAGGCTACGCAGCCGTAACTTAGCAGGTAAGTACATTGTGAATCATGTACTTGCCTAGCTAACTTACGGCGGCATAGCTTTAATGCCTTAAGCTACGCCACCGCAAAGTTAAGCTAATGTACCTGAATCTAGCTATTAGTCCGTAGGGTTCAATATTGAGTTGGCCCACCCTTTGCAGCCATAACAGATTCAACTCTTCTGGGAAGGCCGTCCACAAGGTTTAGGAGTGTGTCTATATCTATATCCAGAAGCACATTTGTGAGGTCAGGCTCTGCTCTAATTCATCCCAAAGGTATTCTATTGGGTTGAGGTAAGGACTCTGTCAGTGGCGGCCTGTGGTAATTTTTTTTGGGGGGGCAGCCAACAGTATACCACCGACACTGCCCCCACCGGTCAGTCAGTCGCACTTACCCCATCGATTCACCGGCGGCCTCCCGTTCCCCTGCTCTCCACAGGTCATCACAATAGCGGCTTCCGTTTCCACCCTCCTCCTCGGCGGCCAATCGGGAGTCTACTCTGTTTGGGCAATCAGAAAATGGTCTCACACCTGCTTCTGATTGGCCCGGATTGAGGATCAGCGTTTCAACAGCTGTTGTAACACCTGGGTGGGCTCATGGTGCAATGCTCTGCACCACAAGCCTACCCTATTTGAAACCTATTAGAGCCTATGGCTCTAATCAGATGCTTTAAAAAAATCACACCCGCCGCTGTAATTAAGGCGTCTGGTGTCCTGAAAGGGGTTGGACGCATGAATAGAGGGTGACCACGGCGGCTGTGGATCAATTCATGCCATGCATAAATCTATCTATTAAACATATAGGGCCAGATTCTTAGAGGAGATATGACGGCGTATCAGTTACGCATAGATATCTATTAGATCCGACAGGCGTAAGTCTCTTACCGTAACTGCATTTTTACGCTGACCGCTAGGGGCGTGTATGCTGATTTACGCATCGAAATATGTAAATCAGCAAGATACGCGAATTCACGAACGTAAGCCCGACCGACGCATTACAGTTATGCCGTTTACGTTAGGCTTTTCCCGGCGTATAGTTTCCTCTGCTATATGGTGGCGTAAGTGCGGCGTACCAATGTTAAGTATGGCCGTCGTTCCTGCGTCGAAATTTGAAAAAGTTATGTTGTTTGCGTATGGGGCTGGACGTCATTTACGTTCACGTCGAAACCAATGACGTCCTTGCAGCGTACTTTGGAGCAATGCACACTGGGAAATTCCACGGACCGCGCATGCGCCGTTCGGGAAAAACATCAATCACGTCGGGTCAAGCCTGTTTTTTTTACATAACACACGCCCACCTCTTCAGAATTTGAATTAGGCGGGCTTACGCCGGCCTATTTACGCTACGCCGCCGCAACTTTTTTTGGAAAATACGGCACTTGCCTGTAAAAGTTGCGGAGGCGTAACGTAAATAGGATTTGTTACGCCCGCACAAAGTTACGCGATTCTACGTGAATCTAGCCCATAGAGGGTGGCATGGATAGAGGAGGCGGCGCCCGGGAGCCCCTAATGGATGGGCCGCCACTGAACTCTGTGCAGGCCAGTCAAGTTCCTCCACTCCAAGCTCACTCATCAATGTCTTCATGGACCTTGCTTTGTGCACTGGTGCGCAGTCATGTTGGAACAGAAGGGGCCATCCCCAAACTGTTCCCACATAGTTGGCAGCATGAAATTGTCCAAAATGTCTTAGTATGCTGACGGCCTGACGCCTTAAGAGTTCCCTTTACTGGAACTAAGGAACCAAGCCCAGCCTCTGAAAAACAACCCCATGCCATAATCCCCCCTCCCCCAAATGATTTGGATCCTACAGACTAATGATGGCCGTACACTATACGAAAAATCTTCCGAAATTCGTTGTTTAGACAGTTTGTTTTTCGAACAGTTAATGGGCACAAAATCGATAATCGTTGGGACGTTTTTGAGCCGAAAAAACGAAGGACAAGTTTGGAAATTTTCTGCCAAACGAACGATAAATTGAAAGGTTAATGTGTTTCCTGTCCGAACTGTCTGCACTAGATATATATATAAAAAAAAATGTATGTCCACTGAATGATTTATCGGTCATTAGATGATGGCACTATCGTTTGCGCTCACGGCCGAACCTTCGTTTTTCGAAAATGGGTTTTGGATGATTTTTCGTATCGTGTATGGCCAGCATAAGACTGGGATGCTAGTAAAGATCACATGCGTGTAAAGGCAAGTGTCCCAATACTTTTGACAATATCGTGTATATTGTATGGAAAGCTTTTTTTTTTTTTTAACTGCTTACTTCACCAAACAGCGCATGTGAAAACAAAATACATACTGTACATACAGATATTGACACAGTGGGCTAGATTCAGATCTTTAGATCCGCGCAACCTATCTGATTTACGATCCGCCGGCGCAAGTTTTTGAGGCAAGTGCTGTATTCAGAAAGCACTTGCCTCTAAAGTTGCGGCGGCCTCTCGTAAATCCCCGGCGGAATTCAAATTCTGCAGCTAGGGGGCGTATAGAACCCGCGCCGAACTAACTGCGCATGCGCCGTCCGCTAAATTTCCCAGCGTGCATTGCTCCAAATGACGTCGCTAAGACGTCATTGGTTTCGACGTGAACGTAAATTACATCCATCCGTATTCGCGACCGACTTACGCAAACGACGTAAAAAATTCAAAATTCGACCCGGAAACGACGGCCATACTTAACATAGGATACGCCGCATATAGCAGGGGTAACTATACGCCGGAAAAAGCCGAACGCAAACGACGTAAAAAAAAAGCACCGGGCGGTCGTTCTTTTTTGAATCGGCGTAACTCCTCATTTGCATATTCGTCGCGTATATAAACAGAAGCGCCACCTAGCGGCCAGCGTGAGATTGCAGCCTAAGATCCGACGGTGTAAATCACTTACACCTGGCGGATCTTAGGGAGATCTATGCGAAACTGATTCTATGAATCAGGCGCATAGATACGACGGACGGAACTCAGAGATACGACGGCGTATCTCTATCTGAATCTGGCCCAGTGTGTTTGCTATACAAGTTATCAGAGTTGAAATTGTTTAAAATGAAGGTAATAAATATATAACTGTGGGTATAGGATTAGAACTCTGAATATGAAAATGATTTTCTGCATTATTGAGTGTGAAATCAAAGTGGTGAAATTGATTTGATGAGTCAGATGTCATGCAGGTATCATTGGCTGTAACCATACCTCAATTATATAATTTGCCATTTTTATGGAAATATGACAAAAATCCTTCTGATTTTCTTTCATTTGACATCTATTGACATCTTTTGATGTCATACTGGTACCTAATAAATTGGCCTGCTGCTGCTCATGATGATGATGATTGCATTAGTCTGGCAAGGGTTGTATGGGGACATATTGGAAAATCAGAAAAAGAAAAAGAAGGAAAGTTGAACTCCAAGGAGATATAAAAGACATTCGTAATTGCAGCTTTGTTTTCGTTAATGATATCATAAATCAAAATTTTAAGTGCAAACAGTGTGGGAACCTGAATCAGACTTGGTATCTGCCTCTTGCAATTGACTGTAAAGAAGAACTCAGACTGGGATAGGGAGAATCCAGACAAGGAGCCAGTAGGTTTTGCTGCAGTGCTCATGTGCTAACCAGGATCATACTGCTAGGAGAAAATAATGATAAAAAGTAGAAGAGCTCCTCAGTCTGCCGGTCAAAGGCTTGCGGGGGGGGGTGGACAAAATTTTTAAGGCAGAACTAAAGCCCAACTTTCAAAATTTGCACACAGGCAGGCTCTTTAGTGCAGTAGAGACATGCAATCTGCCTACTAGCAATCTTCTTTTGAAAGCACACTGAGCTGTGTAAGAGATTTTGGGCCAGATCCACGAAGCGCGGAGCTTCTTTACGGCCGGCGTGGTGTATCTCAGTTACACTACGTCGCCGTAACTTACATCGTATTTGCCGTATTCTCAAAGAATTTGCGCCGTAAGTTACGGCGGCGTAGTGTATCTGTGTCGGCGTAAGGGCGCGCAATTCAAATGGATAAGATGGGTGAGTGTTTTATGGTAATACGTCTTGACCCGACGTAAATGACGTTTTTTCTGAACGGCGCATGCGCCGTCCGTGGGGGTATCCCAGTGCGCATGCTCGAAATTAACCCGCAACAAGCCAATGCTTACGACGTGAACGTCATTCTACGCAAAGCCCTATTCGTGAACGACCTACGCAAACGATGTAAAATTTTCAAAATTCGACGCGGGAATGACGTCCATACTTAACATAAGATACAAATGTAAAAAATCCTAAGGAAAAACCAGAGGAAAACACTGCGCTAATACGTGATGAAACAAATGATGATAGTAAGTGACAAAAGCAGCTAGTACCTATTGCTCTAAATACCCAAAGCAAAAAAACGTACAACCAAAAAAGAAGGTACAGCGCTGATGTGAATGAAATGAATTATGAATAAACCAATTAAATTATGAAAAATAGTCAGTGACTTGATGAACAAAACAAATTAATAATGTGGTGAAAAAGTTCATAAAAATGTCCAAAAATGAACAGGTGAATATGCTGATCCTCCACCAATCAATGATTGAATATAAGTGATAAAATAGCAAATATGAATCAGTGAAAAAAAGTCCAATGGTAAAAACAAACGAAATTCTTAATCTTCCACCAAGAGAAAACACCCGTGTGATGGTATTCCAATCTGCTTACCAGATTCACTGACCGTAAATGCGGTCAGATAGAGCCCAGAGATCTTTTAAAGTCCTCTCAAGTGGACTATATAACAGCAGGTTACACAGATCGAATCGTCTACTGCTCCAAAACTCCAGATAAAATAAGGATGCGCTCATGTATTCAAAGAGAAGAAACGAGAAATAGTTCCATAGTGAAGTACTGTATGTAAGGGTTATTTATTAAGGAAATACCAGCACTTACAATTCAGTCGATATAAAAAGGCTTGTCATAGATCCCAGCGCATGCAGCGCGTACTGACAAACGAATCCTGGTGGCTGTGTTCAGTGTGTATAGCTCTCTCCGTACGAGCGATGACAAGGTACGCTTTAGGCCACTCCTACGTACGTTTCGTCGTAAGACGTCGTCGGTCCATCCCCGACGACGTCTTACGACGAAACGTACCTAGGAGTGGCCTAAAGCGTACCTTGTCATCGCTCGTACGGAGAGAGCTATACACACTGAACACAGCCACCAGGATTCGTTTGTCAGTACGCGCTGCATGCGCTGGGATCTATGACAAGCCTTTTTATATCGACTGAATTGTAAGTGCTGGTATTTCCTTAATAAATAACCCTTACATACAGTACTTCACTATGGAACTATTTCTCGTTTCTTCTCTTTGAATACATGAGCGCATCCTTATTTTATCTGGAGTTTTGGAGCAGTAGACGATTCGATCTGTGTAACCTGCTGTTATATAGTCCACTTGAGAGGACTTTAAAAGATCTCTGGGCTCTATCTAACCGCATTTACGGTCAGTGAATCTGGTAAGCAGATTGGAATACCATCACACGGGTGTTTTCTCTTGGTGGAAGATTAAGAATTTCGTTTGTTTTTACCATTGGACTTTTTTTCACTGATTCATATTTGCTATTTTATCACTTATATTCAATCATTGATTGGTGGAGGATCAGCATATTCACCTGTTCATTTTTGGACATTTTTATGAACTTTTTCACCACATTATTAATTTGTTTTGTTCATCAAGTCACTGATTATTTTTCATAATTTAATTGGTTTATTCATAATTCATTTCATTCACATCAGCGCTGTACCTTCTTTTTTGGTTTAACATAAGATACGCCTCATATAGCAGGGGTAACTATACGCCAAAAAAAGCCTTACGGAAACGACGTAAAAAAAAAAAGGCGCCGGCCGGACGTACGTTCATGGATCACCGTATCTAGCTAATTTGCATACTTGACGTGGAAATATACGGAAACGCCACCTAGCGGCCAGCGGAAATATGCACCTTAGATCCGATGGCGTACTAAGACATACGCCAGTCGGATCTAGCCCAGCTTCAGGCGTAACTTGTTTTGTGGATACAAAACAAAGATACGCCGGAGCAAACTAGAAGTTACGCGGCGTATCAATAGATACGCCAGTGTAAACGCTTTGTGGATCTGGCCCTTAATCACCAAATATGGAAAGGTTTCTTTACAGTAAGAGTTGTGAAATTATGAAATAGACTACCTCAATAGCTGATTCCGGCCAGCTCAGTAGATTACTTTAACCGCTTCCGAACCAGCCGCCGCAGTTGAACTGCGGCAGATTGGCTCCCCTGCAAGAGCGGTCGTAGCTATACATCGGCTCTTTAAGACGCTTTAGCAGGCAGGCGCGCACGTGCCCGCATGTCCTTGGAGCCGTCCCGCAATCGCTCATGACTTCTAGGACATTGCTAAGAGATGCCTAGCCGTTCCTGTCCATCTTCACCAACCAGGGAGCAAGTTCTCAAATGCTGAGCTCATGAGTTACTACACCAGGGGAAAGAAATCACACGTGGGGGGGGGGGGGTTGAAACAGAGAAAGAGATCACTCCTATGATGGTAAAGGTGAACAGTAACACTAGACTTGTACTACTGTGATTAGGTACACTCCAGACAAAAATAAAAATGAAGCCTTGGGATGCATAGCTTACTTTCACAGTACTTCACCTTTTGAACCAGACAAAAAAATTTCCAGTAATCTGAGAATCGGTTTGATTTGAATACGATTCTCAACCACACCCACTGCAGGCTCGCTTATGCATGAGGCAGCCATATTTGCTCAATGATATCTGAGTTTCACATAAGTTGAGCCTTGCTCATCATCCAACACAGGGGGGTGGAGAAATTGATATGGAGATATCAGAAGACAGTATTTTTATTTTCCCCAGGAGCCAGCTTCATTGACAACTAGTTTTTTTGTATGCAATTACTAGCTGTAATTTAAGGAGCATTGGCTACCTTGCATTTGTCAAGCCCCGTTTTATCACACTGCAAGTTTACCAGGAAGGGTGCATGTAAAAGAAAATAATAGAATGATGAAAAAAGTTCCACAGTGCTCCCTCACCACACGTTCGGAATTTCCAATGGAAAAGTCAGATGGGAGCTTTTCGACCACGTGTATGCCCCATCTCACTTTTTCATCTAAATTTCCGACCGTGTGTACGCGGCATAAGTGGTGAGGGAGCACTGTGGAACTTTTCTTTTACATGCACCCTTCCTGGTAAACTGGCAGTATGATAAAACAGAGCTTGACCAATGCAAGGTAGCCAATGCTAGCAGTTTCTCAATTTTTCAGACGGAAAAAATACCTATCGGAAAATCTGTTTGTCTGTATGGAATTCCGACGGGGAAAAAAACATGCTCAGAAACAATTCGGCGCATACTCGGAAGCATTGAACTTAATTTTTTCTCATCTCGCCGTAGTGTTGTACGTCACCGCGTTCTTGACGGTCGGAATTTGGTGGGACCGTGTGTATGCAAGCCAAGCTTGAGCTAAATTCCGTTGGAAAAACCATCTGATTTTTTTCCGTTCGTGTGTACGTGGCATTAGCCTCAACGTCAGAGCCGTCTTTCTCATTCATGACAAAATTGGGTAGTTTTTATTTTCTTTGCCTCAAAAGAAATGTGATTAGGAAAAGCTGATGTGGTCAATTGAATTGTGGGAAATGTTAACAGAAAACCAGATGTTAAAAATAAAACCACCACACACACACACAAACACAGTACCAAGACATGCTCAGAATCAAGTCGACGCAAGCTCGGAAGCATTGAACTTCATTTTTCTCTGCTCGTCGTAGTGTTGTACGTCACCGCGTTCATGATGGTCGGAATTTGGTGCGACAGTGTGTATGCAAGACAGCTTGAACAGAATTGCGTCAGAAAAATTTGTAGGAGTTTATCCAGACGGAAAATCCCATCGTGTGTACAAGGCATAACAGTTTTGCTCTTTGCACAGGACATGTATAGCCCCCACTTTGTAAAGGTAATAACTGGGTGTGGAATGGCATTTGGTGCATACAAAGATTTATATTCTTTGTGACTATCGAAGTATATAGTCCACAATATTGGACCCAAGTTTTCAGCTTTAAAACACAACAAATGTATTAACTGGTCTTCTATAGCTTCTTTGAATCACCGAAGAGCCTTCAAAGTGTTACTAAACCCAGGACCCTACATTTCACTATACCTGGTTTCCCCACAGTACACAGAAATGCAATTAATATTAAGTAAATATGAAACCGCTAAATACCTTTTCTCAGAGTATATTGCAGTCATGTGAATATCAGTGTCTGATTAGAGGTGGCGTTCATTGTCCTATTAGGTTTCAGGACCCCTGACCTTCTGTCTGAATAGTGCAGATTGGCCCTGTGCCAATTGCATGCACTCGCCAGAGAAGAAGAAAGAAAAATGAAAACGCCTCTCTAGCAATACACATCAAATTGAGCATGTGCAGAGTGACTCCAAAGACGGTCTTATCAGGCGATTAATTGTGGACTTTGGAAGAAGGGGAGGAACAGAGAAGACAGGATCAAACAGCCTTTTTACATAATGTGCAAAATTAATCCCTTCGGTCCCTAACAAGCATGCTTTACTGCAGATACAGGACTGATTTTACGATTGTGGGTTTAGTAACACTTTAAAGAACAAGATCCAATCAAAGCATCTTCTACACACATCTTAATTAAAATATTCTAGCAAGCACAAGCTTAGTAAGAATATAATTCACCTAATTCAAGCTGTTGCCTGTATCTGCCCCATTATAATAAGCCTGTATCTGCCCCATTATAATAAGGCACTACGGTCATGTGGATGCGGACGTGACGTGTGTGAGGGTGGGAGGTGCCGGAGCGCTCCCTGGCTCGCTGTAGCGTGTGGCGGCGGGACCCGAAGATTCGATCATCCCAGCCTCGGAATCGGAGAGATGTCAGCGTGAGAGGCTGACTCCCCCCCGACGGCTGAGACGGAGACTCAACGGCCAAAAGGACGGACGCCGCGGAGCTGCGAGATCTCCCAACCCCAACCCGGAGCTGGATGCTGGCCGAGGACATGCCGAGAGCAACCGCGATAAGGAGGAAGCAGCGCTGCAGGGAAGGAGAACTGCGCGGCGGCAGCAGGCGGATTTGAATATACCGGGTCGGGTGAGACGCTCAGTGAGCCGAGCTGGGTCGGGCGCTGTCCCGCTGCACCCCCCCCCCCTGGTTTCATCCCCCCCCTCCTATCTTGTATGCCCAACCTGGGAGTCAAATGCTTAGCCCAGCTGATACAAAAGGGATCAGTACAAGAAGCCTTCCTTTTGTTTTTCTGACTGGAGTATCTGGAAGTATCTGGAAGCTATAAAAAAAAAGGGGGAGCAGAGTTAACCATATAAACAGGGGTGTCTTTGCAACCCCCCCCCCCCACAGCATATAAGTGGCATAATATTCTGATTGTTAAATGCGGGCATAAATGAGTCGATCAGCCCAAATGAAATTTATAGCTCTACATATGGAGACAAATAACAAGGCGGGACTGTAATCACTAGAACATAGCGGGCCGAACTGAGTGCAGGAGGTAAACCTGTATGTGTAGCAGGAGACCCCTTATTGTGGAGAGTAAAACTCAGGCATAGAACATGCCCCATAAACATCCTCAACTATAGCATATAAGGAGATCTATGTGTACATATGGACTATATCTAGCTGCAGAGTTTTTTACGGGGTTCAACAGTGGGGAGAGTTCAACTGAAGTGAACAGGAGGAGAACGACTATAAATTGAAATTAATATACATCATCAGCTCGGTGCAGGGAGAAGTAAAAGTGGAATATCTGAGAGTTATATACTTGGAATAACTTATGATTAACTCATCATTCCATTGGTAGTGACTCCCATGCATTGCTGTCCGCCTTAGATATAGTAAGACTCTGGCCCAATGTTCTAACTGAACAGAATTTTATGGAGCATCTCTGCCGGTTCTGACGGGCCTGTAGAGATAAACAGGGGGATAGATTGGAGCTGGATCTCAACTACAATTCCCCCCCCCCCCCATTGAGAACACCCCTTACCGAGAACTGATTAAGCGGATTTAACGGTATCTCAGTGTCCTGGATATTGTTGTAATGACTTTTGGAGGAAAGACCCCTACTGCTGAATAGTGGCCATAGAGGCACTATAATTTTGGATATCGCAGTTACAAAATCCTTCAAAATCCTTACGTCTGCATTACTTCAGGAACATACACGATAAACAGGGCTGACGTAATACAGGAAACATCCTCGGTAAAATATAGAAGGTATTCCCCAGTAAAATGACAATCAGGCCGTACTAGGAGAACTCAATCTAAAAGAAGTAAACAGGCTTTTTAACCCGAGGGGTAGAGAAAGGAAGAAAAGGAAAAAAAAAAAAAAAAAGGGAAAGGAGACAGGGTCACCTGGAACAACGGACTGATCGGGCGTAAAGGGGGGCCCTTTAGATTGCTGCCCTATCTTTTTACTTTTCCCCGTGGCCCCTTTTATTCTTTTTTTCGTTTCAAACTGGGGAAGAGAATCAGACCCACAAATAAAATGAATAGATCAACTAGAGGGGGTACTACAAAACCAATTAAGAACACTTCAGGGAATAGCTCCATACAACAATATATGACTCAAGAAGGGAATAGTAAAAGCCCAGGTCTTGCAAAAAAATCTGAAAAAAAAAAGATTGATACAAAAAAGGGTACAGGAACAGGTAGCGCTGAGAGCTCTAGAGGTGAAACGACACTTGAAAGTAAGCAAGAGCAATATAATGTAGGGGAGTCAGATCAAGATACACACCCCCCCACGAAGGCAGAGATGAATGCCATGCTGATGAGGATGGAAAATGCCATGGAAAACATCATCAAGACAGAAATTAACAAGGTAAGAGCAGACCTAGGTGGGCTCCGCGATAGAGTGGTCGAGACGGAAAGGAGAATAGAGGAGCAGGACCAGGAAATAAACTCCTTGAAAAAGCAAGTAAAAGCCCTGACTGAAAATCAGAGATTAGCGGCATATAGGATGGAGGATCAGGAGAATCGTAATAGACGACAGAATCTCAGAATTAGAGGGGTTGTAGAAGAAAAAGATGAAGACCTCAGGGACATTACGAACACTCTATTGAACCCCCTGTTAGTAAGATCAGTAGAATCCAAGCCCCTTAAGATTGAGAGAGTACATCGGGTGGGAAACCCCCAACAGATAGGAAAATATGGCCCAAGGGATGTGATTGTACGCTTTAAGAACTATGTGGATAAAGAGGAAATCTGGAGAAGCCTCAGGGGAAAACCTCCCTTGAGATATAGAGACATTGAGCTACAAGTTTTCTCTGATCTGTCTAAAGAAACGTTGGCCAGGAGAAGGCATTTGAAACCCCTATTGGAGCTCATGAGGGCACAAAATGTAAGGTATCAGTGGGGGTTTCCGGCGTGCCTCATTGGCATCAAAGGAGGTAAAACAGCACGACTCAGACACCCGGAGGAATTGAATGAATTTTGCTCCAAAATGGACTTAATGATACCAGAGCTCCCAGAATGGGTAGATTAGTTGGGCTCTGTACGACCCGAGGTTGGGGTTCGGGGTGGGGAGGGGGGGAGGGGGGGGAGTCGGGGGAGTGCCCCGAGCACCACCACGAATGAGGAGTCAAGGATGAGGGCGAAAAATCCCCCATCAGAGGCTCCCAGGCCAAGTGTGGGCCGGGGGTGGGGAGGGTGGGAGGGGGGCTGGGGCGCTGGGGGGGGGGAGGGGGGTAAAAGGGAGGGGGCAGGGAGACCATCTGACCGACTTCACAAGAAAATATTCCAAACACTTAAAAAAAACAAAAAACAAAAAAAACATATATGACAGATGTCAAGTTTCTCTCATATAAATGTAAAGGGACTAAATTCCCATATTAAAAGGCACAAAATTCTTTGTGAATTAACACAGCATAAAACAGATATTGCCTATCTCCAAGAGACCCATATTACCTTGGAATCCAATATAAAGCTCTACTCAACAGAATATCCGATATGGTATTATGGGGATACAATTTCATCGCGATCCCGGGGGGTTGCTATTGGATTCGCTCGTAGAATCCGATTCACATTGGTGGATAGACAGACAGACCCGGAGGGGAGATTTCTGTTCCTGAAAATAAAACTTGGAGGAGAGGTCTATACCCTAGCTAATGTATACGCCCCCAATGTAAACTCGGTTAAATATATTAGTAAAATCATGAGAAAACTAAAAGAATTTGAAGAGGGCCATGTAGTTATGATGGGAGATTTCAATTTCTGTATGAGTCCAAGCCTCGATAGTACGTCCTGTGCACAGGGGACAAATCGTGAGCAACTAAAAATACTGATAAAACAAATGACACAAAATCAAATGGTGGATGTATGGCGGATCCTCAATCCGAGGGCCCGCGACTACACGTTTTTCTCACCTGTGCATGGGACGTACTCGAGGATCGACTATGTCCTCGTCGACCACAGACTTCTGGACAGTGTGATAGAAGCAAGGTGTGAGATCATGACGTTATCAGACCACGCCCCTATAACCTTAAAAATAAAAACTTCTATACAAAAAGACACACCACCAGAATGGAGATTGGATGAGAGTCTGTTGGGGGACGAGGGGGTAGTGGAGAGGATACAGAAAGAGTTGGAATGTTATTTTCAGGAGAACGACAAGGAGGGTATCTCAAGAGCATCCCTTTGGGAGGCCCATAAAGCGTATATAAGGGGAATCTTTATTGTAGAAGGGGCAAGGAAAAACAAAATAAGAACGAGTAAATTAAAAACATTAAGGGAGGAGATATATCGGTTAGAACAGGAGCATAAATCACAGGGGCAAAAGAGGGAAATATTTCATAAGCTGAGTATAAGAAGGGATGAATATAGAGCTCTGGTGGAACAAGAAACTAAGAAATATATAGACCGGACAGAGAGAGAAAGATATGTCTGGGGAAACAAACCTAGTAAAAATTTGGCCAGAATGGTAAGAAAAAAGAAAACTAGGAATTTTATAGAAAAAATCAGAGACAGGAATGGTGACTTAGTACATGCGACAAATAAAATAGCAGAAGTATTCCGGGGCTACTATGAAGAACTTTACGATATCCAACAAAAGATCAGGTGCCCACGCGAAAAAATGGATAAGAGTAGGGAAATACTACGGCTAGCCAATCTCCCAAAATTAGAAGAAGAGGAGGTAGAAGAGATGGAAGGTCCAATAACGGAACAGGAAATAAGGGAGGCCTTAAAAAACACTCCTAAGGGGAAAAGTCCCGGGCCAGATGGCTTTACATCTGCCTACCTACAAAAGTTCAGCACCATCTTAATCCCCAGACTCTGCCAATACTTTAATGGTCTTGGAACTGACTATGAAATGAGTAGAGAGGCTTTAACAGCAACGATTACAGTGATCAAAAAAGAGGGAAAGGATAATACGACTTGCTCGGGTTATCGACCGATCTCACTCCTGAACGCAGATACGAAACTGTATGCAAAAATTTTAGCGGAAAGAATGAAGGGAGCGATGACAGCTATCGTCCACCCAGACCAGGTAGGTTTTATACCTGGGAGGGAGGGAAAGGACAATGGTGTGAGGGCGCTCCTTCTCCTTGAGCAGATCAAAGAAAGTGGGATCCCCGGTCTATTCCTGTCGGTCGATGCTGAGAAAGCTTTCGACAGGGTAGACTGGGGATTCCTGATACAAACCCTAGAATCCATAGGAATAGGTCCAGGGATGATAAGGAGAATCAAAACCCTATATTTCCACCCGTGTGCAAGGATCAAAATTAACGGATCCTTATCCGCTCCTTTTGAGATGAAAAATGGGACTAGGCAAGGATGCCCCCTATCCCCCCTCCTCTTTGTCCTATCATTGGAACCCCTCCTGGCAATGGTCCGACAAAACCCAGAAATTTATGGGGTAGAAGTAGGTGAAGACGAGCATAAACTGTCGGCCTTTGCAGATGATTTATTATTTTACATAAGCAGCCCAAGAGTCACTCTCCCGAAGTTAATAGATACCTTAAAACAATATGGCGAGGTCTCAAACTTTAAAATGAATACAACAAAAACGGAGATTTTGAATATTAATATCCATAAAGATGAAGAACTATATTTGCGGAAGAAATACAATTTCTCCTGGCAAAGAGAGATAAAGTATTTGGGTATAAAAATGGCAAATACTTTGAAAAAAATATATAGAATAAACTTCATCCCCCTTCTCGACGAGATTAAAAGAGAAATTAAAACTATATATAATAGACCAATATCGTGGTTTGGGAGGATAAATGTGGTAAAAATGGTACTTATCCCCAAAATTTTGTATAAATTCCAAATGGTCCCAATTTATTTGCCCCCGTCATATATCAAAATAATTAACTCCCTTCTAATGAAATACATATGGAACAATAAAAAACACAGAGTCTCTGCCCAAACTCTAAAACGAACTAAGAAAAAAGGCGGCCTGGCTGTACCTGACATTAGATTATACTATAACGCTTCGGTCCTCACACGGGTCATAGAATGGGCTAAAGAGTCACAGGATAAAAGGTGGATAAGTATTGAATGCACTTTAGCGAGGGCACAGTTAGGGAGATTAATCTGGAACCCCCCACATTGTAGAACCCTACACACGTCAACACACGCAATTACACATAACGCTTTAAGGATATGGGATCGATTACACAAACAATTAAAAACTAAATTCAACTCACCCCTTATAGATTTGAAAGAAAACGAATATTTTGCACCTGGGACTAAAGAGGTAGGTGGTAAGTGGATTAAAAATAGAACACAGTTAAAAGACATAACACTAGAGGGCAAAATTATGGCCCTACACGAAATCAGGATTGAAATGGAGGCACTCAGCGAGTGGAGATACCTTCAGTTGGTGTCATTCGTTAAGTGCCTCCCACACCCATTAAGGTCACGAGAGGAGTACACTATACTGGAACAGATGTGCAGTACCGAAAGCTCAAAAGGAAATATCTCCAAAGTATATAAATATTTGCAGAAAATAGACGAGTCGGATACGCTAAACTACATACAGAAATGGGAGGGAGACCTAGGAGTTCCAAGGGGGAAGACGACAATAGAGAGAATCCTTAATTTGACTCATACTTCGGCGGTTGATGTAAAAACCGCCGAGATGAACTTCAAGTGTCTGACAGGATGGTACACTACCCCAGATAAAATGGCCAAATTCGGAGTAGGGGAGTCAGAGGAATGTTGGAGAGGATGTGAGGCAAGAGGAACGATGGCCCACCTGTGGTGGGACTGCGTAAAAATCAAAACGTTCTGGGGAAAAGTTTTGGCCTTGATAAAGGAGATAACTAAAAAAGAATTGGAAAATAACCCTTGGATAGTCCTCTTTCACGGGGGAGAAACGCCAGTGAACGAATATAGGGGATCACTAATTCCGCATTTGTTGAACTCCGCGAAACGATTGATACCCCTAAAATGGAGAAACCCGGTAAGCCCGCAAATATGGGAGTGGTTTGACTCTGTAGAGGGTACTTATAGGAGGGAGAAAGTAAAATACGGTGTCGAAAAGAAACAGGCAGGAAATAAGGATATTTGGGAAACATGGATTGATTTCAAAAAGTCTCGGAAATACGCAGAAAATATGAGAGAGGAATAAGAATGCAGCATTACAGGAAATCAAAATACTAGGTGGAGTCGGGAGATGGTCCGGGAGGGGTGGGAAGGGTAGTGGGGGGGGGGGGGGGGGAGGGGAGGGAAGGGACTAGGATGGGGTGCTGCGCCACGTTATCACGTAATGATAGCATGTTGGACCGAGTATATATGAGGAACGCCTTAGCCCGTTTAAATTGTTAAAGGGCTGAAAAGAAGCTATGTTTATAATAAATAAAAAAAAAAAAAAAAAAAAAAAACTATTAAGCAATATGCAAATAGCAGAATAACAAATATAGAATTAAGCAAAAAAAAAAAAAAATAAAATAAAATAAACCACCACAAATGATGCTATACCTGAAATAGAGACGGAATTATGAATAAAATCATGAGCAGGTCTCTAGCTGGCGCGGCTTTTTATATTGTTTATTTTTCTTGTCATCACACGCTAGCCGCTGCCTATATTTGTAGTATTGTGTTAGCGCGGTTTTTTAGTGTATATTAGGTCTCTAGCTGTGGTTATGTCTGACGTGGAAAAAAAAAAAAAAAAAAAAAAATAATAAGGCACTACACACTCAGACTTAAAGCGGAGGTCCTCCCACCGCTGCAAAAATTAAAAGCCAGCAGCTGCACATACTGCAGCTGCTGACTTTTAATAATAGGACACTTACCTGTCCTGGAGTCCAGCGATGTCGGCACCGAACCTGATGTTTCCATCAGCTGTCGGGTGCATGCCGCCTCCATTGCGAGTAAGGGAACCTGGCAGTGAAGCCTTATGGCTTCACGCTGGGAACATGACTGCGCATGCGCTCCACTCCTCTCTTCTACTGGCCCAGTGGCCGGGGAGAGAGCCCAGGCGGCGACGTCGATACCCTGAGGCTTCCGGAAGTGGGAACAGGAAATCTGTGAAAGACGGGTATACTGCCCCCCCCCCCCAAAAGGTGCCATATGAGGCACCGGAGGGGGGGGGAGAGGAGGCGTACAACGAGCGGAAGTTCCACTTTTGGGTGGTACTACAGGCAAACTGCTAAATAAAGCATTGAGACTGTATTCAAGCGGTAAAAGTGATGCTTGCTGCAGCCTTCTGTGGCCATCTGCTTGTCATAATCACTTCATCTGATGGTGAAAATCTCCATTGGAAATAATGGCCAATTACAAAGTTACCAAGTGGCTGAAAATGTTTTCAACTCTTGCATTTTCCCAAGCATTTGGGATACATGTGCAAACACCTATTAAAGGGGTTGTAAAGTCAGACGTTTTTTTTATCCAAGTGCATAGAATGCATTCTGTGTGCAGCAGCCCCCTTAATACTTGCCTGTCAAGCAGCTTTGTCCTACAAGGTCCATGAGTGTCTTGGCCATCCGACACTCTCCTTTCCGATTGGCTGAGACACAGAAGCGGTGCCATTGGCTCCCGCTGCTGTCAAAGTCAGCAAGCCAATCGAGAGAGGGGGACGGGCAAGACCGGTGCTCTGTGTCTCAATGGACACAGGGAACTGTGACTCGGCTTGGGTGCCTCCAAAGCAAGCTGCTTGCTGTGGGGGCACTTGACTGGAGGGAGGGGCCAGGAGCACAAAAGAGGGACTCAAGAAGAGGAGAACCAGGGCTGTTCTGTGCAAATCCACTGCAACAGAGCAGGCAACATTTTTTATCTCTATAAAGATAACAAACACAAGACTTTACAATCACTTTAACTGTTTTAGATGAATCTGAAAAAAAAAACCAAAAAAAAAAAACACTATAAGTGTGGGGATAAGTGCTTGAATACATGGATAATCAGTTCTGTGCATCATAGGCCATACTGCCATGAATATATCACAAAAATGTTGGTATATCCAAGTTGACCATTCATGCAAAGAAGAAAAGAATTGGCACAAGGGGCTTTCATTTGGATGCAGAAAAGGCCATTTTGGAAATACAAGTGATAATTATTCCATTCTTCATGGCTTCTTGTAGGACTGATAATGCTCCAAGCTAGGCTAAGGACCAGTTAAATAAACAGTCATCAGTTTGAAATGTATTTACAAAGATTTGAATTTGTCTCATTTGCTGTGTTTTTTTGGATGCAATGAAAGCCATTTTTAAACGCCAGACATATTTTTTGGTACAACAAAGATCAAATATGTGCTAAATGCAGTAACTCATGGAAACCAAAATTAACAATAGCATTTTAATCTTTTATTACTTAAATACACCATACTAGAGCAAGTCTCTGAAAATATCACAAATAAAAGTTTTATCTTCAATCAGCAAGTAGGTGAAAATTTCTACACAATAGCAGATTCTTTTCCCGCCCCTTCCCTTTATCGCAATGGGAAGTAGCAACGATAGGACAAAAACAAAGAAAATTAAAGTAAAAAAAAAAAAATAATAATAATAAAATAACACATACATGCATACGTACATTGTATTTTACAGAGAGAAACTTTCAAAAGTGTTTGTGATAAAGTACCACAAAAGCTACAACTCCCCTTTTTATCTTATGTTCAGCTTGAATGAACAATCTTCCTCACAGCACAAGAAAATATACAAAGAGTGAGTAGAGTGTTGTCAAGGGTAAGGGTGCAAATGCTGGCAAGTGCCCTGCTAAATCGGTAATGAGGGTGGGTAAGCAGTTTTTAAATGCATCTTGAAACTGAATTCATGAGTCATTTTCACCCCTCGTGAATAAGTCCTCTGGTGAAACCACGCGTTTCGTTTTTTTTAATCTCAGTCTCCCCATTAGCCTGGATCATGGAGTCCTTTTATTATAGGTCTTCAGTCATTTTCATACACCAAGAAATGTGGGAAGGGCAACCAAGAAGAGGAAAAAAAGGTGCAATGGCATGAAGCTGGCACGGATGCTAGCTACAAAAGGTGACTTGTCTACTGGAGACATATGGTATCCATCTGCGATGAAAGAACTTGAGATGAAGGCACACTTTCTGTTTTAGTACAACCTTTTAGCAAACCTGAAAAAGAAGAGAAAAATACATTTAGGTCCTGGAGAAAATCACAATTTGGTGAAGCAGATGCTTTAATATAAAACCAGAGGTGAGAGGACAAGGTCCATGGAAAACAGTCCCCCCCAATTTAGGTAGAAACTAGAGGGCAGGTTAAATCACATACCAGGTTCATACAACCCTTCAAGGGTCTACTTGTCAAAATACTCAATCATCACCTATTATAGATCTTTCTTGGTTTTATGTCAAGAAATTGTGTAGTCCTGCCCACACACGCTGCTCGTGGGGTCTACATTAAACTGAACCTTTTGCTTTGCCTAGCTAATAGGGGCTTTGAACGGCCTCATCTTTGTCACATGGGGGTAAGAGGAGTAGGCCACATGCTCTCCCAATACCCATGACTACAATCTAGGCCAGAAACAACTAATCGATTAATCGACAACTAATCGATTAATCGACAACTAATCGATTATAAAATTAATCTATTACTATTTTCAGAATCGATTAATCGG
Organism: Rana temporaria; assembly: GCF_905171775.1. Lineage (NCBI taxonomy): Eukaryota > Metazoa > Chordata > Amphibia > Anura > Ranidae > Rana > Rana temporaria. The sequence goes on from NC_053495.1 coordinate 146,156,744, forward strand.
CCAGTAACATAATGGGGTTTAAAAAAAAATGAAAATTAGCCCTTTATAGTACAATAAGAGCAAATCGCTACTGTAAATATTACTTTCACTGTCCCACAGAAAAAAAAAATTAACCCCTTACAGTAGCGTTTATTTGCTCTTTTTGTACCAATTTTAGTTTTTTTAACCCCATTATGTTACTAAACATCTCAGGCTGGGTTTTTGGTGCTTTTTGCAGAAACACACTACAGTTCATTTACAGGTTTTCCTACGGGACACGTTCACATCCATGTTTTTTTCAGCTGTTGCGTATTTGGAAAGAGCAAGGACTTTTTTTTAATGCAAAACGGTGTTATATTGTTTTTTTGGTTCAATATACTTCAATGGAGAAGCTGCAGGAAAGCAATTTTGTAAGGTTATTAACCGATTAATCGAAACAATAAATCGGCCAACTAATCGATTATGAAAATAATCGTTAGTTGCAGCCCTACTACAATCCACGGCAAAAATCCATGGCAAAGCCAATCTGGGTGAGATAGAGATGAAGGTAATTATAAGTTGGAGGGGCTGTCATTTGAACGGGTTCATTTTGAGTGAGGAGAGGATTTGGGAACTTAAAGGGGGAGAGCGAAGTTTGGAAACAGACACTTGACTAAATGAGTTTAGGTCTGGTTAAAAATAATGTGTGCAATCTGGGAGTCAGACTCAAATTTAGACCAGGAAACCTTAATGCCATTGGTCATGGAGCAATTTAACACTAGGGAGGAGTAGTTGGCGAGTACCACCATCGTATGCGCTACACATTAATGAACACGTGCGACCTTGTGAATGATAAACTGCAAATGCTTAAAATGTACATGCCTAAAACAGTATGTGCTTAAATTAATCGTTATACACGAGTCCTTTCATGCTTGGTAGCATTTGAACATTATAATACAACATTTCTGTACCATTCTTAATTATAATAATTATTTTGTTAGTGCAGATTCCTGTACTCATTTTGTCATTACAAAAGTCAACAAGAAAAACACATATTTCATCAGCGATTGTATTACAAAATGCCTGTAATAAAACAAATTAGTTGCATTTTAAACACGATATTCTTCTAGGCACGGGAGTTTTAAATAACACTGTGAACTTTCTAGGGCACCAAGTTAGTAAAACCTGAGGTCTACGAAGGAGTTCAAAGCCCCCGCCCCCTCCTTCAGGAGAACCACACTTTCAAGCTAATTAAAGTGGTTCAAGAGTGGAGGTTCAATTCCCAAGAGTTGAAGCTCAGTGTGAGAAAGGTAATTTGGCTGTCCAGAACAAAGAGATTAGAGAGCAGCCAGTGAGCATATTTAATAAATGAGCATCAAATGTCCTCTACTATGGACACAGACAACTCCAATTATATAACAACCAGGGAATTGTTGAGTGATCTGTAAACTAGAAGATTTTTTTTTAATAACCAATAAAGTGAATGACACAAGCCTTCATTTAAAACAATTCAGAAGAGTTAACATAATACACTATATGTTGAGTGATTTGTACAGGTGAGTTTACTTGCTTTGCCACCCCCTTGCCAAACACAACGTAACAAAGAATTCAATTAACAAGTAAGTAAACACCCAAGGGTATATACACACACATATGGAATAACTAACAGGCTGGTAATTATTTAGTGAAATAAGTTACGATGAAGCCCCCTATATATTGTACTAAAAAGGTAATCACAAGGTTTTCTGTTGAATAATTTACATTTTCTGTAAGCTTTACAGGTATTCATATGTAGCCTGATGTTTAGAGGTGTTCGTTCCATGAGAAGTAAGGCCAATAACGCACATGCAGTGCATGTCAGAGAGATGGGCCATATAGCTGTACACAAGGAGACTTGGCAAGAGATGGATGTATATTGTACGCCATGTTAAAAGGGGAGCTCCAGCATTTTTTCCTTTAGGTTTTAGATTTATTAGGTTAGGGTTTGAAAATCGGCCAGGTTTTAAATGCAGTCTTTCCTTGGGGAGATTCTTTTTGCTTCATGCAAGGTTACTGGGACAAGCAACTAATGAAAAAATACTACTTAACGGGGAAAAGGGATAGCATTAAAGCTAAACTCCAGCTTTTGCTACACTTGACCTAGTTAGTTTGGCCCAAACAAACTGTGTCCGTTACAAACACGTGAGGCCGCTGGATGTTGGTATAACCTATATGTAGCCGAGGCTACATACAGCACTGTGTTTGAGCTGGGACCTTCCTGTCCCATAGCTGGAACACAATAGAGTCTATCCAATCGTCACTCAGCCAATCGGAGAAAGTGATGAATTCTAGCAATGAATACAAAGCAGAGTCAGAGGATGTGACATAATCAGCATGCCTCTCTGACTCAGAAAATCAGGAGAAGCTTAGTATCCATTGCTATAATACATAGTTTTCTCTGATTGGCTGAGCACCAATCAGATAGACTAGTGCAGTGGTTCTCAACCCTGTCCTCAAGCACTCTCAACAGGCCATATTGCAGGTTTTCTTTTATCTTGCACAGGTTCTTTAAATCAGAGTCAATGGCTTGATATTTTGGACAGCTATTTTATCTACGAGAAATTCCCAAAACATGGCCTGTTGGGGGTACTTGAGGACAGGGTTGAGAACCACTGCTCTAGTGTGTTTCGGGTATGAGATAGGAAGTCTTGTCTTGAACCTGGAAAGTGCTGTATGTAGCCTCAGCTACATACATTTTTATACTGCACATCCAGTGGCTCCACCTTGGCCCAAACAGACTATGTAAAGTGTATGAAAAGCTGGAATTTGGCTTTAAAAACCTGACAGATATTCAAACCCTTTCCAACTTGACTGTCAAAAAGTGCTTTTGTGGCCTTTGTCCCTGTTGGAGTTTGCTCTGGTAGTTTCCTTGTACCGGTCACCACTCAAAAGTTAGGGTGAATTCCTAATTTATCAAAACAAAAACAAATCTATGTTTTAATGGCTCTCAAGATAACAAAGTGAATTTGGGCATTTTTTCAGCACATGACATGACCTGGCATTATAAGTTTAACCTTCTGTGCTGTTAATAAAACACTAGACAAAAAAAAAACACACACACACACACACACACACAGCAGTTTGTCACGTGAGGACAGCAAGCCAATCTTTTCTTCACACGTGCCTAAGCAAACTCTTACATGATCCCCAGTGATCAGTGGGAATTGGTCTCAGGCGGCAGAACAATCTGTGGCTGGCAAACTATGCATGTTTCCTGTAATGATTTTAAAATTGTAGAAGGACCCAAAGGGGCTAAAGATCAGGTAGTGCCTGAGAAAAACATCAATTTATCGCATATGCAATGGCCCCAAGATACCAACTGGAAATCAGTTGTAAATATTGATTAGTAATAGTTTTTTTTTTATGCATCTCAAAGCTTTCATTCTTAGTCCCATCTACAACCGGCAAGGATATAAAAATGACCCCCAGATTTGAAGGAGTTTGCCAAGTTTTTTTGACAACTGGTTATTTTTGTTTACAGGCACTCACTCTATGGCAGGAATGTACACAAGCCACCTATACTGTAACAGCTCCGCTTTCAGGAGCCTGGATAAGGAGGCTCTGTGCATTCCTTTCATTCCACTTTTACTATTCAAGTAGAACCCACAGTCAAATTATTATAACTGAGTGCAGCACACACACACAAACAAGCTATTCCCTGATTAAGGTTGCACTGGTTAACCGAGAACTTTGTGGTACAAGTGGCATTCTATTTTTAGAATATTGGCAGGGCCATGGAAAAGGGGCATCATTTTAGCAGCACTTTAAAATTAAAACTAGTAATGAAATAAAATGTTTAAAAGGAAAATTGTAATGCAGTAAAACTGGAATGATAACACTTGGTTAAACTAAGCACATGAATGTGATATCAATATTCATTCATAAAGAATTTTAAGATGGCTAGGTTCTTTAACCTTACTTCAATGGTTCAACTGATAACATTTCGTATAATATTAAACTGAATATGAAGCCATTTTATAGTTTGGGTACTTCTTTTAGAAACACTTGGGAATACAAGCGTAAAATGAACATGCTAGGACAGAAGTATAGGAAATGCCTTTTACGAATTTGTTTTTGAAGATGCAGGCTTCATGGTTGCCAACAGCTTTCTTGCTACTTGGTCATCATCCTTATCCTTGCTTCAAAGAGTTTGTACCTCCTAGACTGTAAGCTCTAACTAGCAGGGCCCTCTGATTCCTGCTGTATTGAATTGTCTTGTAACTGTATTGTCTGCCCTCAAGTTGTAAAGCGCTGCGAAAACTGTTGCCACTATATAAAGCCTGTATAATAATACCGTAAAAATCAAGTCTTTAATTAATAGCAATTACTATATTTGTATCTCAGCCGGATATTGGGATTGGGTACCTGTCAGAACCATGTTACCGCTACCCCCCAAAGGTGCCAAAATGTGGCAGAGGAGGGGGTGGGGGGGGGTCAGGTAAGCAGAGTTTCCCCTTTTCGTGGAGCTTTATTTTAACTAAAAAATATGCAGCCACTGAAAAAGCCATTTCTTTAATCTGTTCGTATTGCTTTCTTTTTTTCACTGGATTGCATGTAGTTGCTTAATCACTTTGATAGCGCAGATTTATTTTTTATATTTGTATTGTGCATTTAGGTGCCTCATAAAGCCTAACCTGAAAACTCTCAGGACATTACCATTTGAGGCCTAGTTATTAACGGTTCACCTCCACCATCACAGGAGTGAGCTCTCAAAACGCACAGCTCATAGCTACAGCATCAGGGGAGAGAAAGTGCATGTGAGGATCTAAGAAAAAGCTTGCTCCTGTAATGGTGAAGGTGAATAGTAACAGCTAGGCCACTCTTGGCAACATCCTGGGATTTTTCAGGTCAGGCTTCATTAGGTACATAAAATAGCCTACATCAATAGCAATTTTTCAACTTTAGTCAAAGCTGCACCGTTTTTTTTTTTTTCTTTAATCTACAGACGATTCTTATCTGCATAGGCAGTTTTTTGGTAAAAGGTGAACCCTTTAACCCCTTACCGCTGGCCACCTCTCGGCCCTTTAGGAGTTCTAAACACTGGGAGACTGAGGCAGGCATTTGGCTCATGTGACCGCTGTGATTGACTGTCACATGACAGGAAAGCTCCTGATCGCTAGTATGCGTCAGGATCTTTCTGGTAACCACCGGAGTGCGTAGAGGGCATGTTCTTAGCAATGTAAGGGTTTTACATAGGGCCGCATATATGCAGCCACTCGGCTTGATGGCTCACCCACCAAGAGGCCGTGTGTGTGTGGCCAGCGTTAAGATTGGCTGGTTGAAAGTAGGTGGTGCTAGCCTGTTCATGAGCAAATTAAGTCAGAACCCGGATCTTCATACTAGTTCTGGGTCAATGACTCAGCATTCCATGAAAGTGACGAGCATTGTTCGTAGTAGGCCTGCAAAAGCAACCAAAATATTTTTTCTAGGAGATCAATGCAAAAAAAAAAAAAAAAACACACCACTGGTGAGACCATAATATTACAGCTTGGAAAACGTGCGCAAATTTCGCTTGGCCCTCTGCTGGCTTTGAAGCCCTAAAGGGTCAGGCTACCCAAAAGTGACGATATAGATATATGGGTAAAGCCTGGTGGGCCAAGTCAGCCTCTGCTCTTATGCGTCTTGGATATTCTCAATAGAGAGAGTTCCCTGCCATAATCCCAGGCTTTTAATCCAATGTTGGGAAACGTTGGAGGGGTGCCCTCCTTCCCTTTACATTTTAGGAGTCAGGTCATGAAACATCCGACTACCTAGCTCATATAAGAATGACACTTCCGTGTCATCACATAATATTTGTAAGATAATTAAAGAAATATACTTGCTCTTAATTATCTCAGGGTTTTTCTCCCCCACTTTTGTTAAAAAAAACCATCATAATGCATCTCGTAAAATGTTTTTGTTTCAACATATCTAATTATTAACTGCTTCTAGAAAACAAAAAAAAGACAGACAAGGGGGTTTCCCATATCTGAAACCACAAAATGTGTATGAAAATACTGCCCCCACCCATGGGGAACGTTTTACAAAATCAAAATTCAATTTCAGGCAACTACACCAGAGAACAAATGCATTTTCTTTTTTTAAATTCTCTGCGCATTAATGAAGTTTCTATTGCAAATCTATATACTAGCAGCAACTGAAGTATGCATTTTTTGTTTCAGTGCAATAACTCAGTGCAGCGTGATTGCCTGGGTTAATGATGAAAAAGTCAAATACGCTATCAGAGCTGATGGAAAAATCTATCACCAATTTGAAATTAAAATTCATATGTGGTCAATAAGATTTACTACCCATGCAAGTGGAGCTGTAAAGAGTAAATGAATCAATGTCATCAATACATAATCAGTATGAAATATGAGGTGAATACAATTATGTGCAGGAGTTGTGCATTCCTTCTTTTCCCCTGAACCAGTGCGGAATGAGCAGACTTGCTGAGGACTGACAGTAATTGTTACAAATTAGACACCGCAGTTATCAAAATGCACTCGCTAGAATAGCGAGGAGACTTATTAGGAAAATGAAAATAGATCTTAAACAGGCTCAGTTCTAGAGAGATCGTACAACTGTTGATTTGAATGGGGCTCAGAAAACAGGCATCTCATTTATGTCTGCTGGCCGAAAAAAAAAAAAAAAAAAAACACATTTATGGATCCAAGATCAACAACATCTTTATTTAAATTCCTCGCTGCTACAACTAGACACTAATTAGATTTGCAAACCATTATTCAAAAACAATTTTTAGATATGCGGTGTGCCACATTATAAGGTAATATCCCCCTTTTTATATATTTATTTTTTTATCCGAGTGATGACAGTGGTTTATACACCAGAACTTGATACCTTGCATAAACTAGGTGCCTCCCACCTTCATGTATAATGCTGATTGACAGTGCAGTTTCATGAAGATGCAAGTGGGGGCAGAAGGTTCCTTTTTTCCTCCAGCTGCAAACATACCAAGCTATGGCATTGCAACCATAAAAAAAATAAACAAAATAAATAATTATCTGGTCATGAATTTGGCATATAATTTTACCTCTTGTAGTGTCTTTATTTTTTTTCATTTTTTTTTTTTAATCCAAGATTTAGTAGTTCAGCCATTTTATTTTTTATTTTTTTATAAACAAAGGAAAATAAAAAGAAACCTATTGGGGCTTCCTAATTTCACCAAAAAAAAATATGCAGACTGTGGCCCAGATTTTTAATAGATGGGCGTAAAACTCGGCGGGCGTAACGTATCCCATTAACGTTACGCCGCCGCAAGTTTTACAGGCATGTGCTTTATTCACAAAGAACTTGCCTGTAAAGTTGCGGCGTAGCGTAAATCACCCAGGGCAAGCCCGCCTAATTCAAATTAGCCGGGTAGGGGGCGTGGAGCATTTAAATTAAGCGAACGTACTGCGCATGTGCCGTCCGGAAAATATCCCAGGGTGCATTGCTCCAAATGACGTCGCAAGGACGTCATTGGTTTCGACGTGAACGTAAATGGCGTCCAGCCCCATTCACGGACGACTTACGCAAACGACGTAAATTTTTAAATTTCGACGCGGGAACGACGGCCATACTTAACATTGGTTGCCCCTCACATAGCAGGGGCAACTTTACGCCGCGCAAACCTAACGTAAACGTCGTAACTTCACTGCGTCGACCGCGCGTACGTTTGGGAATTCGCGTATCTAGCTAATTTGCATACTCGACGGGGAAAACGACAGAGGCGACACCTAGCGGCTAAAAAAAAAAAATTGCATTTAAGATCCGACAGCGTAAGAGCCTTACGCTTGTCAGATCTAATGGATATCTATGCGTAACTGATTCTAAGAATCAGTCGCATAGATACGACGGCCGATAGGACTTACGATGGCGTACATTGCGCTGCGCCGTCGTAAGCCCTTTGAGAATCTGGGCCTAAATTTTTTTTTTTAGGGAACGGTCCAACACAATCTAATACAGAGGTTGCTTACTTTAAAGCTGGACGCCTGTTCAATTTAATCAATGCGCACACGCACAGAAAAAAAGTGCTTTTACCTGCCAAAACGATTTACCGTATTTATCAGCGTATAACACGCACACTAACTTTAAGAGGGAAGTTTCAGGAAAAACACTTTTCACAGCCTCCTGCGTATGACACGCAGGCACAGTTTACCCTCTTATTTTCAGGGTAAAAAAGGGAGTGTTATACGTCAATAAATACAGTATATTGTTTCCATACTGTCCCGATTTGCACAGCTCTGCCACACAGCTCAGCCCCAGCTGGCAGGGCAGGAGACCCGATTTTTTTTTTCTGTAGTTCAGCAAACCTTAAGGCCCCTTTCACACAGGCTTTCCAATCAGGTCTGCCTGTCAGTTTCAGGTGGACCTAAATCAGACGCTCCATGCACCTCTATGGAGCGGCGGATGTCAGCAGTGACATGTCTGCGGATATCTGCTAGTATCCGATCCATGAAATCCAGACAGATGGAAACCCTATTTTCGAATCGTATCGGATAGGATGAAAATGGACAGGCAGTCTGTTTTCATCCAATCTCCATAGAGGATAGCAGGGCTCTGACAAGTCTAATAAGCAGATTGATCCCTGCTGAACAAAGCAAAGTATGTACATGGGCAAGCCTGTGTGAAATGGGCCTGTGTTACTAAACCCAGGACCCTGCATTCATTATATCTGGTCTCCCACCTTACACAGAAATGCAATTATTTTAGTAAACATAAACTGCTAAATACCAGCATTATATAGCAGTCTTGTGACTTCTATCAATGCCCAGCAGAGCACTGGGTAAAGCTTGCAAGAGGAGATTTCATTCTACCCTGATTGTCCTATGAGGCTGCAGGATCCCTGATCCTCTGCCTGGACAGTACCGATTGGCCCTGTGGTGATCACATGCACCCTTCTAAGAAAAAAAAAACACACACACACACACACACACACACACACACACACACACACACACACACCTTTCTAGCAATACACACCAAACTCAGCATATGCAGCTTGTCCCCAAGGACGTTTTAGAAGGAGATGGCTTAAGAACAGTGAAACGAGGATAGGATCAAACAGCCTTTTTGCAAAACATATCCAATAAAAAAATAAAATTTTATTTTTGCGGGTACAGGGCACGCAGCCTGTACCCAGAAGAGGCCAGCGACGTATAGGTAAGCCGCTGTATACCTGCAGGAGCCACCTGTCTGCAGTACAATGTGGGCGTGCGGTCTTGAAAAGGTTAAATAGGAACTGCAGTCTGCTCACATAATGTGTAATAAAAACATCTTTGCCATTCTGAAGCTTCCCTTCAACCACTTTGCATATTATGTTATAAATACTGCGGTTCTGTACTTGCCAAATCTGCTACAGAAATCTCCCTCCACCAAGTCTGGCTGCAGCCATTTTAACTGTGGGCAGCTGAAGCTGCTGCCCTTTTGCTTCCTGGGTTTACTCGGACACACCTCCAGCTCTGCAGCTTTAATTGGACCTCTTATGACTCATCCACCCTCCCTTCCTGGAAAACACTCGCTCTACATTAATTTGCTTATTTTATATCCCCCTGGAGTTCAACCTTATGACACAGTCCCACAATCTTCAATCACATTAGCTGCAAAGACTGGGCCTCCAGCCTCCACTGGTTCTGCATTCTACAAAACGATGTGCCCATTCACAGGGGTGAGATTGTGCATTACAGTAAGCATTCCTCTGTATTAGATCTTCCCTCAGAAAACAGCATTATATATATTTTCCTCATCTAGTGGGGGGCAATACCCAATGGTAACTAATGCCTGGATTATCGGTTTAATAAAAAAAAAAAAAACACACAGCACCAGACAGCATGTATACAACTGTGAATGGTATGTAAACAAATGCTCTCTGTGTACCATCGTTCTACTATATTTTTTTTGTTTCAGGTTGATAACAATTTTTCCAATTAGGGCCGCAGAGTAAATAATGCATTAGGAATAAAATAAGAAAAAAAGGAAATTAAATAGGAGATGATATTGACATTACATTTGTACAGACAATAAGTCTGGAAATGTCAACTTGAACATGTTTGATGAGGTCACTTCCTGTCTGGAATCTCACATCGACCATTCACTAGAAAAGCAGGAAACCTATAGCACAGCCTTCATAGAATACAAATCCATGAGCTTTCTGTTCCCCAGGAAGTTAAGACTTTTGAGTGTGGCGAAACCCTTTAATTTAATTATATTAATTGCATCTATTTACTACAAGTACTACAAGTTGTGAAACAGAAAGGAAAGGACATTTCCAAATTTGATAACAACTCTTGTGCTCTAATAGAATTGTATTTGTGAAAAATAGCCCAAACATGGATTGAAATTTTGCAGGTTCAGCAGGGACCAGCTGAATTTCGATCCATGTGTGGGCAGGCTGGTTTGTACAGACATTGATCTACTTGACCAACTTCTGTACAGCCAGTTGAGTTTTTCCCCCAATCGATCAGTGCCGCTGGCCGCAGCCAGCAGCACGGATCAGCGTATTCTGACAGTGGGGGAGGTCTCCCCGCTGTCAGAATACAATAACTCAGCGTGAAAGATTCCCCCATTAAATAAGTTGTTGATTCCCCCCCATTCAACCCTCATATTTTCATTTACAAAAGAAAAAAGAAAAGAAAAAGGAAAGGAAAAGAAGGTTCATAATCTAGATTTAAAGGGGTTGTAAACCCTCAAGGTTTTTCACCTGCATTAAGGTGAAAAACCTCCTGTCATGCAGCAGCCCCCCTCCCCACGAGCCCCCCTTTTACTTACCTGGGCCTCGTAATTCCCACGAAGGGAACAAGCACACCAGCTCCAGCCTGTGTCTCGTGTCCTGATTGGATAGATTGCTAGCAGCACAGCCATTGGCTCCCACTGTCAATCAAATCCAAGTCCTGCTGTCTGTCAATAGACATGGAAGCAGGACTCGGGTGTCCTGAAGTGGAGTGCTTCTTTGACGGGGCATACTAGAAGAGGAGGAGCCACCGACGACGCTTAAGGACCCTAGAAGAGGAGGATCAGGGCCATTCTGTGCAAAAGCAACTGCACAGGTGAGGCAAGTATGCTTGTGTGTATTATATTAAATATATAACTTACAAAAAACACAAAAGGGTTTAGTAACCCTTTAATATCAAAAAACCGAAGTTAGGCTTACCGGTAACTCTGTTTTCAAGAGTCTTCCAGGACAGCCCTGTAGATGTAGCTCCTCCCTCCGGGACAGGAAACACAATCACCCCCAATCATAAAAGGCGGTCCTCCAGGTCCTCTCCTCAGTTAAACCAAGAATTCCTGACGGACTCTGAAAAACATAATCTTACCAACATATCGTTAGTGCAAACTTCCATTTCCAGTTTAGAATAATACACACCGGGTGGGAAGCCAGGCTGTCCTGGAAGACTCTTGAAAACAGAGTTACCGGTAAGCCTAACTTCGGTTTTACCCTTTCGTCTTCCAGGACAGCCCTGTAGATGATAGACAAGAAACTTACTTATCAGGGTGGGGTTACTGCTTGGAGGACCCTCCTACCAAATGCCTGATCCTTCTCAGACATCAAGTCCAGGCGATAATGCTTGGCGAAGGTAGTATAACTTGACCACGTTGCCGCCTTGCAAATCTCTTCTGGTGAGGCTCCGCCCCTCTCGGCCCATGAACTCGAAACTGCTCTAGTCGAGTGTGCTTTAACAAATGGGGCTTGTAGGCCCTCTAACTCATAAGCCTTCTCTATTGCCATTCTGATCCATCTGGCAATAGAGGATTTTGATGCCTTATGACCCTTCTTACTACCTGAAAAATTAACAAAAAGGGAATCACTCTTCCTAAACTCTTTGGAAGCTTCTAAGTAAACTAAAAGGCACCTCCTCACATCTAGTAAGTTTTGGGGTGCTCCCTCTGAGTCTGAGGTGGAACAAAAAGAAGGAAGGACAATGTCCTGTGTCCTATGGAACTTGGACACAACTTTAGGAAGAAAACTGGGGTCTGTTTTCAAAATAATCCTATCATCAAAAATCAACAAAAAAGGCTCCAAGATTGAAAGAGCCTGTAGCTCACTCACCCGTCTGGCTGAGGTCACTGCCACCAAGAGGACCGTTTTAAGTGTGACCCATTTCAGGATGGATTTCTCCAGAGGTTCAAAAGGTTTGCCTGAGAGTGCTCTGAGCACCAATGAAAGATCCCAAGAAGGACAGGTCGAGACCCTCACTGGCCTAGATCTTGATAAGGCCTTGAAAAAATTCCTAACGTATGAATTCTGCTGAAGGGAACACTGCAAGAAGACACTCAGGGCTGCTACCTGTACCTTTAGAGTGCTAGGGGAGAGACCCAGATCTACCCCAGCCTGCAAAAAAACCAGAATAGCTGGAATACCTGGATGATCTAACTCTTGTTCTCTCATCCAGGAACAAAATCTTTTCCAAAATTTTGCATAGATTGCTCTTGTAACTGGCTTTCTGCACTGTAATAGGGTGTTTATTACTTTCTCTGAGAAACCCTCTGCTCTCAATAACTCTTCCTCAGATACCACGCAGTTAGACTCAATCTGTCTATCTGCGGGTGTAGGATTGGACCCTGCGAGATCAGATCCTTCCGGACTGGAAGGGGAAATGGAGGAAAAATGCATAGTTCCTTCAGGATTGCGAACCAAGGCCTCTTTGGCCACCAAGGCGCGATCAAAATCAAGTCTGTCGCCTCCAACCGAAATTTCTGGAGCACTGCTGCTATCATCCTTACTGGGGGGAAGGCGTAGCAAATGTTGAACCTCCAGGGATTGGAAAATGCGTCTATCCTTAAGGCCTGATCTCTGGGATCTATTGAAAAGAACTGGGTTACTTTCCTGTTCTTTTCTGAGGCAAAAAGATCTATTTCCGGAAGACCCCACCTTTGTGTTATCTGAGCAAATACTTCTTCGTTCAGGGACCATTCGTCCTGTTTCACTGGCTGGCGACTTAAATAATCTGCCAGAGAGTTTTGAGTACCCTTTAGGTGAACTGCTGTCAGCGAAAACAAGTTGGTCTCCGCCCAGGAGAGGATTTTGTTGGATATTTCTTGCAAAGCCGGACTTCTTGTCCCCCCCTGTTTGTTCAGGTACGCAACAGCCGCTGCGTTGTCCGAACGAACTTGCAGGTGATGTCCTACCAACTTTCCCTGAAATGACTCTATGGTTCTTAGAATTGCCAACAGTTCTCTTTGGTTGGAGGAACGACTTGCCTCCACTGGAGACCATGCTCCCTGGGCTACTGCTTCCCCTAGATGGGCTCCCCAGCCCCAGGCACTCGCGTCCGTAGTCACTATTACTTCCACCGGGAAAGACCAGTCTAGACCCTTGCTCAGGTTGTGATGTCCTCGCCACCACCACAACTTCCTTTTTACTTTGGCTGAGATTGGAATCAGTGACTCTAAATCTTGACTTTGGCCGCTCCAGAGACGGAGCATAAGTTCCTGTAATGGGCGTTGATGATGTCTTGCCCAAGGAACTGCAGGGAAGCAGGATGTCATGAACCCCAGGACTCTCATTACCTCTCTGATTGAAATCCACTGATTGGACTGTAGTTGGGCAACGGCCTGACTTACTTTGATAACCTTTTCCTCGGGGAGATAAATTTTTCTCCTTACCGAAGATATCCTGTACCCCAGGTAAACCACTTCCTGGGATGGCACCAACTGGGATTTGTCCCGGTTGATTATCCACCCGAGTGAGGAGAGATATTCCTGTGCCACCAGTAAATCCTTCCCTAACTGTTGAGCCGATCTGGCTACAAACAGCAGATCGTCCAGATATGGGATTACCGTGATAGCTTGATCTCTGAGAGGGGCAAGAGCTTCTGCCAGAACCTTGGTAAAAATTCTCGGAGACGAGGATAGACCAAAGGGCAGAGCTTGGAACTGGAAGTGTTGAATCCCTAAAGTTGCCCTCACTGCTACCCTGAGAAATTTCTGGTAATCTGGATGTATAGGGATGTGTAGATAAGCATCCCTGAGATCCAGAGTCGCCATGTAACACCCCGGGAACAGACATCTTGCAACTGTAAAGATCGACTCCATCCTGAACCTTTTGTACTTTACAAACCTGTTCAGGGGCCGAAGGTTCAGGATCATCCTGAACTTCCCTGACGGTTTCTTTACTATGAAGACATGGGAATATACTCCCTGTCCCTGCTCCTCCAGGGGTACCGGAATTAGAACTCTCTGATCGACTAATTCTCCTAGCGACAGCATTAGAGCTTCTGCTTTTGCCCTTTCTCTGGGTGGATAAGTCACCCTGAAGTTCCATTGAGGCAGTGACGCAAACTCCAGTTTGTATCCGTTCTCTATTAAATTTAGAATGAACGGGCTTGAGGTTGCCTTGGTCCATTGTGGGAGGAACTGCCCCAACCTTCCTCCCACGGGGACACAGGAGTCATTGCGGTTTTGGGGGGGGTTGAGGAGGATTAAACAGGATTCCTCCTCTACCACGCCCCTTGTGGCCTGCCCAATGCTTCTTGGGTTGGCCTTCCTTTTTCTGGTTTTGCCAAAAGTTTGAACCCCTGAAGCCACGAAAAAAACTCTTTCCTTCGGCTTTTTTCTTTTTCTCAGGAAAGGCCTTCTTCCTGTCCTGAGTACGTTCTAAAGCCTCTTGGAGGCCGGGTCCAAAAAGGTGATCTCCTGAAAACGGAAGACCACACAATTTTAATTTTGAGGCGGCATCTCCCGTCCAAGTTTTTAGCCATACTGATCTTCTGGCTGCATTGACCAAGGCTGCTGACCTGGCAGCCAACTTTACTGACTCCTCTGAGGCGTCAGCTAGAAAACCCACTGCCTTGAACAAGAGTGGAAAAGATTTTAAAAGCTCTTGTCTAGAGGTACCGGCCAAGATGTGTGCCTGTAACTGGGTGAGCCAACACTCTAAGTTTCTTGCTACACAAGTAGCCGATAGAGCTGGTTTTAAACTGATCGCAGAGGCGTCCCAAGCTCTTTTCAAAAGTAGGTCCCCCCTTTTGTCCATTGGGTCCCTAAGGGAACCTAGGTCATCAAATGCCAAATCTGTCCTCCTGGAGACCTTGGCTAAAGGGGCATCCAGTCTAGGAACCTTGTTCCAAGGATGAGACACATCTGATTCGAATGGAAACCTACGTTTGAGGCTACCTGAAAAAAAGGGTCTTCTTTCAGGTTGTTCCCACTCTCGCAGAATCATATCAATCAAAGACTTATGAACCGGAAAAACTTTGGTTCTGGTCGCATTCCCCTGATACATGAGGTCATGCCGTGAGAGCTGAACCTGTTCCTCCTGGATATCTAAAGTGTCATAGATGGCATTCAGGAGATCCCCCACATCATCCAATGACAATTTGTATCTGGCCGCCCTGGAGGAATCCTCCTCTCCCTCTGATTCAGATGCTGAACCTGCCTGAGAGGAAACAACTGATCTGGGAGTTCTGTCTCTAATTTCCTCCTCTTCCTCCTGAATTTGTAAGGAAGGAGTACTAGAGGCCCTAGTTAGGGACGGGGCTGGAACCTGCATCCTATCAATCAGTCCCTTAAACGACTGAAATGTGGATGCCATCTCATCTTTAAAAGATGATAACATTTGGTTACAAGTGGTTAACGAACTTTCTTTAACCAAGCTATTAACACAGTCAGGACATAAAGGCTTATCCCAATTAGAACTTAGCTTTGTCCCACACACTGCACATTTCTTCCTAGGAGGCTGGTTCTTATCATGGGCCTTGACCTGTTAAAATAAACAACACAGTTTGACCACATTACAACCAGCTAAACCTTCATTCACCACTGTGACAAGGTTCCTAGAAGGTGCAAAAGAAAAAACCTCCACCAAACAGGTTCACCACCTAGGGGGGGGGGTATCTGGGGTAAAAATCCCCTACCTATCAGAGTAAGCCATGTGCCGTCACCAGGCCTTACCTGAGAGGTACCGGTGCCTGCTGGACCAGGATCGGAAATAGCCGCTGCTGCCTCCATGGTCCTGTGTAATCGTTTTCAGTCTCCCTGAACAAACACCAGCGCCGGGTCCTTCGAGTCTCCTCCGCGCCCTTTTTTGAAGTAGGAACGATACTTCCGGGCGCCCCCTGATGACGCGCTTCCGCCGAGAATACTCCTTCCTCTCTTTGGAACGCATGGAACCCGCCCCCTCAACGAATACCGGAAGCGGCGCGCCGAATCGATGGCGTCTCTCACCCTCGCGGCCACGCCACCCGGATCACCACAGGGGACGGATCCCACCGTCAACGGGGTCCGACTCTCGCCGAGCTCACGGCGGAGGAGACTCCAGCTACGCTCTCTACCCCTAGGGCCAGAGGAGTGCTGAAGGCTGAGGTAGGTTCTCTCACATAAAAAACAAAAAACACGTTCCCTGATTGTATCTCCTCCCGTCCGGCAGGAAACACAAAAAACTGAGGAGAGGACCTGGAGGACCGCCTTTTATGATTGGGGGTGATTGTGTTTCCTGTCCCGGAGGGAGGAGCTACATCTACAGGGCTGTCCTGGAAGACGAAAGGGTAAAGTCTGCTATACAGTGCCTTTAAGATCAGATTTACAAAATAAAAAAAAATAAAAAAAGCGAGAAGCTCAGCAGAAAAGCGTCCATGGAGAATACTTGGAAAGGTTAGCAACTCAGCAACTGCCCAAGTACATTTTGGAAAGTGGGACAGCAAGGGGAGTGGGAGATGGCGCAGTTTACCATAGTAGTAAGCGCAGTTTACCATAGTAGTAAACTTAAAAAGCAAAGTAAGAAGGAAAAAAGAAAATTAAACTACTTCTCACTGCAAGGTGAAGGCACAATGTGCTAGCAAGTATGGAAATGAAAAACGTACCCTGAAACGAAGCCCTCCAGCGGCGCACTGTCACTACTGCAGAAGCTTCAATCTTCACCCAGTCATCCTTCCAGGTTTGCGGGTTGCAGCACTTTACTGGCTAAACCGCGCCAACGTCACTCCCGCGTATGTGTGTGGGAGTCACGGCCCTGACATGGCGCTCTGAAGAAACGGCACGGGTATGCTGTTCCTTCAAAGTGCATACACCAGTGATATTGACTGCTGCTCACTAGAATCTCCCCTAAATGGTACACGTTTAGGAGATATTCATTTAACCTACAGGGTACAAAAAAAAAAAAAAAATGATAAAATTTACTTTGTTTGCAGGTTAAAAAAAAAAAAAAAGGCCATTTATTTTTTATTTATTTTGTTGAGCCTGTAAAGCACTGCACCAGCGATCAGCTAGATGATGCCATGCAGGTCTTCTGCAGATCTGTCAGTACATCTGTGTGCCAATATTTCAGTATGGGCAAGCAGATACCCTAACTGGAAGAATTGATGAACTACCACAGCGCTGTTCATTGAGAACTACAAGCCAACAACCGCAAAAGAGGTTGGGGCTTGTAGTTCACACACACACACACACACACAACCTAGCTGCGTGAATGAAGGGCGTGGTCAAAAAGTGATAGCAGTTATGGGGAATTTCTCCCTGTTCTGCTGTCACAGGAGGGGGTGGGGGGGGGGGGGGAGTCAGGCAGCGGTTGCAACATGTTTAATCCGTTTCTTTGGTTGAGCATGTAACATGTTCCCAAAGGTGAACTCCTTTTAGCTGGCCACAGCAAATGTGCCCGAAATTTTTAATTTTAGAAAAGTTTGCTCGATTTTATAAAGCGCAGGATAGAAACTTTGAATGAATTTCTAACAGTGTATGGGGATTTTGCTTGGTAAAGTCTAGTCGATCCAAAATAGAATACTATACGAAGACTACATTTTTAGGTACTTTCGAATGACATTTTTCAAGTCATCAGAAGCACTGATAATTTTCATACAAAATGTTCACATTCATTTAAAAATATACTAGTGTATGGCTAGTTAGAGACACCCTGGATATTCTGTATTATAAGCAAAAAGCATCTGTGCCACCCACTAGCTCCAGTGCCAACCGTTATAAATAAAAGAATAAAAGAAAAAGCAATTTAACACATACTGCATGCATCGTAGAGTTCCCTTCTGTCCAAAGTCTTTGCTGGAGATCAGATAAGTGGCAAAAACCATTTCACTCATCAACCATGCATTGTAAAATCGAACATACAAAAGTGTAATTGTGCAGACTTTAGACTGTGGTCGGTGGTGCATGGCGACACACCCAATCAACAGGTGTTCTCGCTTGTTTGGAGGAGTAATTTGCAATGTTGCATCAGCAACCTGCAAGTGTATGCCTATGGAGGAGAGGGCGGGGAGGAGCTCTGCATGGGGTAGCTGTACGATAGCAATTGGCCAAGAAAAAGCACGCTCCACCAACATGGAAATGGCCAGAAGTGAGGAAATGTGTTTTTTTTTTCTCTAGATACCTTAGATTTACAAAGTGTTTAAAGGGACTGGCAATCAATTTTATTTAGATAAGCATGCAAGTTTAACTTCAATTTATAATGTATTCCAAGTATAATTTGAAATTATCCATGTACACAGGGGCAACAATGGACACACTGTCATTATCAACAGCCAGACTGATTAAGACTGCCTAGGCTGGGAGGGGATAAACAGTTATTTAAAGTAAAAAAAAAAAAGAACATGACTTTTAATGCGATTTGGCAAAGCGGATGTGTGCCTTTTTATGGGTCTACAATATTGGCAGCCAATTACGGATCAGCTTTCAGTAACCTGCTGTAATAAATTGTTAAAGGCCCCTATGGAAATGAATGATGCAACACCACATAATTATTGCAATGTGTTTAAAGTGGTTGTAAACTCTTACAGACCACTTTTTACTACAGGTAAGCCCTATAAATAAGGCTTACCCATTGCTACCCTGGATATCTCCTAAACCTGCACAGTTTAGGAGATATCCCCTGTATCAGCATGTGCCGACATCATGGGCACATGCGCACTGAAGCAATGGCATGTTTGTGCCGTTGCTTCAGCTAGTGTGCCGTTACCGGCGGCTCCCACGCTAAAGTCATTGTGGCTCCGGCCAATCTCAGCGTCGGAGCCCGTGGTGCCCATAAGTAACTCTGGGAGCGATGTCGCCGACCTGAGCGGTGTACAGGGACTTCGATCTAAGGTGAGAAATTCACGATGAGCTAGTATGCTATGCATACTAGCTCATTATGCCTTTGTCTTGCAGGGTTTTTTTTATTTTTACTGTGGGTTTACAACCACTTAGTAAGTAGATGTAGTTATGTGTTTAGTAAAAAAAAAAAAGATAAAATAAATATATACATTTTTAAAAAGCCACTAGGCAAGTATCTCAATGTACCTTGGCACCAACATCTTGTATTGCGGCAGGCAGTACTAGCAGCCAATTGGGAACACTACATGCACATGTTTGGACAGGGAAGGAGGAGGAGAGACCAATACAAAAAAAGTTTATTGCAGGTGGCCAAGCACAAGGCTGGTGCCAGCAAGGTGACCTACCCTTACGGCAGCGGAGAAAAGTCAGGTTACCAGTTTGGCTTTACAAGGTGAACAGGAATTGAAGTCTTACGGCACTTAAAAACTCCCATACAAGTACAGTAAGACCTTGGTTTGAGAGTAACTTGGTTTGATAGCGTTTTGCAAGACAAGCAAAATGTTTTAATACATTTTGCCTTGATATACAAGCGATGTCTTGATATAAGAGTAGCATCATGTCACAACCGAGTATAAACAAAGAAGAAGAGAGGAGCCTCTAAGTGTAGCAATATGGTTACATTTAATGAAGGTACAACATTTAGCAACTTATTGCTACACTTAGAGGCGCCTCTCTTCTCTTTTATACCCTGTAAAAAAAAATGCTTTGATATACAAGTGCTTTGGATTACAAGCATGTTTCTGGAATGAATTATGCTTGCAAACCAAGGTTGATGAAATATGCATCAACAGTGTTGCCTGGAATTAAACTTTAAAATACTGTATTTTGAAAACTTTTTTCCCAAAAGGGTGAAATTAAAAAGGTTAAAATGGAATAATAAAAAAAAAAAAAAAAAAAAAAAAAACCCCAGGTCAAAAAAAAGTAAATTGCATAGGTTTGTGCTATTGACGTCTTGCTTAATGCTGCTCTATTATAGGAAAGACCTTCATTCTTCACCTTACACCCCCCTCACAAGAAAATGCAAATAAGATCAACTGCAAAGACAGGGGTAGCAATTAGCCCCCTCAGAGAAGCTTGTTAATAAAGAGTCAAATATTCACCTTCTGGTCTGGCAGTAGTGGATTGCTCTGAAGTGAATTCAAATGACCATTGATAAGAGCTGTAGGTCTATCATGTTCACAGAATAAACTGCCATTGATGTAGTGAAACCGGTCCCCTGGGACAAGGCGATTCCGACAAGTTGAGCACGTAAAACACTGCATGGGAAAAAAAAGATATAGATTCAGAAAAAAAAAAAAAATCTAAAATAGTAATATAGGTCACAGCTTCAATTAAGTGACTGAAGAAGAAAGGGACACACTTTAACTGTTTAATGCCTGAAGCTTTCAAATACCCAAGGCCTGTGCTATATATGTGGCGGCAACATTTGGGAGAGAAAAAAAAAAAAAGACCGGTTGCTACAGGAAACGCAAAAACTTCTGATCACTCAAGTCATATCCAGTTCTTTACTGCTTACTATAATGCCCCGTACACACGATCCGAAAATCGTACGAAAAATGCCGCTTTAGAATCGATTGTACGATAATCGTTAGTACAGAGCTTCCGAGAGCCGATCAGGACAGTTCATACGATTTTATTCTATCGGACATGCACGGAAAATTTTTGCGGACAATACCAGATCGTACGATTTTCGTTTAATCAGTACAGCTGTCGTTCGAAAATGCAATACAAATGCATTACAACACATGACATCACTTCCGATTTTTTATTCGGCCGTATGAGAATTTTCGTGACTTTAGTAAACTCATCAGATTCGACGTGAGATTAGCATACAAAAAAAAAAAAAAACGATTATTCGTCCAATCGTGTGTACCGGGCATTAGGCAACTACATCATGTGACATGGACCCCCAAAGACCATAGACAAGTACCTTAAGATGATACACGTTCCCTTGTGCCCTCATGACCAATTCGCTGGCTGGAATGGACTGTCCGCAAGCACTGCATGCGCCACTGTTGCCAAATAACCTATAAAACAATGATAAAAAAAATAAACACTTAATTTTATGACCATAAAATTTCACCCCAGATGCATAAAAATGTTGCTTTAGTAGAAGGAAGAAAAAAAGGAGACCGGTAATAATATCTGAAATTGTAGTGTTTGGTTTACAGCAGAATATTGAAAAAAAAAAAACGCATTTTTTTTTGTATCAGCAGAAAAATACGACCTTCCTTCTATTCACAGGGAACCCAGAGATGCAATCAAAAAACAGTGACTTACATACCTCAAGCAAATACAAAACAATTCTGTTCTACACTTATTTTTATCAGATTTCTAGGTTCGTCATATAAAAAAAATAAAAAAATAAAAAAGATACAATTCATGACTAGAGTTTAAATGCATTGTGTCCTTGAAATTATTTGAAGAAGTCTCTTTTTTTTTTGTGCTTTAATCATATCAAGAGATATGAGTCATCAAAGGGGTTAAGGGGATTTGATTGTATATCTAAGAAGACATCATGCTCGGTGTATTGAAACTCCAGCAAACCGCCATCAGAGCAGAGTTTCCATTAGGAAGTCACTGCTATCCAGGTTGATATATAATGTGTATGGGTTAACCTTTTCAATCATAGTGTCAACACTTTAGATTTGCCTCCGCTCATCTCTTTCATTCTAACCTTCTCTCTCTCTCTTGATAATGAAATGCTTGCTCCGACTTCCCTCTATCTGCTCCTGAGTCCACAATTTAGATTACTTCATCTCTGCTAGCAACAAACTGAATGAAATTTCGATTTGAGCAGAAAGTAATTTACCGGGATCTGGACCCATTTGTCATCATATCTCTCTGGGTGTTTGTTGTATCACTGCAGTTTTCCTATGCAATCAAATGAGACCACAACATCTGCCATAGGGGGGAGTGGAGAAGGGGAAGTGAAGGAAAAAAAAAAATATATACACATAATTTCTTAATATATTTAGGCACTAAATCGGTGCACAAGGCAGTTAATGAAGATTACATTTTGCCTGCACCATACATGGGGAAAAAAAATAAAAATACTTAATTTGGTTTTGATATCATGCCTTTGATAAGGTACTAGCCAGAGGAGGAAGGAAGCATTCATCTTGCCAGCAAGGATATGGCTTTTATCTCACAATATAGGTGTGCGTTACACAATAGGTTTTCCTATTTAAAGGGAAGGGATCCTGAGATTATTTTATTGAGCATCAATATTGTTAGTATACTGAACAGCAGCATGTAAGCAATAGCCCAATACAAAAGCTCTTGGCTGGGTACGTAGCAACAGTCCGAGGCTCCATGCACACTGAAGCTCATAAAAATTAGCGTTTTTTGGGAGTTTGTGCATCTTTTTTTTTTGTTTTAACAGCCCATAAACTCCCCTCTATGCTATCCTATGTGTCAATGCACACATGGACATTTATCAGCAGTGGAGTTTATGGGCTGTTGTCTGCACGCCCTAAAATCACGTTCAGGAGTTGTTTTTCTGACCACAAAAAAAAAAAAACACTTAAAGCGGGAGTTCACCCATAAAAACATTTTTACCCTTAGATTGATGCTCATTTTGTCTAGGGGAATCTGCTAGTTGTTTTAAAATCGAAGCTGTACTTACCGTTGTAGAGAGCGATCTTCTCCGCCGCTTCCGGGTATGATCTTCGGGACTGGGCGTTCCTATTTTGATTGACAGTCTTCCGACACACTTCCGACGGTCGCATCCATCGCGTCACGAGTAGCCGAAAGAAGCCGAACGTCGGTGGGGCTCTATACTGCGCCTGCGCACCGACGTTCGGCTACTTTCGGAAAATCGTGACGCGATAGATGCGACCGTCGGAAGACTGTCAATCCAAATAGGAACGCCCAGTCCCGCAGCCCATATCCGGAAGCGGCGGAGAAGATCTCTCGCTACAACGGTAAGTACAGCTTCGATTTTAAAACAACTAGCCGATTCCCCTAGACAAAATGAGCAGGAATCCAAGGTTAAAAAACTTTATTTCCGGGTGAACCTCCACTTTAAAAAACATTAAACGCCCATAAACGTGGCACACCAGCGTCTAACGTTTTTGATCCATTAAAAAAAAACACTAAAAACCTCTAATGTGGAAAAACACTAATAAACGATATTGCAAAAACGTTAAAAAACTCAAAGCTACTGTTGTTTTTATAAAGTTATTTTAATGATCAGTGTGCATGGAGCCCGATTCTCAAAAAAAAAATTGCACAACATGCACATTGATGGGACAGTGATGTTTGGCTGATCTTTCAACTGCCTAAATGTTGGATGAATTATTACAATTCTAATAAAGATTAAACCACCTGCAGAAAAAGAGTTAAAAATAAAATATGGGTTCTGCAACAATTTTATTCAAAAGCGAAAAGGTTTTCGAGCAGCTAGATGTGATCTGAACCTCCCGAGTCACTAAAAGAGTGCAAACACAATCTCTACAACACTCAAGAGTCCTGGAGCTTGCAAACAATCATTATTGCTTTTTAACCCCAGTGCCTCCAGAAAAAAACATAATTTGTACAGGTTGCATGGCTACTAGAAAACGTATGGTTAATTTTAGATAACAATTTCAGGCTGTTACAATGTAAAGACACTAATAAAACACCAATAAAAGTACCACTGGGAGATCGGGAAACTATTACAGTGCACAAATCTCCTCCGCTAGTTGGGCGAGTGTGGTGAAGCAAATAAAAGACACAATGGTATTGGCCTGATTTAGGGAGCAACAACGGTTCTATTCTTACTTCAAGATCAGTCTGCCAGGGGGTCGATACGTACACACGGGCCAAATGCCAGTTCAATAGAAACCAGCCGACATTCAACTCGTGTGTACTGCAGTCAGTCTAAACAGCCGAATTATGTCAAAAGTACATGACCGAAAAGGTCTGCCGATCAGCCAATGGCTGGGAGCCCTGACCACAGTGTTTAGGGGGGAACACAATAGCATAGCAGGTGAGATTGCTGTACTAACGTTGGATAGTTAGTACAGCGGCTCCTCCTGAGCGGTGAGGAATATTTTTCTATTCAGCCCTGCTGTGTTGAACGAAGAGAAAAAAGTACTTGTGTATACCATTCTTTAGTCGGGTTTGTATCACAGTACAGAGTCAACTGTTTTAGGTAAAAACCTCTCAGGATTTGGAGGATAAACCTCAACCGTCTACTAGCGACAAGAAAAACATTTGAGAACAGAAGGTAAAACCAAAACCCGCCCATGAGGAGCTGAGGATCTAAGAGTTAGCAATTCCAAGAGGAGCTTAGTTCCGCCAATTGTTCTGTGATAAGTTTACTATGCGTTTGAACTGAATGTTTAGATCGGAGATATGCAATTAGCGGACCTCCAGCTGTTGCAGAACTACAATTCCCATGAGGCATAGCAAGACTCTGACAGCCACAAGCATAACACCAGAGTCAGAGGCATGATGGGACTTGTAGTTTTGCAACAGCTGGAGGTCCTCTAATTGCATATCCCTGGTTTAGATCTTCATGTCCAATATAGGTTTAAAGTCTGTGTGGCCAAAGAGTTCATAAACCACAAGCTTGGGACAAGTTTGAAGACTCCAGGCAACATATACACAAGGTGAATGTGCACATTGAATATGGAAGTCATTTTGCCATTCCCCAGCCAATATACAAATCAATATATAGACCAACTTTTCAAATGCTTCAGATATTAACTACTTATACCTGGAAACCTTTGTACTTGGAAATACCCTAGGTATTCTACTTTTACGTCTCCTTAGAAACCAGCATTTTGATAAAAACTATAGAACATTGAAGGAGCTTTCTTTCTGCAGTGGTGACACCAGACAAGCATATACTTGTTCTAGGACAGCAACTGCGCAGGTTAAAAATGAAAAGTCAGTAGCTACGCATACTGTAGCTGCCGACTTTATTATATATTAGGACACTTACCTATCCTGGAATCCAGCGATATCGGCACCCGAGCCGATATTTTCATCGGCTGTCAGGTGCCGCTGCCGCCCTTGCCGGTTAAGGGAATCCGCAAGGCTTCACTGCCCGGTCCTTACTACAAATGTGTAAAGTGCCCTGCACTCTTACTGGCCTGCCAGCAGGGCTGCGGCAAGGTCCGATAGAAGTGGGGACAGGGTACCCGTCAAAAACAGGCACCCGCTCCCCCCGAAAAGGTGTCAAATGTAACAATGGAGGAGGGGGATCCGATAAGCAAAAGGTTCCAAGTTTGGGTGGAACTCCGCTTTAAGAAAAGAACAAAAGATGAAGAAGACAGTCTTGGACTCTACACCTTCCTGAGCCTACAGCGGCTCCCTTATTTCAAAGCCAACAGGTTATTTCTAAACAGCTGCAGAGCTTACAAATTAAAACAGCAGTATATTTTATCAGCTCAAAGTCTTGTATCATCCTGTATTTGATGTGGATTATTTTCAGTCTTCCCAAAAAAAGAAAAAAAGATCTCTCCTATACGTTAAAGTAGAACTCCAAGTAAACCGCTAAATACAGATTAAACATATCCATTTACAATTTCACCTGCCAAAGAATCTGTAATTCAGTACAGTCAATCTTGTGAATTACAACTCTGCATCACACACAGCAAGGATCACTTTACGACTTCCTGGACCAACTTTACTGCTAATTAGACAGAAGTAATGATGCAGATGGAGGGGCAAATGTGATGGAGGAAGAGGAAGGTGCATTACTGAAACTGAAATGTCCTTACAATGCAGAAGATGCGTAAAATCTCAATAATGTCTACAAATTTCAAATTCTTTAGTGGGTAAAAATCATAAAATATATGCATTTAGCCATTCGCCTGGAGTTCTGTCTGCAGAAATTAAAAAACAGCCAGCCATTCAATGGGCTGTTAATGGTCAGGCTGAGGACCACATGCATTTCTAAAAGCCAAACCAGACCATGGTTGGATTGAGTAATGTTTGTTGTCTCTAGGTCGTAACAGACCATGGTCAGACATGGGAAAATTTGTATCTCTATAGGCTAAACCGGACCAAAAAGTCAGATTGGGGAACATTTGCTTTTCTTTAGGCCAGTGGTCTCCAAACTGCGGCCCGAATGTGGCCCTCTGTATGTCTTTTTCTGGCCCTTTGGGCACTATTCCTCCCACTGATACAAGACACTAGTCTGCCACAAACAATGGGGCATCATTTCTTCCACTGACACCAACAATAGGGTACTATTCCTCCCTATGATACCAAGGACTGGGCACTGTTTCTCCCCCCAATACCAAATGTGGCAATGCTTACTCCCACTGATGCTAGGAAAATTTCCACTCCCGCTGGAAATAGTCCGGCCCTCCTAGTCTGAAAGGACAATAAATCGGCCCTTTGTTTAGATTGTTTGGAGATCACTGCTTTAGGCCATAGTTAGCCACTACCGACATTTCCTGACTGAATTTTCTGGAGTAGGGTTCAACTGACCAATGTTGGGTAATAGTTATTGGTTTTCCCTAAATGCTCGTCTCGCCTCTCTCCCTCAATGTGAATGTTCATGTTTGTACAAAGATCTTTCCTTACAATATTAGGCAAAATGGCAAGATCCGACCAAATGAACATGCCTTCAGATAGCTTTGACAGTAAATCACAGCAACCAGGTCTGTTTTTTTCTTAAAATCGGACTGGTTGGCATAGGTTACCTCACTTTACCATACCATAGGGTGGGCAATACCCATGAAAGGTAGAACTGAACTCACACTCTGAAAGTGTTGACAAGAGAGGGGTGAGTGTTTGAACGTTTTCAGCATTAGTCATATTTTCAATCATGTGATCAGAATGTCAGGGCCACGAAAGAATAAAATAGAGAAGTGGCCCCATGGGATTGTCATCCCCAACACCCATTTGTTTAATAAATACAATTTACTCTTAATAGAGGGCTATGAAAATTGTTAAGTACATGTCTCTCTATGGCTGCTTTGCTGGTTCTTTCGGTTTTATGTTTTAGGTGACAAGCTGCCTGCTGTTGCTAGGAAGATTTACCTCAGCTGCTGAGCACTGGATTGGTGACAAATCCTTTGGCGGGAAACATCTAGCCAATGAGTGTAACCTTTTACTTATATCCTCTCCTGTCACTGGGCAAAGTCAGCAATTACCTCAGGTCGGTCAGCTGGACTCACCTCTGGATTCTCCTCAGCCTTCCTTCTGGATATTTTGACCTGCTCTCCCACCCTCCCCCCCCTTTATTTCCCCTTGTCGCAGTCCCTCTTTATGTGGGTAATGTCGCCCACTTTGTGGGTGGACAGTGGTTGGTACGCTGTTACTTGGTTTATATAAGATATTACTGATTGAGTCTTAGTGAATAAGCAAATTGATCTGTTATTGTTTGCCAACAGTTCTGTTTGATATTGAAGGCCTATCTTTTTGGCTAATGTTGCCCACTTTGAGGGTGGGCAGTGGTTGGTAAACTGGTATTTGGTTGGTATAAGATATTGCTGCTTGAGTCTTAGTGACCAAGCATGTTGGTCGGTTAATGGTCAACAGCGATTCTGTTTGGTATTAAAGGTTAAAGTTCATGTCATAATTAAAATTGTTTTAAACCCAATAAAGGGGCCGCGGCCTAAAACTTTCCACAATCCTTGTTGTGCGTTTTATTTAAATTATGGTATGATGGGTGGTAATGGGGGTGTACAATCCCATGGGGAAAAGACTGGTATTTGAACTCATAGTTCAAACTATGAAAGTATAAATAATCTTTGATTATTCACTTTAGCGGAAATATCCAACAGTGTGCAGCCATCCTAAAACATCCAAGATGTTCTGCTGCATCTCTGGTATTTGCTGAAGTGCTTGAAAGTCTTGAGCTAGAAGATTCATCCCTGACGAGTGTACAGCATGGTCTAAAATACACAGCAGCCAGGCTGCAATTGTCTCTCTGCCACCCAGCTGGAGTGTATCACACTACTATGAAGCACAGCAGGGGTTAATAATGTGTCTGCACCGGTCCAAGTGCTTCTCATTACCGCAACATGCTTCCTCCTTAGGAAAGAAAAAAGAAAAAAAAATCTAATTGCCCGGAGTTTTCTGAATCTGATCTTGCAGGAGGCTTGTCATGTTCAAACTACTAATTTGCTGTCGCCACTTTATTGAAAATAGCCTGTAAGTTGTTATTAAATGTATCGACTGAACGACAGGGAGAGTAGTAAAAACTGCCCCTTAAGATGGCTTTTAATAGGAAGCCCGAGAAACAAATTTTGCAGCGGCATCGATTTGTAGAGTTCAATCAAAACTCCATTTCAAAACTAATTAGTCTGAGGCCCGGGATCGCACGCTGACACGTTCCTGCAGAATGCTTAGGGTGGTGAGAGGGGGGAGGGGGGGGGATGGGAGCCAAGCACACGTGGTACTTCCGGAGACAGGAGACTCTGGCATCCAGACCCCTCACATAGGAGGCCAGTGCTACACAAGTAGGCAAGCTAAGGCAGGACACAGAACTTTGGATAGAGATACAAAGATTACAGTGAGGTATCATTAGCAAATAAAAAGTACACCATGTACAAACTTGTTTGTGATTGGACCTATTTAAAAGGGAACCTGTCATTACCGTCTGTCACTGCCAAGCCTATGTCTAGCATCAGAGGATACATGGGAACTCCTGTAAAAACAGTACCAGGACCGACCAGTGCCCCAGACCATCACACACAGCGATGTGCCTGTACGGAAAATGGCATTGTACGCAGGAGGCAAAGGTGGCCTTCAGAAAGGGATCAGAGACAACATAACAGATATCCTTCACTTCAAATCTACCAGTGTGTGGTGACTAAGGATGAGCTCTGGCGTGTTCACATAGAACACGTGCAGAGCCCGCCAGGAAGTGTGCACGGAGCTGTGCCAATAACAGCCAGGGAGACATTTCACGATCCCTGCAGCCGAGCATCGGGACAATGTCTCCCTGGCTGTGATTAGCACAGCGCCATGCACACTTCCTGGCGGGCTCTGCACGTGTTCTATGCGAACACGCCAGAGCTCATCCTTAGTCACCACACACTGGTAGATTTGAAGTGAAGGATAGCACGCCAGAGCTCATTCTTAGTGGTGACCAGCTTTTAACAATTATGACCAATCGTACAAAAATTCTCATCAGTACATTTAATGACTTGATAAATGTGTAAAAAAAAAAAAAAAAAAAAAGAAGAAGGGGGAGGGGGGGAGGGGCTTCAAAAATTTCCACAAGCTGAAAGGGGTTCAGCCGTACCCCTCCCCACACCTTGGTAATGCGGGCATACTCCATATATCCAATTTTTTAAAGGGGTTGCAATCATACTGAACAAGCCCCCTAGCCCCCCCCTCCACATTTCACTCAACCGAGCCCATTCGTTCCCTCGGCGGAGACGCGCGCTTCCTCTCTGCTCTTGGCTCTTGATTGGATAGATCATGGATCCTCAAACTACGGCCCTCCAGCTGTTGCGGAACTACACATCCCATGAGGCATTGTAGAACTCTGACATTCACCGACGTGACTAGGCATGATGGGAATTGTAGTTCCTGAACAACTGGAGGGCCGTAGTTTGAAGACCCATGGGAAAGATGATAGCAGTGCAGCCATTGGCTCCCGCTGCGGTCAATAAAATCTAATGATGCAGGGGCAGGGCTGAGTCCTACATTCTGCGTCTATGGACGCAAATACTGGACTCTCCAAGGGGTTATATGATGTGGGGAGGAGCCAAAAGCACAGAGGAACCCCATAATAGGATTATCGGGGCCACTCTGTGCAAAACGAACCGCGGTAAGTATGACATGTTTGGCATTTAAAAAAAAAAATAAAAGCTTTCATCTTAATGCATAGAAGACATTACATTGATTGTAATCAATTTTATGTATTCTATGCAGTAAGATAAAAAAAAAAAAAAGTGTGCAACAGCCCCCCAAAATACTTACCTGAGCCCCATCTCGATCCAGCGATGTTGCACGAGAGTCTTGGCTGCCCGCTGTCAAAGTCATTGAGCCAATGAGGAGAGAGAGGGCAGACACACCTCGGCTGAATAGACACACGACTCACCCAATACTTGCCTAAGCCAAATCTCAATCCAGCAGAGTGCACGAGAGCAGCGGCTCTCCTGGGTCTGTCCTTCCTCATTGACCGAGATGCTGCAGCAGGAGCCACTGGCTTCTACTGCGGTCAATCAGAGGCAGTGAGGAGGGGGTAGTGCTGAGCCAGCTCAGGAGGGAGTATGTACTTATGACCCCAGAACAACAGGCTTGATATGGGTCACTCAGCAAGGGGAAGGCGCCCATAGCACCAGGCGTGGGACCCGAGAAGAGGAGAATTGGGGCTTCTCTGTGCAAAACCATTACACAGAGCAGGCAAACATAACATGTTTATCTAAGATCTAGTGTGTGTAACATGTAACAATTTACAGTAATCCGTGCCTATGCACCAGGCACGTACAACACTGCCTTTATTATGAACATTCAACAATGGCCAGACCATTATAAAAAGCAATACAAGGGTCAGTGCCAACAGGTTTCGGCTTGTGTTGATGTCATCAGTTTGAGAGCTTCTGAGATTTTTCCAGAATTTACAGTTGTATTTGACCTACAGCTCACCCCTTTCTGACCTGTAATTACCTGCTTCAAACAGGTTTTCTATTCCTATAGACTTGCACGAGAATGCAAAACCTGACACAAAACAAAAAAAAAAAAAAAAAAAAAGTCTCTCAATACTGACCTTAACCAGAACAAGTATTCAGGTTTCCAACTACACAGAGGTTGTGTTCAGATCACTTTTCAGAGGCATTTGACAGGAAGAAGTGATTAGGTGATCTAATGCATCCTTAATGCCTATTTTAACACCCATAGATTCTACACTTACTCAGTTGTGGCGTATCCCTATTAGCTTGGAAGGACCATGTTCAGCGGTGGTACTGCCCACTGAACGCAACGGGGGAGGGGGGCGGGGTGGGTCATTTTTACTCTGATCACAAAAGAAGGGTGGATATAAAAATAAATAGCCCCCCCCCACCAAAAATAAGATTTGTTTTAATTTAAAATCTGATTTTTAAATTATCAAATTTGAATAAAATGGAAAAAAAAAAAAAACGCTTGGTTTTAAATCAAGCCTTTTTACTAGTGATTTCAATCAAATCCACCATGTCACAGAGCAAAGCATCACAACCATGGCAAGTTTAATTGGTGGCGCAAAAACATGGCTCAACCAACAAGGCCCAACAGCACTGCTTTTAGCCGTCATTGACTCTGTACTGATTCTAGAGCCGACCTGAAAAATGAATAAATGCAATGGCTATTTTTTCGCACTTGGGATATTTCTGCACATCCTGTATGACGTGAGTGAGGAACAGGAAACAAGACAACATTTATCTCAAGGGAGGGAAGTACCATCTCAGTTGTGACAAAAGCAATTTCCCGCACTTGAAGATTTTCTCTGTTCTAATGACAACTCAAAAGTTAGAGAATGTTCTTCACTTTCAGTCCCAGTGACAATGGTCACCAGGAAAAATAAGGGCTTATATGCAGTAATAAAAACCTGCCTCACTGCTCTTGCCAAAACTAATATACAAAAGGGTTTTATAACCTTTAGATGTTTATAATATCCAATCAGGTATCCTACTTGCATACACTTCTAAAGGGCCCTTTCACACTGGGGAGGGAGGTGCGGTGGCGGTAGAGTGCCGCTATTTTTAGCGGCACTTTACCATCGGTATTGTGGCGTATTCGGCTGCTATCGGTGCGGTTTTACCCCTGCTAGCGGCCGAAAACGGGTCTGCAGAGGCGCATTTCCGGCAGTATAGCCGCGCTTTCCCCATTGCTTTTAATGGGAAGGAGCGGTGGAGGAGCAGTAAACACCCCGCTCCTTCACCGCTCAAAAGATGCGGCTAGCAGGACTTTTGTAGCGGTCCTGCTAGCGCACCGATCCAGTGTAAAAGCCCTCGGGCTTTCACACTGGAGAAACAGCCGCTGTTTCAGGTCGGTTGGCAGGCGCTATTTTTAGCGCAATAGCGCCTGCAAACTGCCCCAGTGTGAAAGGGATGATTGTAAGAAAGCACTCTTGCACACACTAGTATAAAACAAGCCTGCAGTGGGCTGAAATAATGTAGTATATGACACCAAGAGCATAGGAAGCGTCATTTTCACAAGATCAGTTTAGGTGCAAACTGGAAGACTAGAATTCTTCCACAGGGATTTAACAAGTACAACAGCTAGTTGCACAAAGTGAATGCCAGAAGAAAATGTTGTACCACTCAGCAGGTAGGCTATGCCCACAGAGAGCTCAACCTGACCAAACTAAAGCTCTTGACAGCTATCAAGTACAGGAACTTCTCCAGCAGTTTTCATTGACCCCACGCAGTCAGAATACCGGGCTACTTTGAAATACAAGTTTTGTCACTTTCTACGGTAGTAGTGCCGGAACTCCACCACATTCACGGCAGACTACAACGTGATGGGCCAACATGAAAGCATTAACACAAGAGAAAACAGGCAAGCTCTGACACTTCCTTGTAGTGAAGGTTGCCTGATTAGACCCCCGTCTGCCACTCCAGCTGATTGAGGGCACTGTGCGACTTTTCTTCATACCTGTCAGCAACTTGTTTTCTTATGTGCGAGTCTGTCATTCCAGAACTTTGTAAGCTGCCATTAGTGACCTGAACACATGTCAACTGCCTGTGATGCTGACCAAACGACTTCAAAAATTGGAGCTCCTGACCAAGAACACCTTCAGACTTGTCCCAGGTCAGTATCTTAATGATCAACCCAACAATTACAGAATAAGAAGTTAGCATAAGGACTGAACTTGGGCAAAGAAAGTGTAAACCAGGGCTGTGGAGTCGGTAGATAAATGTTTTGACTCCTAAATGTTCAAGATTTCCTCCGACTCCACAGCCCTGGTGTAAACACCAACACATTGTGGAATATCTCGCGTACAGAATGCAGAATTATGCTGTGTAGAATTTACAGCACAGGGTACAGAACAAGTGGCGTGGCCTGGTTATGCCATAACCAGGCCAGAAAAGGTGCAATCGGCATAAGCAGTAAAATATGGCACATCTCTGGACAAGCCCACATGCAACTCATGTCTGGTCCTACACCAGTATACCCCAAAACAAGTCGCAGCACCACCTCTACTTACTACAAAGATTAGTAGATTATAGGGCTGAAAAAAAAAAAAAAAAAAATCGATACGATTTAAAAATCGAGTCGGTAAGTCATTTTTTCAAAAAAAGAGATTTTTTTCCCCTCCCCTCTTCAGTATAGCATAAGCGTACAATACACTTTACAGTCAGTCAGCCGCGATCCCGGGAAAGGGCCGGGAGGCCGGCCGTCGTGGACTAGGCCGAAGCCTCGCCTAAAAAAATCCTGCCCGCAGCTCCTCAGGACCGGCGCTAGAGTCCTCCTGCTACCGGGTGTGGACCCTCACAACTGACCCTCCTGTGTTCCTCCTGCCTCGGTGGCCTCTCTGGGGTGTGCAGGGGAGAAGTCAATCCGCCGCGATCCTGGGAAAGTTACCTCCAGGATTTTTTGTCGTTTTATTCGCTCAATCCAAATACAGTATAAATAATTTGGATTTTTAACAATCTTTGTTGCACACTGACTTTTCAGTTAGAGAAATGGTTTGCCTTTGCAATTTTGTTCATGTTGATGCACTTTAATTAAAATACAATAAATATATATTTTTTAAATATATTTACAGTTCGCAGTTATTTTGTTTTAAATTGGGGGGGGTCGTTTTGAATTGTAAATTGAGTTTCTTTTTATAGCGGATATCCCACGCCAAAAACATTTTTTTGTTAATGCCTAGTTAATGCCCCTAATTTGCTGAACTCACGTTTTCTGTCTCCCGCGGCCGCTCCACTGCCATCCTGTGTTAAATATAAACTTATATTCCTCCTTCCGTTTTGGTTCCATTTTAACTGTGGGCATAAGCCCACAGGCCTGCACTCCCTTCTTCCGGTGGATGCTGATGTCCCAGCATCCACCGCTCGATCTCGCGCATGCGCACAAGCAACGGGAAACAGCGGCTTTTGAAATGGCGCAAAATTTGAGAACACGGCTGCGCAGAGCGCACTGCATCTAACAGGAAGTGATGCAATGCCCGGAAAACTCCTGTATACATGCAGACCGGAAGGTTCAGTAATGTACAGGTACTGTACACATTTAGCTATAAAAAAAATAACTGTTTTTAGCATAACAGATAGCGCCAATGTTATTAAGCAAATGATGTAATTAGGGTGGAGATCCGTTTTAAATAAAATCGCCCAGCTCTAGTAGATTAATCCTGTCAACAACTGCTACCAGTTCATGCTTTTGGACCAAGACCGATTGTATACATTTTCATTCCTACACCAATTCTCTGTAGGCCACATTCTATAAATACCAAGTTGCATGAACGAACAGGAGAATAAAAACACCAACCAATTACTAAATTTGTCATTCAGAAGCAAGACAACCCTTGACAATAGCTCAATTAAAATGTTTGTATCTTGTTAAACTACAATCTAAAGTCCTAAGGACGCCAACTGAGTCTGGAAGAGGAATTTCATGTTGCATTTGGAGAAACCTCTTCAAAAGCAACTGGTTCCTTGCTACAGACTCAATGTTCACAAATACAACGGAACACACAGCTGCCAGAACAGAGTATAGGCTAATCCCCAAAGTTATTTCAAATTCATTATTAAGAAAGCATCCTTGCCCCACACCTGTCAAATATTTCTTTTAAAGGTCCACTGCTTAAGTGAAATACGAAGCTACATTATTCTTCAGAAACAATAGTCAATCCATTTGACCAATGACAAGTGGACTGGGCAACACCATTAGGTCTATAGATACAATAGGACTGCTGGCATGCATTCCAAGTCAAAAAGTTCTCAGTAATAAATACATTTAAGAAAATGTTAAAAGCTGGAAAATCCTTTTTGTAGCATCAAAGTGTTGTTGCTAGGCAGAATAGTTAATCTTCCCACTTCCTGCACCTAGGTGCTTAAGCTTCCTAACCTACACCGCACAGACTCCTGGGAATGTAGTGGGTGTAACTTTCCAGGAGTCTGTGCACTCCCCAGTCTCAAAGAATCATGTGACTTGGACAGCACAGGTGCTGAAACCTGATCTGACACTGCTTGCGCAGCACTGAGCATGTGCGGGATCTGCAAGGCTGAAATCCAGGAAGTCATACAGTCTGGCTTCATGATGCCCACACTTAAGATGGCCCCAGTCAATTTCTATTTTATAAAGTGTCTAAATGCTGTAACAACCTAACAAAACGGACCTTAGTTTACAGACTAACTTTACTAGAATACATTAAGCTTGTGTATTACAGGGGTATTTATATATAAAAAGTGAAATTGTGGCCGGAACTCCGCTTTAAAGTGGAACTAAACCCTCCTATGAATTTTAGCCAAGGAGGTAGTCATTTTGGCCTTGGATTTTAAACTACCATGATGCTGCACATGCGTTTGACAGGTTGAAAAGCACAAGCAATGTGACCGTTACATTCCCAGTGCAAAAGTCCTGGAAGTTGCACATCTCTGCAAAACCCCGTAAGGAGGAGTATGACAGCCTCAGCCCGGGCTCCAACCAGGCCACAGGCATGACCTGGTTGGAGTCCTTCTTCCACAGGTATATAACCAGTATAAGCCTTGAAATGAATACTGGAAACACCAATGTCACTGCATTGCATTTAATCAACATTCTGGTGACTACTTATCAGTTTTTAATGAAGGCTGGGTATTTTCAGACAAACCCACTTCAGGTTCCATAATGTCTCAAACAGAAAGCTGCTTAACATGAAAACGTAGCTCAGTCACCAGATTTAAGCTTTCTTTGAACGTTTTAAACTTAATTGGCGATACATGAAGCAAAAGTGAAGTTGTCAAGCGCTGATTTCAGGAAACAGATCCACCAATTCACAAGGAGCATAGCTCTCTGGAGTATGGGCTGTTTGCCCCCACCTACCTGTCCATACACCTTCAAGCCCACAACTTGGAAAATAATCAATTGTTTATGGGTGGATTGTCCTGGATAATCGCGATTTCCCACAAAGCACATGGATCTGCCAAAAATGCCTGTTCAGTTAACAGTCCTCTGTCTAGCCAAGCAATCCACGATTATGGAAATATCATCCAGCAGCCAGACTATCCAACCATCATCTGATGTTGATGGGCTTGGTGTATGGTGTAAACCAGGGGTCTCCAAACTTTCTGAACAGGGGACCAGTTTACTGTCCCTGACCTTGGGGGGGGGGGGGGGCGGACTGTAGAAAAGCTCCCAACGTCAGTGGGAATAAACAATGCGCCTTCTTTGATGTCAGTGGGAAGAATTGTGCTCCATCATTGGTGTCATTGGGAGGAACTGTGCCCCATTGTTGATGTCAGTTGGAGAAATTGTGCCTTGTTGTTGGTATCAGTAGAGGATATAGTGCCCCAAGTGCCTGATAAAAGCAAGCAAAGGGCCACATCTGGCCCCCGGGCCACAGTTTGGAGACCACTGGTGTGAACCATTACTGAATGACCTAGCTTGAGTCCATGTATCAAACAATTTCCATAACATTTTATATATATATATATATATATATTATAGCATTTTCTTAAAACGACGACAGTGGACTACATCTACACAAAGCATGTTGAAAATGGCCACTTGTAATTTCCATAAGAAAAAGTTTGTCAAAAGGCAACACTACAAAAAGCATTCGGAGACCAGGACAGAGCACGGTCAACCATAAAACATCTGAACAAAAAATCTTAATGGCAGGATCACTAGGTAGGATTTTAAAGAAGAATTATTTTATTGAACAGGACCCAAATATATATTAACACGGTAAAACTTACAATATTTTAGGTTACATACTTTAAGCTACCCAAAGATGCACAAGGAGATTATCCCAGTCTCAATATTAGCACCTAGACCAGATCAAGATCTTGACCTATGCCTACGATAGATGGACAGCCAATCACTACTGATGGAAATTACGATAGGTCAGAAAAGAAAACGTGCGCAGCTCTCTTCCTTCAATCCCTGCTGGATAGTCAGAGGATTCTGAAAGTTAAAATGTTTCTTGAAGTGATTGAAAAAAAAAAAAAAGTAAGTGTATTTATTTTCTTTAACATGTTATACTTCACTTCTCTGTGCAAAACAATTGCAGAGAGCAGCCCTGTACTCCTCTTCTAGCGTCCCCGCCGGCGCTCCTGGCTCTAATTCTCAGTGTGCCACCATAGGAAGTCTCTTCCGATCATTGCACACCTGTGGTCTCGATCCCAGGCCACAATGCCTGTGTCTATAGACACAGACAGCGCAGCTGAATCGCCACTCTCTGCTCACAGGATTTGATTGACCAGAGCACATGTCTCCTGCGCCATTAAAAAGGTTGAGGGAAGAAAGCCACTGCTCTTGTGGAAAACGCTGGATCAAGTTCAGTCTCAGGTAAGTTTAAGAGGGGGGGGGGTGAGGGGAGCTGTACACAGGTTTTTTTTTTTACCTTCATGCAGAATACATTCGGGTAAAAAAAATAAAAACTGCCTTTACAACCCATTTACCTCCCCTAATGACCCTGTGATTCCACCTAGTGGAATGTACATTTTTCTAATGGATTGGTTACCAAGTGTAGCTACCAAGTCACTCATTCACTCTTTGCTACACAACATAAAGCTGGCAATACATGAATTGATATTCAGCCTGTTCAGCAGGGACCAGACAAATTTCCATTCATATGTGGCCACTGTGGTTGAACAGAAGTCGATCTACTTCTGTTCAACGGCCCTGTTGGTATTTTTTCCACTTGATCAGCGCTGAATGCACCACTGATCTGCGTGTTCTGATGGCGGGGAAGTCTCCCCACTGTCAGAATACGGGATTCCCACATACACATTGAGTGTATGGATAGGGGAATTGGGTCAGTTTTTTTGTTTAACCAGCTGGTTGAATGAGGGGGAAAAAAAGAAAAAAAAAACACACACACACACACACACACACACACACACACACACACACACACACACACACACACACACACACACACGTATGGCCAGCTGTGGGCTGGCCAGATAAAAAGCCCAGTTATCAGTTTGAACAAAATGTGTGCCCCCTTGTAATTCATCAACCAAACCCATGGTAAAACCATTGTTCCCACTGCTATGGCATACAAAGTACGTAAACAAGGGAGAGCACAGCACTGTTCCGATTAAAGTCTGGTAAATGTTATTAAATGTGGCAAAATGTTAAAAGAGAAATAGCCAACATGGCCTGACCTTTGACCTGTACCCATGTAGAACATTGTTTTACATTGCAGCATATTGTCCAGTAATTCTTTTAGTTAAAAACAGAATCCAAGCCTTGATGAAGGGGGATGTTTGACCTTCTAAACCTGTTAGCCATTTCGTCTGACCTTTTGTCACATTTTAATAAAAGTTTACTGGACTTTAATTGGGAGGAGTGGCACACTCATCTTTGTTTACATTTTTTAGATCACTCAAGAGACCAAAAGGTTACCGTTCCATAAAGATCACTTCAGGCCCAGCACTCCACCAACACCTATTGCTACTTCTCCAGGACGGTGGTAAATAAAGTGCTGCTCAAACAAGTGCTCATTGTTGCCCATTCATTAAAGCTCTGCTCGATTGACAAATTCTTCATATCAAGCCAGGCTGGACAAAACACATTAGTGTATGGTCAGCGTAAAGTGGAATTTCACCCAAAAAGGGAAAGTTTTGCTTTCCTTCTCCTCTGTCAGTTTTATCCCCCCCCCCCCCATCCCGAGAGAGAGAGAGCGAGCAGGTACCTGTTTTTTAGAGGTACCCACTCTGCAGCGATCCGATTAAATGTTCGACCCTGTCTTCTGGGACACACCAAAAGTCTAAGGGACCAATCAAATGTGTAGCGCGATTCGTCCATGTGCAGTTGGAAGCCGGCTGTGAAACCACAGGGCTTCACTGCCGGTTCCCCTAAGAACCCTTTCACGCGAGAGCGGGAGGTGCGGTGGCGGTAAAGCGGCGCTATTTTAAGCAGCGCTTTAACATCGGAAATGCAGCGGTATTTGGTCGATGGTGCGGTTTTATCCCCGCAGAGGCGAATTGCCGGCGGTATACCGTGGTTTCCTATTGCTTTCAATGGGAAGAAGTGGTAGAGGAGTGGTAAACACGCCACTCCTTCACCGCTCCAAAGATGCGGCTAGCAGGACTGAGCGGTCCTGCTAGCGCACCGCTCCAGTGTGAAAGCCCCCTGGGAAGAAAGACTGAAACTCCACTTTAAAAACAGGGCGTGGATGGGGATTAAACTATTGTGTCTAAAGTTTTCCAAACTGTCTGTCCAAAACAGTCAGTCAATTTGCTTCCTGCTAATGACCAAGAAATAAGAGACCGTCACTTATTTTTCAGTAAGGCACAAGCAAAGAAAACCCAGAAAGCACAGGTTTCCACCACTTTAAAATTGTATTACCAAGTTTCATGTTTTGCCTCAAGGTTTTCCTTTGGGGCAGTTACTAGAAAAAGATATTTGAGTGTATACTCAAAACATTGGTTGGTGTGTTCCTATTAGTCTTGTGCAGAAATGGTGCAACCTCATACAGGTAAATTAAAAAGGTACAATTTTTTTTTTCAAAAATAGCTTCCTTTACCTTAGTGCAGTCCTCCTTCACTTACCTGATGCTTCGATTTTGCCTTTAAATGTCCTTATTTCTTCTGAGAAATCCTCACTTCCTGTTCTTCTGTCTGTAACTCCACACAGTGATGCAAGGTTTTCTCCCTGGTGTGGAGTGTCGTGCTCGCCCCCTCCCTTGGACTACAGGAGAGTCAGGACACTCTACGTTGCAGATAGAGAAAGGAGCTGTGTGTTAGTGGGCGTCCTGACTCTACTGTAGTCCAAGGGAGGGAGCGAGCACGTCACGCCACACCAGGGAGAAAGCTTTACTGTGTTGAGTTACAGACAGAAGAAGAATAGGAAGTGAGGATTTCTCAGAAGAAATAAGGACATTTAAAAGCAAAATCGAAAGGATGAGGTAAGTAAAGGAGGACTGCACTAAGGTAAAGGAAGCCATTAAGGTCCCATGCACACGAGACGCTGGTAAACTCGAGTTCAGAGGCATTTGGGCATTTTTTTCAACTGCCCCTGAACACATTTAATGTTATCCTATGTGTCCATGCACACATTCACGTTTTTTTGCGTTTTAAAGCAGTTGGGTTTAGGCTTGTTTTTTCAGACGCAAAATTTTGGGTTCAGACGCAAAGTTTTTGCATTTCAAAGCTTTGGGAGGGTCTACAATGTCTTTGTTATGAACGCTGATAGCCGCAAACGCGGTAAAACGCAGCTAAACGCGGCAAAACGCTGCGAAATTCGCGGCAAAAACAGGCGTTTTAAACGCCGCTTTTTGCCTCTGAAGACTTGAGTTTACATGTGTTTGCATTTGCTTCTCGTGTGCATGGGGCCTTAGGGGGAAAAAAAAATTGTATCTTTACAACCCTTTTAAATTGGGGTGAGAAGAAAAAAGTAGTGTTACTCGTGGCACCAATTGATTGCCTCAATTTGCCAACATGCACTAGAATGTCAGCTAGAAAGCCACGACTACTGGAAGCTGAAATCGGATTGCCTTTTATGGCCAGCCCCCTCCACTTGGCCTAAATAGTTTCAATGTGATTTGGACTTAATGCAGTAAGCATGTTTAAATGGTTTTAAAAAAAGTACATTGGAACAAACAGGAACAGGAAAAAAAATAAATTAACAAGCTGGCTTTGTAAGTATGAAATAGACGACTCATCTAAATGTCTCTCCTAGTGAATGATTGTTCTGGTCTTGATGCTACCCTATTATAGCTCAAGCCTCTGGGAGCAGATAAAAGACCTTGGCCCCAGCAGCAAACTCTTCATAACTTGTGAAACTCATTTTAGATCTGTCTTGACCAAGTTCTCCAGGGCGTCACTCAGTGTTTTTGCTCTATTTACAGTTCTTTATTAGCAGCCTATGATTGAAACACACACTACATTAAAAACTCCATTCCTGTTTATCAGGAGAAATAATTCACCTTCATATAATTGGACAAATGCTTTTTTGAATGTTTCTTCAGTTCTAGCAGCAAGTAAGCGTAGTGGTGCTCCAGTTAGGTTTGACTTATAACAAGCATGTTTATAAACGTAAAGCCAAACTCCAGCAAAAAAAAAACTTTGCACCCATATAATGGTTATTTATTACTATAAAGTGGTTGTAAATCTCAGACATGAAATATGAACAAAGCATATTGCTCTATAGTGTGTACTTGTCTCAATTAAAAGCACCAAGTGTTATTTCTATCTGCTGCTTTATACCCATCAGCAGGAATCAATTGACAGTTTTTCCTGACACCGAGAGAAAAAATGGTGACATGGGAGGGACCTCCAGCAGATTCATGGCCTCAGCTCTGTTTGTGTGTATGGGGGCATGTCTCTTCCTTCCAATCAGCTCTCAGACCTCTCCTTACTGAGCGCCACAGAGTGCAACTTCAGGTCTCCACCCACTTTTTTCTGAACTCTGGAACAAGCTTATAAAATTATATAGCGAAGACTGCAGATGGACAGACACAAGTTTTGTAGGAGGATCTGTTTAATCTCCGTCTATCACTGGAGGTTAAAGGGTCACTAAAAGGAAAAAAATGTTTTTGCTGAAATGACTGTTTATTGGGTATAGAGACATAAAAGTTAATCGATTCCTTTTAAAAATGATTAAAAATTTAATTTAATCTATCATATAATGTGCCTCTAGTTTCACTTTCGGTTTTAAAAGGTACATACATGAAGTTCCGGGTGAGAGGTGAGTCGGGAAGACTCACAGAACAAAAACAAACAAATCCAGGGTAGTGTTTTGTTTTTAAAATGAATCCGATTTGGTTCTGGATGGTTCTGAGGAGTTTTAGACACTCAGTAATGACAGCTTAGACCACCGTGAAAATCTCCCAGTACGATGGTTATAAGGAAACAGGCAACCAGGAAGTGTGGAGATCAGAGCAGAATTACAGCTACTTCAAAGCAAAAACGAACAATGAGGACATGAAACCAGTACTGAAGTAAGGTAAAGGAAGCTATTTAGCTACAAAAAAGAAATTCCTTTAGTGACCCTTTAATCCCTTCACTGGGTATATGTCAATCACTTAAAAAAAAAAAAAAAAAAAAAAACACCTCCACACCTTTAAAAGCATAGGTATGCAGGTAGTGAGAAATTAATATGGTTTCCTGGCAAAAGGGCCTTCTGCCCCTTTAACCTCGATTTCATAATATTGGGGGCTGCTATGCCCTCTATTCCCTGGTCACCAGTCTTGTAACCTTCTTTGAGAAGTAGTTCTCATCTCAGTGAGCAGTGATGTAATTACACCTCCACCTGCTGTAGTTGGTAAACCTAGGAGCCTCAGACTCTGTCTGAACTGCCCACTGTTACTGATCCTGTTGGGTGTAAAATGACAATTATGTGGTCATATACAAAAGCAATAAAATGGCAGTTTTTGATATGGAAACATGCCCACCCCCCCAATCCCGCTCAATTAACAGCTGTGAATTCTCACTGCCTGATGAGAATGGATTTTTTTTGTATCAGCAGACCAGATGTGACATATCCTGCACCAAAATAATTCCTCTGGGTGCCCAGCCAGAGATGCATTTATCAATGGGAGCAATACTATCAGATATTTCAAAAGTAAACTCATACCATAAGATGCAACTTTACTGTAAAATCTTAATACGTTTTATAAGCTCTACAGCCTGTGCCCTGAAGATATCACTGCTGACGAAACACGTAGGGCATGGCCTGTTTACGGGCATCACGTGGAAGTGTATTCTTTTACCCTTTGGTATTACACTACAACTTGCTGCTGAGTGGCGACTCTCTCCATTGAAAGAAGCTGGTCCTGGAGGTTCACCATATGCGTGTCTGACCTTTATAATCCATGGTCCAACTGCTCTGGTAAGAGGCGCCTGGCAACTGCTGCTATCTGGTGATGGAGTTCACTCATCCCTTTCTTGCACATATGGCACCTTTTGGAGGATCATATATTTTGGATGTATTGTGACTCAATATATACTTTTCAGCACGTAATAAACTTAGATTTTTTGGATCCCTACTTCCATGGGTGTATGTGTGAGATAGATAGAGATATATCTCTATGTGTGCGTGTGTGCACACACACACACTATTAGTTGCACTCTTGCACTTGATTATTTTATATACTCACTATTGGTTGCACTTTAATAGTGGTGATCTATATGGAATATTTGCAGCTATATTATTCGCTGCTTTTTTGTTTTAATCTATGTTAGGAACTAATATCAGTTTTATTAACAGCTGCTTATTGTACCCAAGCTTTTAAAGAGTGCATTTTTATGTATCTCAGAGTTTGGCTTAAAAAGATGAGGTGTGTTATATGAAAACTGCAGGTTTCCCCATTGTCACAGGTAACAAGGATAATTCCTTTATAATGCTATCAAGCCTGGTTTCATAGCTTGGACTTCAGGAAAACCTGACCTGTTACTGCTGTGTGAAAGCAGGGTCAGGAAATAGTTAAGCATAAGAAAATCCCATGCCAAAAGTTTTTATGTCTCTGTATAACGCAGAAACTAGTTTTTAATTTGCCTGATGACCATTATTGCTCATTAGCAGTATTTGTCAGGTCACAAATATCAGGCTGTATTGTCACTGAAGACAAACGATTCCAGCGGTAGTAAATTAGCTTTTATATACCTGTAAATGGCAAACAGAGGTCTTTTTTTTTTTTTTTTAACACAAAAATTATATATATATATATATTAGATAGATAGATAGATAGAGATAAGATTTGATTTTTTTTTTAAATATGTTTTAGTGATAGATATAAGAATATAAACAATTTAATTGATTGGCAAGTTTAAATAAATGTTATTTTCCAGTTTGTTGTTATATGACGTCGCCACCTAGAGGTGAAAATTGTAAACATTTAGATGTAGGAGCTTTATTGTATTTCAATGGTCACATTCTTTTCCCCATAGTTGGAGGAGGTGGCCCAATTATAGCACAAAATAAATCAGTCCACCACCTTTACCTGAAATGCGTGACTCTAATTTAGAAGGTTACTGCTCCGAAGTTGGGGTATATAACATTTCAGAAATCATGTACTGGAGTATCTCAAACTACTGTCTGGTCAGTAGGATGTGCTTAGACCAGCATTTGCCGAGTCTGTCTTCAGGTCCAGACAAAAAGTACAGTGTGCAGGTAAGAGCAAACAAAGTCTGAGCAACTCAACAAGAAAGTGTATGGATATCGACAAAATATTCAGCGTTGGTGGGACTTGTAGACAGGTTTGGGATTTTGGATACCTTCCCAGAGGTACGTACCTTCTAATGAATAAGCAGTGCATTTAGGTGGTTTGGTTTAATTAAGCCTGTACTGAGAGATTATGGAGGTTGCCGACTCCTTGTGGAAATGCCATGTTCTCAGCAGTCATGCTGATCAAGTTGTTTCTAGACTTCCCATGGTACTGAAACATTTGCAAATAGAAGCCTTCCATAACTCAAATTTCATCCGATTCATCTATCTAAGCCATGGGTGGCCCTGTGTGCACCACCCAGGTAGAAAATGGTCACTTGCCTAGTGACTGCATCTAAGCAAACAGTTTAGGCA
This sequence comes from Rana temporaria, assembly GCF_905171775.1. Classification (NCBI taxonomy): domain Eukaryota; kingdom Metazoa; phylum Chordata; class Amphibia; order Anura; family Ranidae; genus Rana; species Rana temporaria. The sequence goes on from NC_053495.1 coordinate 146,201,306, forward strand.
TTCTGACAGCCATGGTTGCTGCCTGTCAGAATACAATAGCCGGCAGCAGGAGATTCCTCCATCCACCTGAAGAGGAGAGAAATATGTATGGCTAGCCTAAGAGTGCAAAAAAATTTAAGGCAGAGCTAGTCAGGTGTGTAGTATCCTTTGAAGGTCAAGAATGGCAAACCTCATGGTAGGGGCATCCTTTAACTATCTTAACATGCGTAATAGAACAACTTTACAGTCCTTCAAATGTACGATGCTGCAAGACTTGTTGCTTGGTAAAGCCCCTTTCACACATAAGAACCGTTTGTTTTTCATCCATCAGTTAACGAGTGAAAAAAAAAAAAAAAAAACACAGACATCAATGCATCTCTATGCAAAAACTGATGTAAACTTCATCCGTTGTGAAAGGGGCCCAAAGTGGTCTGCACTTCTGCCTTGCAGCACTAGAGTCGCTGGTTCGAATCTCAACCACTGCAACTATCTGCCTGGAGTTGGCATGTTCTCCCCGTGTGGATTTCTTCTGGGTACTTCGGTTTCATCCCAAAGACATGCCGATAGGCTAATTAGCTCCTGTCTAAATCGGCCCTAGTATGTGTAGCAATGTGAGTTAGGGACCTTAGATTGTAGGCTCCTTGAGAGCATGGACTGATGTGACTGTACAATATATATGTAAAAGCACTGCACATACTGACAGCGATACATGAGTACCTGTAATAATAAAGTCTGTAGGCAATGTTTTAGTTTGGAACAAGTTAGCAGCCTATACCCAGGTGATTCAGGTGGGTTACCCCCTGCATAGCTTAACTACTGGCCCCAAGACTGCCTACTACACGGGCATCTTTTCCTGACTGCTGCTCGTTAGACAGCAGCCTTTAACTACCTAACCAGGAGTCTTTTTAGCTATGAATTCACTATGAGCAATATGAAGTGGACCGGTTAGCCTTTCATTCAGCCATGCTGCACACAGTAGTTCTTTAAAAACAGGGTAGCTATTGTATGTCACACATTGTCTTCACTCCTTTGTATTCAACAGCCACCCAAGACCACATTGGCTACAAAAGACAATATGGTCTATTGTTCGCTTTTAATTGCCTGGATGTTGGTTATCAGTCTCTGTGCATGAAGGTCATTTGTAGGTCAAACCCAATTTCCCTAATGTGGTCCAGTATGATATGTTTGCGTTTCCCTTTCTCACGCTCCCTTGCATAAGATTGGTCAATTTGCTTTCATGGGAATGCTTCCCATCAGTGTGTACAGGCCGAAAATTTAATTATATCATTTTCTAGAAATTGAAAAATCACAGTGAATGTAAACCCTTGTAAATTAAGAGAAGTAATTGCTTTTCACTCTGAGCCAAGAACGAAGGCAACTGTGTAACTGTAGCCTTTTCTAAAAACTTGTTTTCACAGAGTTTCTGCGAGGCAGGAGAGTTAATTATCTAACCAGGGGATTGTGCAGGACAGTGTTTGATTTAAAAGGCTCGAGGCTTTAGGTGCTCAATTAAGTAGCTATCAGTCTCAGTCTGGACTTTAATGGGCTTTTTTCCCTCCTCTTCAACTCCAGCTATGGGGGGGGGGGGGGGGGGGGGGGGGGAGGGGAGATACACCCCAGGTCAGGCTAATTAAAGCCAGGGGACTCCTTAATTGTGATGACAGAAACGGTTTCAGTTTCCTCTGTTAAGGTCTTCAGACTAGAGGAGATCGTTAATATTTTAGCATTTGGGGAACACAATCAATCACAAAAACAGCAAGATGTGCCTATATAGTGAGACCATTTACAATTACAGGCAGATCATTGTTCTAAACGGTAGATCTTGACATAAGAGATTGCTCGCATGTAAATATTTTATTTAATGCTCTCGACTGCTTGGTGTCACTGGATCTCATCTAATCTACAGATGTAGCTGGAGTCAAAGTGCGAAAGGAGCACCGGTCTGCTGGTGGCAACAAAATCCAATGAATGTCAAATGAGAGGTACATTGCTGCCATGAGTTATGTGTGTAATACCACATAACTCATGCTAGGCAATGCACCGAGGTGTGCGCAACACAAAAACAGGTCAAAGAACTACAGCGCTTTACAAGTTAAAGAAGCAGTCGTTTGTTGACAGTAATACATGAAAAAAAGTAAAAATAAAATAAAAAATGTATATTATATACACATACACTTTTTTTTTTTTTTTTATTACATTCTTGATTACTACTTGATGGGGAATATAATTATACACACACAAAATATATATATATATATATATATATATATATATATATATATATATATATATATATATATATATATATATATATATATATATATATATATATATATATATATATACACATATACACACACACACACACACACACACACACACACACATAAAATTCCCATCAAGTAGTAAAACTATTTTGGGGTATAGTACCCAAATAACCAATCAAGAATTTAATAAAAAAAAAAAAGTTGGGAGCCGACTTCATATACGATTAGTTATAGCACCAATACTCGAATACCTAAATTACATATTTTAGTAGCCCTTACAAATAAGACATGCCTAATGCACCCCCAACTGAAAAGACATGGAACTACAAGTCACAGCATGCCAAGAAAAACTATTTGCACAGCAAACACAAAACCACAGATGGAGGGGGTGGGTTGGAGACTATTCCACAGTTCTCCATTTAAAATATACCACAATTTAGGGCCATCATAATAATACTTTATACATTTTGACTGAACAGACCATAGCCTTGTCATGTGATGTGCATCTGCGAATATGCATGAGAGGAGTTCAAGAAAACTAGCAAGGAGAAGCCTGGGGTGAGCCATTATACATATCCATAAGCATTTCAGAAAATGTTAATCCTCTTTCCATTTTACACTGTTGTCTAAAATACAATTAGGAATATAGAAAGATGCATCGTTATGACCAAAGGTAGATCTCAAATCTGTTGTACATAATAAGGCTTGCTCTATACCGTGCGCGTTCGGCTGGCCCATACATTATACAATTTTCCTTTAGATCTACCAAAATCATATAATAGGACAGGGATCCTCAAACTTCAGCTGTTGCGGAACTACACATCCCATGAGGCATTGTAAAACTCTGATATTCAGACATGACTAGGCATGCTGGGAATTGTAGTTCCTGAACAACTGGAGGGCCATAGTTTGAAGACCCATAAATAGGAGATCAAACCTAAACACTTTCAATTTGTATGCAATCAGGCAGGCCCTAGAACTACATAGTTGAAAGAAAATTGTACAATGTATTGCCGGCCTTATTCAGAAATGAGCTTCAATCATTTCAGCAGATATACATATTCAAACGTGGCGTTTAAAGCTTCTATCCATTCCAGAGAGTAAGGATTATTAGTCCTATACTCCAAATTGCTAAAACTCATATGTTCGATTGCTTCACCTTAAAACTAGAAAACAAAATCAGCTTCATATCCATCTGTAACTTCCAACGTTCATAAAATTACCGGTCGCCCCCTGGCGCACTTACTGCCATTCTTAAAGGCAGCATTAAGACTGTTGTATTAGCAGCCAGGAGAAAATTTATGGACTTCAAGGTCATAACTATTTTTTTTTTCTCTTTAAATATAAATTCAATCCCTTCCCATTAACTGTTTTCTAAGCAATTATGCACGTCGCCCTTTTCCGTTTAATTCCTTTCCGCAGTGTAATGCATTAACCCCCAGCTCACCGGGGGTTAATGGAAGGTGTATTAAATGCTACAAAGTGATGCCAAGAGCCAAGTCCATTAAAGGTACTTCATACTAACTGGATACTAAGGCACCTTAAAAGCTCTGGGAGCTATTGATACTTAGAAAAAAAAAGGGCTGAGCATAATGGCTGCAGCTACATTAGACAGGAGAAGGAGGGGAGAAAAAAAAAAAAAAGAAAAAAAAAAAAAATCTGCCAAATTACGCTTGGTTAATTCAGAGTAACAGATCTGCCCCCAAGTGAATTGGAGGCCTTGAATTAATTCTGTTATGACAAATCAAGATAAACGTTCCCCCTAAATTGCATGCGATTTAATTAATTTTTGAGATCCAGTTTTTTTTTTTTCCTCTCTCTCTCTCTTTTCCCCTCTCTCCCAGCTAATAGTTCACATGCTCCTGTGCTGTCATTGTGCTTGAGTGGGCAGACTTCAAAGTGATATTAAATAACCAACTATTAGATTTACCTAGCACGTCCTATTGGAAAAACGCCATTTAATTACCTAGCCTGTTCAATTAAAGGGACAGCATTCCCTGAATATAGCAGCTTGCTGTTGATTACCAGGGAAATTAACTCTCTGCATGATGTCTCTTGGACTCTTTTCTAAACCACAGCAAAAGGAGGGGGTTGAGGGGAGTAGGGGGGGGGGGGGGGGCGCAGCTACCAGACTTATTCCTACGAGAATTACAGTCAACACCTCTAACGACATAGTAATTGAGGAATGTTCTATCATATAGGCTTAAAGATCACAGAAACTTAAAAATTCTTTACCCCAAATCAAGAATAATCAAATATACAGACGCTTCTGCAAATTGGTAACTGGAGCAAGTTATATAGACCACCATACACCCTTTTTTGGCACCAAGCAGCATTCTAGTCTACAGAACGATAGTAATCCACACTTACAAATAGCCATTTAATAGCAATTTTTTTTTTAAATAATAATAATATTATTAATAAAAATAAATATAATGATATATATATATATATATATATATATATATATATATATATATATATATATATATATATATATATATATATATATATATATATATATATATATCTCATTTCTGTAGACTAGTATGCTGCTAGGTAAATGTATAAAAAAAATAAAAAATACAATTTAAGACAACATAGCCTGTATTAAAAGCTGTTCTCTGCATGACTTATCAACCAAGGAGAATGATTGGCCAGGGGCTATCGATACAACCTTACTGTACCATAGGGATACAGGTGGAGAATCGCACCTCTCCCTCTGTATTTTTAAATCATGGTAATACAATCCCCTGTCACAAGACAGCAACGTTTAGAATCAAAGATGCTGTAATCACATCATCGTCTGGCCAAATCCTTTTAATGTTTCCCAGTGATCAGGCTCTGGCCCTTTAACAGTCTGAATCCTCAGCCCTGGTTAATAATCCCCTCTCTTACAGGCCAATTTTGTTAATTAAATGTTTTGTTTGCGATGCAAGCTCTCATTCAGTTCGGACACGTCATTCGGAGCAGATCTAAGCCAGGGCCCAGATCTCATTAGATAAAACCTATCAGGACTAAAAGAAAATGGAGGAGTCACTAATTAAAGCTTTTAATTGTGTGTATTCACTGTCAGCCTGTTTTATCTCGAATCTGCGATTGTGAGCTGCATGTCAGTCTCCCACCAAAAGCACTTTCATTAATGGAAGAGGTGGATTCGGCCCCCACCCCTCGGCCCCTACACTCAAAAACGAAGGGGAGAGCAGAAGCACTTTGTTTGGACTCGCTCAGAAGGTGCATTTCAAAGACACAATCATATCCTCCCATCAAACTCCCTAAAGACATCTCTGGCCACATCTTTACCTTTGTACTTGGCCACTTTGCCGGCTACCATTAAAGACCAAAAACATCGGATTTAAAAGTCGGATCGGTAAATTGATCGCAACATTTTAATTTAGCTTGGTCGCATACTTCGAAAACTTCATTAATAAAAGATTACTTTTTTTTGTGTTTAATTCCATAGTAAAACAGAAGAGACGATAACTGAGGATCAGTTACAATTACCTGTCACATACCAGCTAAATTAGATGTTTGTGGTCAACTCAATAGAGGACACATCTAAACCCAACACCCTCATTTAAATAGCTGTCAAGGCGCAAGATTTATAGGCACGCATGGAGAAAAAAAACACAACAAACAGAGCTCCTCAAAACGCAGGAATAGGTTAAGTTTTTGTGATTGCCCGGAAGCCAAGGAGGACTTTAATTAGCAACAAACTGCTTCCAACTAGTTGTTAATGACCAGTAGCCTACACAACATCTGGACAATGGTGTCCACTTTTACACTTCCCACAAATGGCCCTCTTCCTCATGTTCCACCCCATTTCTCTCAAATTCTGTCAAGCTCAAGAGTAGTTGCTCTAGCTGCACCAGGAAGGTAAAGAATGGGAAGCGTTTTGCTGAACTGCGTGCCGGTTTTCTAACCTTTAAGTCTAAAAAAAAAAAACACTTAGTGAAATGAATGTTGCAATCCCTCAATGGCCTTTTCGCTGAGAATATTACTTCTATTTAGCTGATTGAAGACATCAGGGTTTGGTAGAGGACAAAGGTTATATTAGTTGGACTCTATCATTTTAGCACTAAATGCGTTCTAAAGGGGCATTAAATTCAACCTGGGTCACAGATAAATTCCCTTACCAGGAGTAAAAAGTAGAGCCATTACTAACAAAATAAAAAAAAAAAACATGCATTAACCCAGTACATTACGTACTAGTACAAGATCTATCATAAAAACATTTTTTTTTATTCTCTTAGTGCTTTTATTTGATGTGCTAATGGCTTGGTTAAGGTAATCTTTAACAGGACGTATTTGGAAGTACAGGGCAACCAGGTGCATCAGTGTATTAAACCGTTCACTTAAATTAAATATGTAATCCTTCAAATGCTTTTCTGTTTAATGACTTAAGAAGCTTGGTTTCACCTGGACGGATCAAGCCAGCACACCATTCCTTATCAATTCCCGTCTTTAAAATGACATTAGAAAGTGTGATGGACATGCAATTAATCTTTGCTCACACCTTGCGCAATTAATGACTTATTACTTCGGATGATTGCATCCAGAAGTCAGGAAATGGATCATTTTCTGCAGGAAGGGAATGCAAAAAAAAAAAAAAGATGCCCAAACTAGCGCTGGTAATTAGAACATTCAGCATGTTTGGTCATGTGTGAAGCAGAAACTATGCATAGATAAAATCATTCAATATTTACACGCATTTCTGCAGAAATATTAGCTCAGGATATCATGTCATGGTCTGATCTGGCTCACAAGTTAGTTGCAACCTATGTGCCCGTCTTGAGACACCCATGTGGTTGGACGTGTTAAGATTTGAGGCATCTTTGGCATCATGGGATGTCGTAAGCCATTTTGAATGGATGTTTATACAGTTAAGAAAACAAAAAAGTGAAGGAACAAACCTGATGTAGTCATTTCTGCACAGGATCATCCCACTTTTTGTGTAGCACGAGGTACCGATTTCCCCAAGTTGAGCTTGGCAGCACGAGCACTTGAGACACCTGCTGTGCCAGTAGCTGTCCATGGCATAGAGCAAGAAACGGTCTGCGATCTTGCCGCCGCATCCGGCACATCTTTTCCAGGAGAGGGTGCCAGCTGTCACCGGGGGTGGCTGGGCACTACTACCTGGGTTCACCATGATCTAAGAGGAGAGAGAGAGAAGCACAAAGCAAGAGAAAGGGACAGAAGAAGAAGAAAAAAAAAAAAGAATTATTGGGGAGTTTTAAACCTTCTACCAGGTTTACTACATTAGCAAATGTTTGGACCAACCCAAGTAACAGACAGCCAAGTGCTAGTTTATTCTGTTTGGGGGGGGGGGGGGGGAGGGGTCATTGATTTCCCTTGAAGTGCCACCCACCAGATATCACTTAACTTCCAGCCCCTGCTGTCTCAAGTTGTGTTGAGACCCAAGCAAGATCCCCAATTTAAACACTCCCCCTTAGAACGCCAATAAAGGCGGATGGATACAGATGTCACTAAGGCAAATTTCCACATCTAAAAAGAGCATTACCTAAAAGATAAAAGTAATACATAATTAGAAGCAAACAGACTTATTTTATCGGTTTACTTAAGAGGATTAAAGTGCAAGCTATTGAATACATTCAAAGTCTTTTCTGTGGGCATGACCTCTCAGAGACCAAAACTACAGTAATTTAACAAATCTGTCACCACTCATGCAGAGAACAGGGTAAAAAAAAAAAAAAAAAAAAAAACTCGTCAGGCCAGTTTTTCAGATATCTGACACTTTTTTTTTTTCTTATGGTAGCAGTTATAATCAATTTTCTATTACTGCTGATCAGCAGAAATCTCATTTGATGTCAAGGAAGGGGGGGGGGGATCAATGAATGTTGCTTTGTAATTTGGGACAAACAAACAGAGCTGAACTTTAGGAAGCCCTGTTAACAGCCTATACAAACACATGACACTTTTGTCTCACTAATCTGTCCTTGATCAGCAATTTAAATGCAATGAATCTACACCTTCAAAAGGGCTTCCATTTACAGATAAAAGTCAGGAAAGAAAACATCTGACTGTCAATGGCACAGCACCACTAACTGTACACAGAGCAGAAGAACGCCGCTGTCAAGGTGGCTAAAATTGGGAAACTGACCCCCCAAACCTTCTTTTTTTTTTGTTATTTTGAAGGTATATTGGCAGATGTCTTAAGAAATCGATAGACTAGGCTTTGAGCACCGGGACTGTTTTAAGGCACCACATTACCCTAGTCCAGTGTTTCTCAACTCCAGTCCTCAAGGCGTACCAACAGGTCATGTTTTCAGGCTTTCCATTATTTTGCACAGGCGATTTGATCAGTTTCACTGCCTTAGTAATTACCACAGCAGTTTCATCTGAGGGAAATCCTGAAAACATGACCTGTTGAGGACTGGAGTTGAGAAACACTGGACTAGGGTAATGTGGTGCCTTAAAACAGTCCTGGTGCTCAAAGCCACCGTAGATCAAGAACAAGACCCAGCATGCCAAGTTTTCAGAGTTATCCCGAACATGCAAGGGGTCTGAAACCCACCAAAACTTTAAGGTTGGACCTTCTTGACAGGAAAACGGAGATTACGTTTCAAAAAGAAGATCTGCAGCAGCATGTCATCCTGGGGAAGCGAACGAATGCATTTTCTAATCAAGCTTTGAACATAATGCGATAATGGCTTTATAGCAATCCAGTAAGGCTTCGATGCCCTCCTGTTTTGGTGGCTTTATCCATAAGCAACCAACAGACACACACACACATACACGCGAACATCCCAACAGAACACAAAGTTTGCAGACAGTCTGAAGTTGGTGGCAGCAGTTCCCAATGACTGTTTGCAGAGGACAGTAAATAAAACCACATAATCTGCCATAATCAGAACTGTGCCTATTAAGCTGTAACAAAACACTAGGACTTGGGAAACGGAACCACTCTAAAAGCCATTATCTTCGTGTACCCAAATGCATCATACCTTTATGTAAATTGATTTTATCTGATGCATTACTCAACAAATGGCTTTTGGTAACATTTTCATCTACAACCTCTAAATGAATCTGCATTTCCTGCCTAGAACCTACCAAACGTTTCCATTTTTTTTTTTTTCTCCCCTCCCGTTCGCTTCAAATTTCTTTTTTTGAGGACGACTTGCCTAACCTGTCCCAATGCTGGTAGAACGTTAAAAGAAAGAAAGAAAAAATGATAAAAGAAACATGACACTGTGCCAGGCATCCAGTAACCACATTAAGTAAAGCTCTTAAAGACAAGCAATACCTTAATGCTGATTAAATCTACTAGAGATGAATCCTGCTGAAGTGACCAGAAAGGACTCTCAAGATAACTTATAGGGAGGGCTCTCATCAAGTTTCATTGCAGTTGAGGAAATAAAAACCTTTTAACTTTAATAGAGCTGCTACATAAATTATATAGCCAGGCAATTTAGAGAATGTAAGGAGGGGAAGGCAGTGGCAGCTAGAGGAGAAGGCAACGTCTTTCATTTTACCGAGATCTCCATAGAGGGGGGGGGGGTCGTTTGTAATACGGAAAAAAAAATAGGATTCTTAATTCAAGGCTGTGTTTTAATTAGGCAAGTGACTGGATTCCCAGTTCGGAGACACAAAGGCTAGTGGAGCTTACTTTGATCTTCGTGCCATAGTTCAGGGAGAGAAAAAAAAAGGGGAAGGAAAAGACGAGGGTTTCCCAGATCAGTCTATGGAAAGGAAGGTGGATGGCGATCTCCCAATTTACAAGACGGCCAGGGAATCCTTTCCATAGGAAATATAGAAGAGTAGGGGGGGGGGGGGGGGATATCTTCCAGGGATGCCGATTATCTGCATGAGGGTTCTGTTCCATGAAGTGCTAGGAGTTCCAGAAGCTGCAGGGGGAAGCAGGAGAGCAAGGCTACAGGGGCCAATCCTACCGAGCGCAGCTCTGCTCCTACCAGGGGCCAATCCTACCGAGCGCAGCTCTGCTCCTACCAGGGGCCAATCCTACCGCCCGCAGCTCTGCTCCTACCAGGGGCCAATCCTACCGCCCGCAGCTCTGCTCCTACCAGGGGCCAATCCTACCGCCCGCAGCTCTGCTCCTACCAGGGGCCAATCCTACCGCCCGCAGCTCTGCTCCTACCAGGGGCCAATCCTACCGCCCGCAGCTCTGCTCCTACCAGGGGCCAAACCTACCGCCCGCAGCTCTGCTCCTACCAGGGGCCAAACCTACCGCCCGCAGCTCTGCTCCTACCAGGGGCCAAACCTACCGACCGCCGCTCTGCTCCTACCAGGGGCCAATCCTACCAAGCGCAGCTCTGCTACTACCAGGGGCCAATCCTACCAAGCGCAGCTCTGCTACTACCAGGGGCCAATCCTACCGAGCGCAGCTCTGCTACTACCAGGGGCCAATCCTACCGAGCGCAGCTCTGCTCCTACCAGGTGCCAAACCTACCACCCGCAGCTCTGCTCCTACCAGGGGCCAAACCTACCGAGCGCAGCTCTGCTCCTACCAGGGGCCAAGACCATGTCCAGGGTTATGGATACACAGCCTGTAAATACTAGGAGCCCCATACAGCCAATATTTACTAATACAATGCCATGTTTACTAATAGATCCCAAAAAGGATGGGTTTTGCTAAAACATCCCACACAACATTTACTAACACAGCTCAGTCATATTTACTGAAACGTGTCATTGACTGATCCATGCCACTTATCTTAGATTTATTACTAATACTGCCCTTTAAAACTTTAACAATGCACAGAGTACGCAAAGGGCAGGAGGTGGCATGGCTTACCAATAGTGGACGATTCATGGCACTGTGGGCCCCAGGCTGTGTTCTCTCGGATCATACAATGTGTTTGACAGTCTTTGACATTAAACATTTCAAGGGGGTCTGCCGCCTGGTGTTTGAATGGGATCTTATGCAGCAGAATGCACTTCCCAAATGACACATGTCAGTGTGAAGGGTCACCGGGGGTAGGGGACCCTATGGGCTGCCAGATCTGTTGGGATAGGGGACTCTATGGGCTGGCAGATCCTATTGGGTAGGAGATCCTTTGATTTAGGGGACCCTATGGGGTGTCAGATCCCTTAGGGTGGGGGACCCTATGCTAGCGGATCCTGTAAGGTAGGAGATCCTTTGGGGTAGGGGACCTTTACGGGATGACAGATCCTTTGGGGGGGGGTAGGGGACCTTTACGGGCTGACAGATCCTTTGAGGGGGTAGGGGACCCTACGGGCTGACAGATCCTTTGAGGGGGTAGGGGACCTTATGGGCTGACAGATCCCTTGGTGTAGGGGACCCTACGAGCTGACAGATCCCTTGGTGTAGGGGACCCTACGAGCTGACAGATCTATTGGGGTAGGGGACCCTACGGGCTGACAGATCCATTGGGGTAGGGGACCCTACAGGCTGACAGATCCTTTGGGGTAGGGGACCCTACGGGCTGACAGATCCTTTGGGGTAGGGGACCCTACGGGCTGACAGATCCTTTGGGGTAGGGGACCCTACGGGCTGACAGATCCTTTGGGGTAGGGGACCCTACGGGCTGACAGATCCTTTGGGGTAGGGGACCCTACGGGCTGACAGATCCTTTGGGGTAGGGGACCCTACGGGCTGACAGATCCTTTGGGGTAGGGGACCCTACGGGCTGACAGATCCTTTGGGGTAGGGGACCCTACGGGCTGACAGATCCTTTGGGGTAGGGGACCCTACGGGCCGACAGATCCTTTGGGGTAGGGGACCCTACGGGCCGACAGATCCTTTGGGGTAGCGGAACCTACCGGCTGCCAGATCCTTTGGGGTAGGGGACCCTACCGGCTGACAGATCCTTTGGGGTAGGGGACCCTACGGGCTGACAGATCCTTTGGGGTAGGGGACCCTACAGGCTGCCAGATCCTTTGGGGTAGGGGATCCTACGGGCTGACAGATCCTTTGGTGTAGGGGACCCTACGGGCTGACAGATCCTTTGGGGTAGGGGACCCTACGGGCTGCCAGATCCTTTGGTGACCCTATGGAAGTCATGCTTCTAGGTACATGGGCACTGAATGTGATCTGAGGATCCTCCAAACTTTACTGGAAGGACTGGGAAGCTTGTGACTGCTGACCTTCTGAAAACTAGTAGTAGAAGGCTCGCAGAGCTGAATTCCCTCCCTAACACTGCTCAGCACCATGGAGCCCTCTAGAGTCCGGAGCCCCAGACAGCTGCCCATAGAGTGAGAAGTCCGGAGGGGCCCCCCAGACACAGTGGTGAGGGATGATCCAGGCTTACCTCTCCGGCCCCCTCCACTCAGGCTCCGTACAGAACTCTCACACGTCCACTGCTAGCTGCCGCAGATAAGGCGGCTGTGCGATCCCAGCCAGCTCCTCCAACACGGACAGATCCTCGGCTCTACACAGCCGCAAGTTATCCGGAGAAGTCCCAGGAGTCCGGAGCACACAGTCCTACGGGTCAGTCCAGCCGTGTGCACCGATCGGGAGGTCCGCCGCTTTCCGCTGCTGCTGCTGCTGCTCCTTGTAATACTATTACTGCTGCTGCTTCCCCGTGTGAGCCCTCCGCTCTCTCTACCCTGACATGTGTTACTGACGGAGCAAAACCTAGCGCTGCTTTCCCAGCTAGCCCCGCCCACACCAATCCCATTCTCTGCTCCCGAGCTAGTCCCGCCCAGCCCATTCCACTCTCTGCTTCCCAACTGGCCCCGCCCAGCCCAATCCGTTCTCTACTCTGGAGCTAGCCCCGCCCATCCCATTCCTCTCTCTGCTTCCCAGCTGACCCCGCCCAGCCCAATCCCTTCTCTGCCCAATCCACTCCTTGGCTCCCGTGCTGGCCCCGCCCCGGCACAACCCCCTTCTCTGATTGCTCAGGCGGAATCATAAAATAAGCCACGGGAAAGCCAATGCCGGAGACCGGGGGCGGGCGGTAGGATGATAGACAGGTCAGATAGGCGGGGCTATAATGATAGACGTGTCAGTCCTCTATGGAGAGTGTGATGAGGATGTCTCCTGAGCCGAGCCAATCAGGTGTCACCGCTTAGTACACCTGTCACCTGAGACATGCCGTGTGCCTGGCTCTTCTCATAGAGGACAATGTAGTTCTATGACTGCAGATCCATGTCTCTAAAGCAAACCTGTCACCAAAGACGAGGGGGCTCCAGAAAATGCTACTTGTCTGGCTGCTATGCCAATCTATATGAACTGGCACCATGGTCCAAAAATGTAGAATTCTCCGACCCACCCACTGATTTCAGCCCATTTACACTTTGCATAGCCCATAATATGCAGTCACTATGCCCATGTTCCCACTTGCATTTCTTGTCCTTTTCCACGCATTGCGCAATGAATGCGCCTAAGAAATGCCTCCGCACCCTTTAACCACTTCATTTACCCCCCTTCATGACCAGACTCTTTTTTTGGGATACAGCACTGCGTCAGTGGCGACCGGTGCTCAAAGTTTTTAGGGGGGTGCAAACGAGCTGAAAACTTCTGAAAAATACTGAAACAAAAACATCAATTGCAGCCACTGTGCCCATCATATGCATTCAACTGTGCCCATCATATGCAGCCAACTGTGCCCATCATATGCATTCAACTGTGTCCATCATATGCAGCCACTGTGCCCATCATATGCAGCCAACTGTGTCCAGCAAATGCAGCCCACTTTGCTTATCATATGCAGCCTCTGTGCCCATTATATGCAGCCTCTGTGCCCATCATGTGCAGCCAACTCTGCCCATCATGTGCAGCCAACTGTGCCCAGCAAATGCAAAAACATTAATTGCAGCCACTGTATCCATCATATGCAGCCAACTGTGCCCAGCAAATGCAGCTCCTGTGCCCATCATATGCAGCCAATTGTTCCCAGCAAATGCAGCCAACTGTGCCCAGCAAATGCAGCCACTCTGCCCAGCAAATGCAGCCACTCTGCCCAACAAATGCAGCCAACTGTGTCCAGCAAATGCAGCCACTGTGCCCATCATATGCAGCCAATTGTTCCCAGCATATGCAGCCAACTCTGCCCATCATATGCTGCCAACTGTGCCCAGCAAATGCAGCCAACTCTGCTCATCATATGCAGCCAACTCATCATATGCAGCCTCTGTGCCCATCATATGCAGCCTCTGTGCCCATCATATGCAGCCAACTCTGCCCATCATATGCTGCCAACTGTGCCCAGCAAATGCAGCCAACTCTGCTCATCATATGCAGCCAACTCATCATATGCAGCCTCTGTGCCCATCATATGCAGCCTCTGTGCCCATCATATGTAGCCATCTGTGCCCATCATATGCAGCCAACTGTGCCCAGCAAATGTAGCCAACTGTGCCCAGCAAATGCAGCCAACTGTGCCCAGCAAATGCAGCCAATTGTGCCCATCATATGCAGCCTCTGTGTCCATCTTCCACATTGGTGATGGCGCCTCCCCTTCCCTTTGCTCGCGTATGTGTGACATTGATGGGCCTTCTGCGGTGACACCTGTATAGGCGCCATCTTTGGATGGTTCTATCATTTGGCTTCTGTTCCTTCCTTTGGACACCATACACAGCCTACCTCCCCTTTTGGTTAGTAGGCCACCCTTCCCCCATATCATTCCTTCTGCTTCCTACCATCCCACCCTTTACTTTCTGGGCCTGTTAGTCCACTATTGTGGGTGTTCCTCAACCTTTCGCACGCTTCCCCGTTTTTCCTCACCCTTCTCCCCTTTGTGAAATCGCACAATCTTAATACGATTTTTTACCTTTCTATTCTCTTCCCCCTTACCCCCTACCAACTATACTCTTTACTTTCCATGCAACAAAGGGTGCTGGTTTCTTATCCATGATTATATATGGGAGGAGCCCAGGGAGTGTCGGGTGTTACTTATACCCCAACTGGGAGTCTTGTTCACACTCTGGCTTTTCTTCTCCAACCACAGCAGGCCTCTGTGTGGTGCCCCTCTGTGTGGTGCCCCTCTGTGTGGTGCCCCTCTGTGTGGTGCCTCCAGGTAACTAGCTCTGTCATTTCCTCTCTATTACCCAGACTGCACATCTCCTTGTTTTGCTTCACTCTTTCCCCTTTGGGGTATTGCAAGCTTTTCATCCGATTTTTTTTTTTTTTTTTTTTCCGGCCCTGGACCATTATGCAGCCAAATGACCGTGCCACTTTTTGCGATTCGCCACTGCGTTGCTTTAACTGACAATTGCGCGGACGTGCGACGTTGCTCCCAAACAAAATTGACGTCCCTTTTTTTTTTTTCAACAAATAGAGCTTTCTTTTGATCACCTCTGGTTTTTATTTTTTGCGCTATAAAAAAAAGTGACAATTTTGAAAAAAATGCAAAATTTTTTTACTTTTTGCAATAATATCCCCCCAAAAATATAATTTTTTATTTTTTTTCCTCAGTTTGGGCCGATGCGTATTCTTCTACATATTTTTGGTAAAATTGCAATAAGTGTTTATTGATTGGTTTGTGCAAAAGTTGTAGCGTCTACAAAATAGGGGATAGTTTTATGCCATTTTATTTGTGTGTATATATATATATATATATATATATATATATATATATATATATATATATATATATATATATATATATATATATATATATATATATATATATATATACACACACATTTTTTTTTTTTTTTTTATCGTGACTGCGACATTATGGCGGACACTTTTGACACCATTTTGGGACCATTGTCATTTTTACAGTGATCAGTGCTATAAAAATGCACTTTTTACTGTAAAAATTACACTGGCAGTGAAGGGGTTGTAGGGGGCGCTGAAGGGGGTTAAGTGTGTCCTGGGGAGTGCTTGTAACTGTAGGGGGCTTGGCTTGCTCTGACACGTCACTGATCGTTGCTCCCTATGACAGGGAATGTGACGGTGTCACCTAGGTAGAACAGGGAGATGTCCCGATCGCGGAACACCGGCGGCGATCAGGTCCCGCGGCCACGGAGCTCACGTCAGGGTCGCTGGCACGACCACACGGCTCGCAAATTAAAGGAGACATACATGTACTCCCATTTGCGCAGCCGTGCCATTCTATCGCCCTACATCGTCATGCGCCAGTCAGGAACCGGTTAAAGTCGTGCCCCTGGAAGATGTCATTCTACTGACGAAACGGCGTAGGGAGGAACGGCGTGCTGACGTCATCATTGTTTGCCCGCGACCATCCGGAAGGAACGAGCGGATTATACAAGCCGGCCGGCTTTTACATTTTTAAATACACGCCAACTTACTATTTTGGACATGTGAGTGCATAAACTTTATTTTTTCAATAAATCGCTGTGTTAGCAGTACTACTCTATGTTTGCCCTTCTTGTCTTCACTCCTGGGTTTAACGCATGAGTGCGTTCTGGCTAAGGACTACCCATTGTTTCCATCTGGTGTGGAAGAACCTAGCTGGGGAACGGAGGTTACCTATCAGTACTACATGCGATTTATTAATTGGTGTTCGGTAAGCAGAAAATTTTACCTAAGGTGGAGGTGCTTCAATCAGCTGTTTTTCACTCATTGTGGATTTTCTTTCCAACACAACTCGGTGCTTATATGAAGATTTGTCACGTTCAATCAACCTCTAGCTGACCACAGCTATATGGACTTTATATATTTCTGTGCACTATTTCACTTTTGTATTTATTAGCACATAAGCACTTTTCTTGTGATGTGTATAATTGTTCACTTTATCATGTCAGTAATGATTTACACACACCTACCATATTAGCAGCGCAGCAATCATCCTTTTTATACTTTATACCATTTGTTCATCTAACATTTTTTTGCTGCAGCAGCTATACACTAATAGATTTTGACATTACGTCATCATTTATTATATTTATAGACCTGCGCTGTATTCTTCACATACATTGCACAGTTATATGTAAACCTAGTAGGCTCCACCCACTACAGGCTGTATGCAGAAAATGACAGGAGGGGGCGGAGACCAGACTAGTCACCCTGCACAAGGAGGAAGAGCAGCAGGGGCTGGTCTTTATTACAGGAAGCTCCCGCACAGAGAAATCTCACCCTGGGTTACTGCACAGATCTGGAAGAAATATACAAAGCACATAATGGGTAGATTCAGGTAGGGGCGCCTAAAAATAGGTCGGCGTAGCCTAGCGTGTTTACACTACGCCGCCTTAAGTAAGAGAGGAAAGTACATGATTCAGAAAGCACTTACCTCCTTACTTAGGGCGGCGTAGTGTAAACACGGCGGGCATAAGGGCACCTAATTCAAATGGGTTGGGGGGGGGGGGCGTGTTTAATGCCAATGAGGCTTGACCTCACGTTTTTTTACGTTTTTCTTACTGCGCATGCGCCGGGCGCCTACATTTCCCAGGGCGCATTGCGGCTAAGTACGCCGTACGGGCCTATTGATTTCGATGCGGACGTAAACTACGTAACTCCCGATTCGCAAACAATGTAAAAAGTTTGAACCTCGCGGCGGGAACGGCGGCCATACTTTATTATTGTTATTCCACCTCATAGGTGGAATAACTTTAGGCCGCTTAAGGCTTTACGGAAACGACGTTAATCGACTGCGGCGGGCTCGCGTACGTTCGGGAATCGGCGTAAAAGCTCATTTACATCTACGCCGGCCACAATGGAAGCACTTAAACAAACGCCGGCGTACATTCAGAGTTAGGCCGGCTTATCTACTGATAAGCCGGCCTAACTCTTTGTGAATCTACCTAATAAGTGTCCAAGTAAGAATACATGTGACTTTATATATCGAAAATATTTGCTTATTCAAAGTTCAGCTTTAACTCTTCCCCAGTCTATCCAAGCAAGGCTGTTTTGGCTGGAGCCGGGTTTTTAAACGGGAGTCGTGTCACCAATTAACCCTGAAACCTTCCTCGCTATCCCTCTGGCAGATACGTGGTTAAAGAAATTACAGAGGAGCTAATTAGCTCGCCCCTGCTTCACTTTGCTGTTGCCGATGTTTAATCCAGGACATGTGTTGTACAGATCAAAGGCAGCTGCCTGCAGATAGTTAGAGACCAATAGGAGTTAACCCTTGCTGTAATTAAAACCAACTTGTCATCTGGGATATCTGTGCAACATACTTCATGGTGATGTCTGCTAGTCTATGAAAGAATCCTAACGGCCGCATTCCTCGTATGTAGTATATTACGGTGACGCAAAAAGCACTCTTTTTGTTTAAATTGCGCCATTGCTTACGCATTTTAGGGCTTGTTCCCATCAATACACAGTAAAACGTCCACAAATTGAGAATTCTGGGCCAGATTCACAGTCTAGATACGACGGAGTATCTCAGATACTCCGTCATATCTCTCAGAGTATCTATGCGACTGATTCATAGAATCAGTTACGCATAGATATCCATAAGATCCGACAGGTGTAATTGTTTTACACTGTCGGATCTTAGGATGCAGTACCGTGGCCGCAGCTGGGGGGAGTTCTCGTCGTAAACCAGCGTCGGTTATGCAAATTAGGAGTTACGGCGATCCACGACGGATTTTCGCGTTCGCTACGTTGCCGCTAGTCTAGTTTCCCGTCGCAAAGTTAGTCGTTATTTGACCTGCCCTAACTTTAAACAGCAATCGTATTGCTGTATAAAGTATGGCCGTCGTTCCCGCGTCGAAATTAAAAAATTAACGTCATTTGCGTAAGCCGTCCGGGAATACGGAATTACGCTACGTGCGTCGCCGTTCGAAAAAATTCCGTCACTGCGTGCAAAGCACGGCGGGAATTCCGAAACGGAGCATGCGCAGTAGGTCCGGCGCGGGAGCGCGCCTAAATTAAATGGCACACGCCCATTTGAATTGGCCCGCCTTGCGCCGGACGTATTTACGATACACCGCCGCAAGTTTCCAGGTAAGTGCTTTGTGGATCGGGCACTAAAACTGGAAAATTGTGGCGGTGTAACGTAAACGGGTTACGTTACACGGCCACAAATGTATGTAAATCTGGCCCTCTGTACTCCAGTAGTAGAAGGTATTCTGCTAGAACAGCTTATCAGAGTATAAAGCCCCATACACACTATTAGATTTTCGGCAGATTTTTTGTCTTCAGATTTACTAAAACCATATAGTACAAGGGCCTGCCTGATTGCATACAAATTCAAACTCTAATGCCGCGTACACACCATCACTTTATGTGATGAAAAAAAATGAAGTTTTTAAAAACGTCACTGTAATTGACTGTGTGTGGGGGAAAACGTCGTTTTATGTCTTGTAAAAAACGACCAAAAAAAATTGAAGCATGCTTCAATTTTATGTGTCGTTTTTCAAAAGTGCACTTTTTACTTCACAGAAATTGACCGTGTGTAGCAAAAAACGTCGTTTTCTAAGACGTTTTTTCATCCACGCATGCCCAGAAGCTACTTATGAAGCAAGCTTCAATGGTAAAAGGTGGTGGAACGTAACCTCACTTTGCAAGAACATTGTGAGAAAACGATGGTGTGTAGGCAACTTCGTCTTTGAAAATTGAAGTTTCAAAAACGTCATTTTTTACTTCACAGAAAGTGTCGTTTTTTTTCATCACATAAAGTGATGGTGTGTACGCGGCATAAGGCTGACCATACATTATACAATATTCTTCTATAGATTTCCTTTAAATTTACCAAAACCATATACTCGAGTATAAGCAGAGTTTTTCAGCACATTTTTTTTTGGCTTAAACTTGAGTCACCCTTTTGCGCCTGATCTCCCAGACTTTGGGGACCCGGAGTCGGCTGTAGGTCCCCTGGACCCCAAACTTGGCACACATGTAGCCCCACTCTTCCTCTATAAGTGTGCAAAGTTTGTTGTCCGGGGGACCTACGACCGGCCAGTACCAGGTCCTCAAATTCTGGGAGCCCTTCCATAGACTCAGATGTTAAACGCCAGTCTAGGCATGGGCACAGTGAGGTATGCACATGGACACCCTATGCCAGGGGCGGACTGACCATTGGGACTCTCGGGCACTGCCCGAGGGCCCCATGCCACTAGGGGGGGCCCCATCAGGGTTGCCAGGCTCAATAAAACCAGGGACAGTATGTAAAAATCTTTTTTTTTTTTTTTTTTTTTACATCTGTCCCTGATATAAAACCGACATGCTTTTGATGTGAAAATCCTGAGATTTTAGCTGCCCTGCCTATGCAATGCCTCCTGGCGTGGTGGCCATCTGTAAGCCCGGGGGCCCCATAATCTTTTATTGCCCGGGGGCCCCATGAGTTGTCAGTCCACCCCTGCCCTAGGCCAGTGATGGCGAACCTTGGCACCCCAGATGTTTTGGAACTACATTTCCCATGATGCTCAACTACACAGCAGAGTGCATGAGCATCATTGGAAATGTAGTTCCAAAACATCTGGGGTGCCAAGATTCGCCATCGCTGCCCTAGGCTTATGCTGGAGTCAATAGGTTTTTCCCATTTTTATTTTTTTTATTTTTTTTTGTGGGTAAAATTGGTGCCTCGGCTTGTATTCGGGTTAATAGTCACGAAAATTCTCTTACGACACGCTTTTTAAAAAAAAAAATTTTTAATCAACTTTATTGGTATCACAAGGGATGAAAAACATCCCTTGTGGTAACATGGGCAGTGACAAGTGCTCTTTACTGAGACATCTGTGGTCTATTAGATCCAGGGGTGACCCGTCCATTTAGGTTGCACGGCCAGAGGCTCTAATAGGCTTCAATATAGTTTGGGCTCCGGTCGCAGAGAACCCGGAAAGGGGGAACCCCTTCTGCCGTATGTAAAAGCAATCCAGCAGCTTTTTTAGACGATAGGATTGCTTGTATGTTATAGGGAATTGGTGGCAAAAAAAAAAAAAAAATTGATACTGGGGTCATGACTACAGCTGCAGCCATAGACCAGTATAACTCTTTCAACCACAGGATGTACATGTAAAGGTGAACACCATACACCCTTCCCACCCACCTGGTCCCTGCTGCACTTGCCTCCATGGATATTTGGATTTCACTCCCCATGCCGCGCTGGTCTGGGAATTTGAAAGTCATAGTCTTCCTCTGAAAACTTTGTTTTTTGTATCACTAGAGAAATTGTTTCTATGATGGAGATAAGAGAGACAGGAGCGCTCCTTAAAGCGGAGTTCCGGCCACAATTGCACTTTTTAAATATAAATACCCCTGTAATACACAAGCTTAATGTATTCTAGTAAAGTTATTCTGTAAACTAAGGTCCGTTTTGTTAGGTTGTTACAGCATTTAGACACTTTATAAAATAGAAATTGACTGGGGCCATCTTAAGTGTGGGCATCATGAAGCCAGACTGCATAACTTCCTGGATTTCAGCCTTGCAAATCTCGCACATGCTCAGTGCTGCACAAGCAGTGTCAGATCAGGTTTCAGCACCTGTGCTGTCCAAGTCGCATGATTCTTTGAGACTGGGGAGTGCACAGACTCCTGGAAAGTTACACCCACTACATTCCCAGGAGTCTGTGCGGTGAAGCTTAAGCACCTAGGTGCAGGAAGTGGGAAGATTAACTATTCTGCCTAGCAACAACACTTTGAAGGCACCTACCAAAACATTTTTTTTTTCCTAAAGGACTAATGACATTTTTTTAAAACTACTGATGTAATGTTATATTTATGGGTGCTATATCTGCTAGGATTCAGTTGCTTTTCGGAACATAATTCCCCACCTGGTTTCGTTTGGTTTTTTTTTTTTTTTTTTTTTTTTAATCAAGTTTTACCGACCTGGATTGTTTGCAGGGCCCTGCCCACACTGCTCAAATTTTGGCTGATTCAGCAGCAATTGGTTGAAATGTGGTCCGTGTACAAGGGCCTTGCTTACTTTCATAGCAGATTATGCAATTGTTTTGGTGCCCAGATGCACAAGGGGATCAGAGGTGTCTGGTTATACACATAGCAATAGTGTTTGGCTGAGAAAACAATTTCTGGCTGAACAAGAGAAAATCAATCCATTCCCCTATCCACACTAACAGCATTGATATAGGAATACCTGCTGTCGGCTATTTTATTCGAAAAGGCATATTAAAGAGGTGCTGTGATTTCAATGCTTATGAGATCGATCAAACGCAAGTTTTCAAAGAACTCAGTGACTCTTGTAAGGCAGCTATGAAACACAACAGGCCTTCTTAGTAGGGTTTCCACAAGTGACGCAAAGTATGAGGGTACAAAAAAGATGCCAAATGAACAGGTGAATGAGTTCAAGATGCTTTCAATCACTTACCGACCGCCTGCATTGTACTGTACACAGGTGGCCCATACAGGAAAAACAACATACTGGTACATTGCTGCCTGTTTCCAGATTTGGGGCATGTGCACCCCCTCCCACAGCACCTGCTGAGATTTTACACAGCGGAGTCTGTCAGTAGGTCCCAGCCAAGGATTCATAGCCTGGACCTGATCAGCTGTGTCCAATCACAGCCCAGAGCCCTGTGTTGACAATCAACAAAGGGCTCTGTAGAGAAGGGTCAATCTCTCTGTTTCTAATCCCTGCAAAAGGATAAGAAGCAAAGATCTTTAGTAAAAAGCAGCTCACGTTCCACATTCTTATGCACACATTTAACCCCTTGATCACCCTAGTTGTTAACCCCTTTCCCAGCCAGTGTCATTAGTGCAGTGACAGTCTACACTGTAGGCAGTGGCGGCTGGTGTTTTTTTTTTTTTTTTTTTTTTGGTGGGGAGAAGATTTAGTGTGAAAATATCGAATATTTTAATTCACTATAGTGTCACAACTGGGTGAGATCGGGGTGCAGTGCTCTGCGCCCCGAGCCCACCCTTTTCCAAAAAAAGCCTATTGGAGCCTCTGGCTCTAATCACGTGCTTTTAAAATCTGTATGTAGATCAGGGAGGCCGGATGCATGGATGTGGAGGGTGGCGCTGACTTTATTGGCACTGATCATTGTGTATCTCTTGGTTGCTACTAGTAACTAACATCCACTATATCACCCTGCTGCCATTGATTACCTCAGGCAGCGAACAGTCATTTGCGTTGCTTTGTTTTTGTTTATTGGGGGATATAACTTGGTTGGGGGGAAATTTTCTGCAGACCATTGCTCCCAGGACTTCTCTCCTCCTGCACAAACTTCACTGTAGATCCTTATCTTCCCTGTCACATCTTCCTTATGTGAGCTAAAGAATACGCTCTGAACAGTCTCTATAGCTGGCTATGAAATGTGCTGTTACTAGGCCAGAGGTCTGCAGTACCTCTCCCCGGCAGCCTTGTAATTTAGTAGCACATGTAGCTTGGCGGACTACTGTTCCCAGCAAGTCCGGACTCTCAGGCTGCATCGACTTCTCAGTCTCTCCTCTGGCCTCGCACCCAGCTCCCCTGGCATGCCTTATCCAGAAATCCACTGTGAAACACTCGCCAACCTCTTCCTGCCCCGAGTCCATGATGAACTTTAACTGGACACATGTTTCGACAGCCTCCCCTCCCTCTCTGTTCCAGGACTCCTCATCCATGACCGTGTACAGATGAAGACTTCTTCAAGGACCGTGTAAAGATGAAGTTCCCTCCCAGCTCTCCCAGGCTCCTCTGTGATCGGTGCACCCCCCCCCTCCCCAGATGGGGATGGCCTCCTGCCTAATGCCCATTCTTCATGTCTCCTGGCCAAAAACTCCTCCCCAGTGGGCTGGGACCTGAGCTTATATGGGAGGCCTGCCCCCCTGCCAATACCAAGTAGGGGTTGGTCAGGGATACTCACATGAGCTCCCTGTCACTCCAGTCCTGTGCCCTGCCCCTCTTCCAGATCATTCTCCCTGGAAGCAGGGGAGGTGCCCCAGAACTACAGCACAGGTGATCACACCCACTGCTACACTCCCTGCCCCTCAGATCAAAACAAGCAGGCCTAGCATGGAGCATAGACCTGCCTAAATTTACCTGTACTGACCGTTTTTCCTTGCTAAAATCCTATTCTAGCACCTACCTACAGTAGAGGGTGCTACAATTGTATTAGTGTCACTGGTGATGTCAGTGGCAGTTAGTCAGTTCCCCCCAGCGTCAGTTAGTGTCAGATTGGCCGCTGCACTATCGCAGTCCAATTATAAGTTGCTGATCACTGCCATTAGTAAAAAGCATCCTTCAGTTGGAAAATTGTTAAGCAAAACAGCAACTGCATCCAATCAAATGCTGCCATGGTTTGGGCATTCCGACAGCTGCAACTGCAAGCTGCCACAACACTATAGTCGGCAAGGGAGATTGATAGATTTCTCTTTTTCGGCTCACTGTGCTGAATGTGAAAAGTCTTAGTGTATGGCCAGCTTTAATCATAAAATGATCACGTATAAGTCTTAACATGCTTCAGGGGCTATAACGCTTCCCAACCGGCTACAAAACAGACCTAAAACAATGATAACAATTATTTACAGATTGTATCCATACACATAATGCATGTAAAACCCGCTAATTAGAACGTAATGTACTATTTTACAACAGACCACGGTGACCAGAATAGTACATACAAATAAGTGTGTATAAACAATTAAATACAAATAGAAGCATATACAATAAACCATAAATAAAAGTATTCAGTGCTGTATATAATAACCAACTTGCCATAAAGCAGCTGTTTTTTTATTATATCCTTACAACTCTGCTGCTCATAAAACAGAATAATGTGTGTGAGTGCCAGAAAAATGAAATAATAGTTACATATGTATCAAAATACCACCATTTGGAGGAAAAAACACGTTGGAATTGCTTCATAAGTATCAACATGTCTTGGAACATTTGTATCAATTTTACTTATGTCAGAAAACATGGCTCGTATGGTCATTATGTGAAACATGTATCAGAATGTCTTTATGTGACTGATTTTACAAAAGCAGCATCTTGGACTCTGATCTTTTGGTTTGGGACTAGGGATGAGCCACACACCAGTGACACTAATACAATTCGCAGGTTCGGATCGCACCAGAACCTGCGAACAGAACAAAAGTTTGTGTGAACTTTAGAACCCCATTAAAGTCTATGGGACTTGAACGTTTGAAATCCTAAGTGCTAATTTTAAAGGCTAATATGCAAGTTATTGTCCTAAAGTGTTTGGGGACCTGGGTCCTGCCCCAGGGGACATGTATCAATGCAAAAAAAGTTTTAAAAACGGCAGTTTTTTCGGGAGCAGTGATTTTAAATTACTTTTTATCCTTCAGACACTTTGTGCAAGGACAGTTCTAAGCATGGGAAACAAGCGCTGCTTTACAGGCATACTTTACACACCCCTCAGGTATGAAATTTAAAGGAAAATGTCACTTTTATTGTTTCACTTTCAACATTATTGAAATCGCTGCTCCCGAAAAAATGGCCGTTTTTTAAAACTTGTTTTGCATTGATACATGTCCCCTGGGGCAGGACCCAAGTCCCCAAATACTTTTTATGACAATAACTTGCATATAAACCTTTAAAATTGGCACCTTAGATTTCTCCCATAGACTTTTCCAGGGTGTTCTGCGGCTTTTCGCATTTGCCGCGAACACCCCAAATTGAACAGGCAATGTTTGCGGCGAACATGAGTTCGACTCGAACTCGAAGCTTATCCCTATTTGGGACCTTTTTTCTGTACATTCATACTTTAGCTAGGGAAACATATGAATTTTGGTGCATGTATACAGCTGTCTGTTCAACAGAAGCTAGTCTAACGGATCTGCTGGAGAGAACCATTGCTGTAGCCAATGGCCACAGTGCTGATCAGTATATTTTGATGGGAGGGAGCCCCCGCTGTCAGAATACAATAGAACGGCAGTGATCTGTGAGGTATTTTCCAGACTATGCATGTGCTATGGTGCTCAGACGCACAGAGGGTATGATAGTGTCTGGTTACACATAGCAATAGTTTTTGGCCAAGAAAACATTTTTGAATTGCCTTTAGGGTGGAGATAAGAGAGGCAGGGGAGCCCCTTTAAAGTTTACCTCTAGCCCAAAAAAATTGGGTAGAGAATGGAGGCTGAAAACATTCAGGGTTTGAAACTCAAGCCCGGTACACACAGCCGGGTTTCCCGTCAGGAAAACTGCAGGGAGAACTTTTGGCCGGGAATCCCTGCCGTGTGTATGCCGGGAATCCCAGCAGGAAAATGGAGAACCTGCTCTCTTTTTTTTTTTCCCCCCTGGGATTCCTGGCGGTTTTATACCCGGCAGTTTTCCTATGGGGAAACACTGCGAGGGATGATAAACATGGCCGGGATTCAAAGCTCTCCCCGCAGTTATCCCGATGGGGAAACCCGGCCGTGTGTACACGGGGTAACTTAATGAGCAGGTTCTAGGGTTTCCCGGCGGCCTTAATACCCCCGAGAATCCCGGTCGTGTGTACAGGGCTTAAGAGTACTAAAGTCAGAGCTCCTGCATGACAGTCATACAACTCACATTTTCAAAAGCCGGTCAACAATGGCAGCTCACATATTTTAGTCACTTGTGAACTCAGTTGCTGGCCGAAGAAAACAATGAGTATTTGAACTTATCATGGGCCACTCCAACCTAAAATATAACAATAAAATGGTATTTAGAAAGAAATGTACTTTTAAAGGTCAGCAGCTCATGCTAGGGGTTCTTTGAGAGGTTCCCTACCAGATAGTGTTGGCCTAATGCTGCGTACACACAATCAGATTTTCCTGGCGAAAAAACCTTGGATGTTTTTTCCGACGGAATTCCACTCAAGATAGGCTTGCATACACACGGTCACACAAGTTCTCTGAACTTTTGACTGTCAAGAATGCGGTGACGTACAACACTACGAGGAGCTGAGAAAATAAAGTTCAATGCTTCCGAGCATGCGTCGGAAATTTTGCGCATTGGAATTTTCCGATAGGAATTTTTTCCGTCTGAAAATTTGAGAACCAGCTCTCAATCTTTTGTTGGCGTAATTATCGGCTTATAACACGTACCTTAACATTAAAAAGGAAGTTTCAGGAAAAAATCTTACATTTTAAATAAAGAACTGTGAAGCAAAATAAGGGTCAGTGCCCATCAATGCAGCCTAATCAGTGCCCATATGCAGCCCCCACCGTTGCCATGAATGCAGCCCCCACCGTTGCCATGAATGCAGCCCCCACCGTTGCCATGAATGCAGCCCCCACTGTTGCCATGAATGCGGCATCCACACTGACATGAATGCAGACTCAATATTGCACTCGATGCAGCCTGATTCATGACCATCTGCAGCCTTGGAGGAGACAAGGGAGGGGGCGGGATGAGTGCCAACAGACATACAGGAGAAACTCCTGTTTTCTCGGCTGTCTCTTTAATAGAAAGTCCCACCTCCTATGATGGACAGGACAGTCGTCCAATGGCAGCGCAGGAGACGGGACTTCCTTTTACACAGGACGCCATGTAAATAGGAAATACTCCTGTATGTACGGAACTCATCCTGCCCCCCTCCGAGTCCCCTCCAAAGCAGCAGGCATATATATCTTTTGTGGCGCTCGGGGATTCGTTGGGGGGGGGGGGGGGTCACAAAAGATATATATATATATATATATATGTCAAAATTACCAGGCAGGCTGTTCGAAACTGGAACGCAGCCCACGGGCCAGACTTTGGACATGCCTGCATTAGGGTGTGCACCCCAAATGTATTAAAATATGAATGGTGTCGGTAGAGCAGAGAACAGTGTCGGTAGTTTTTTTTTTTTTTTTTTTAAATGGGATCCCTGTTGAGGGTCTTTGGTAAAATATCGGCAGGGGGAATCGGCAGCACACCGGGTGATTAGGGTGCCTAGGCACACCCACTGCACACGCCTATTGGTTTAGCTAAATTTTCTAATTGATGCGGTTTGTGTTTTATTTATTATAATTTTTAAGCTAGGTTACTTTTTTCATCTACGTCCCCTTTTATCTTTATTTTTCCTATAATGCTACAACGTGCTTACCTCTGTGAAAACATTATAAAATAATCATTATAATAAAAAACGGAGCTCTATAGTATCTCTTCAATACTTCAGAGAGAAAAGCGAGTCTTGTTCTTTATAATACAATAATAAAGCCATATAAAAAATCTTAAAAAGCTTAAGTTACAGAAATAATAAACATGCTGGATGAATGCAATTGTTACAATGTTTCAATCCATTCTGAGGACCTGAGGTTATTAATTTAACAGTTATTCTAAGTCATGTTGGGTATATTGTGTTCAAGCAGTTATTAATTGTTGGCAGAAGTAGCTCGCTAATGGAGGTGAAGGCCGCATTTTGCAGGTGGAACATGCCATTAAGTGATTATTGATTTTAGAGGGAAAAAAACAGCAGAAAGTAAAATAAAAAAAATAAAAAATCTTTTTCTTTTTTTTTCTTTTTGCTTTTCTAGTCATAAATGTTCCTGAAAGCTCCTGCTGTGATATTACGTGTTTATCCCTGATGTAAATGCATCAAGGCGATATATATAAGTAACCCGTGAAATATTACCCACCACAGCTGCTTTTAAGGACGGTGTATACTGTAAGTCTGATTTGACACAACTCACTAAACTTCTATTTAAAAGAGGTTCAAACCAGTTAGGTGGAGTAGCCTACTCAGTGGAGTAAACGTATTTTCTTGGTGTAGGTTGCTGTCACTCGTGCCCCGAAGGTTTTCTGTTACTAGATTTAGGTGTTTTCTAAAACAAGCATACTTGATGTCATTATTTTTTTAAATGACAGGGCAGGGGAATTTATAACTTCAAGAAAAAAGTAAGAGGACCTGTCTTTTATAGTGTATTTCCACTTTAAAGGGTCACTAAAGGAAAACATTTTTTTTTTGCTGAAATGACTGTTTACAGGGTATAGAGACATAAAAGTTAACTGATTCCTTTTAAAAATGATTAAAAATTGAATTTAATCTGCCATATAATGTGCCTCTAGTTTCACGTTCGGTTTTAAAGGTACATACATGAATTTCCGGGTGAGAGGTGAGTCGGGAAGACTCACAGAACAAAAACAACAAATCCAGGGCAGTGTTTTGTTTTTAAAATGAATCTGATTGGTTCTGAGGAGTTTTAGACACACAGTAATGACAGCTTAGACCACTGTGAAAATCTCCCAGTACCATGGTTATAAGGCAACAGGCAACCAGGAAGTGTGGAGATCACAGCAGAATTACAGCTACTTCAAAGCAAAAACGAACAATGAGGACATGAAACCAGGACTGCAGTAAGGTAAAGGAAGCTATTTAGCTAAAAAAAAAAAATCCTTTAGTGATCCTTTAACAGCCAAAATGGGGTAGCACTTTCTATATATTTATTACATGTCCCCATTTACATAGCATAACTTAAAAAAAAAAAATACAGATTACAGCTTGGGCTCCATTCACACTTGTGCAACTTTGGACATCAAAGTTGCATGGCAAGTTGTTCTCCATGTTTTCCAATGATAACCATTTACAGATGTGCATCTTAACCACTTAAAATCCGGACCTTTATGCAGGTAAAGGACCTGGCAAGTTTTTGCGATTCAGCACTGCGTCGCTTTAACTGACAATTGTGCGATGTGGCTCCCAAACAAAATTGGCGTGCTTTTTTCCCCACAAACAGAGCTTTCTTTTGGTGGTATTTGATCACCTCCTACGGTTTTTATTTTTTGCGCTATAAACAAAAATAGAGCGACAATTTGGAAAAAAATGCAACATTTTTTACTTTTTGCTATAATAAATATCCCCCAAAAAGATATAAAAAAACGTTTTTTTCCTCAGTTTAGGCCGATACGTATTCTTCTACCTATTTTTGGTAAAAAAAATCGCAATCGGCGTTTATCGATTGGTTTGCGCTAAATTTATAGCGTTTACAAAATAGGAGATAGTTTTATTGCATTTTTATAAATTTTCTTTTTTTACTACTAATGGCGGCGATCAGCGACATTATGGCTGACACATCGGACAATTTTGACACATTTTTGGGACCACTGTCATTTTCACAGCAAAAAATGCTATAAAAATGCATTGTTTACTGTGAAAATTACAGTGCAGTTTAGGAGTTAACCACTAGGGGGCGCTGTAGGGGTTATGTGTGACCTCATTTGTTTTTCTAACTGTAGGGGGCTAGACGTGTGATGTCATTGATTGTGTTTCCCTATATTAGGCAACACACGATCAATGAAGCTGCCACTGTGAAGAACGGAGAAGCTGTGTTTACACACAGCTCTCCCTGTTCTTCAGCTCCGGGGACCGATCGCTGGACTTCAGCGGCGATCGGGTCCTGCGGTCACGGAGCTTCGGACCGGGTCGTGGCCGCCCGCCTGTGACCCACGGCTGGGCACTTAAAGAGGACGTACAGGTACGTGCTTGTGCCCAGCCGTGCCATTCTACCGACGTATATCTGCATAAGGCGGTCCTTACGTGGTTAAAGAGGTTGTAAACCTGCAAGACAAATGCATAGATAGTATGCATCACATATTAGCTCGATATGACATACTTGCCTTAGAATGATGCTCTGGATCAGCGCCGGCACACCGTTGACAGGGCCAACATGTTTCCCAGAGTTGCTTTTGGGTTTGCGGGCTCCAGCGCTATGATTGGCCAGAGCCGCGATTACGTCACTCCTGCGCATGCGGACGGAAGCCATTAGTCACAGCACAGACCCTGAAGAGACAGCACAAGCAGGCCGTTCCTTCAGTGCGCTGATGACATTGGCGCCAGCGTATACAGTAAATATCTCCTAAACTGTGCAAGTTTAATAAATATTTACAGTACCTACAAGCAGGCCCGTCGCGACAAGGCAAGCAAACCAAACAATTGCTTGGGGCCCCGAGCTGGCCTGGGGCTCCAAGCAGGGCACTTGCCACGCTTCCTATAAATGCTGCAGCAGCCTGAGCGCTCTATAGAGAGCCCCAGGCGGCTGCAGCATTGCTGCCGACCTCTTCACTACTTCCCCTTCCCTGTAGCGTGGCCAAGCTCCTCAGCACTGCGCCATTTCTGTTCAAAGTAACTCAAAGATTACTTTCTGCAAAAGTGTCATAAATTTTATGTAAAAAGTGTTCCATTTCTGATTAGCCAGCAATGGCAGCACCAATTTAAACAGTAAAAGTGGTTTCTGCAATGTCTCAGTCTGCTCTACAACACTGAGCTTGTCTTGCTTTATATGAAAGATTCCCTTTAAGATGGTTCAGTTTCATGTTTATTTACCTTCCTCCTTTCCTCCTAGAAGCACATAGAATGATGCATGAGGCATCAATATGTATTATCCCCCAACTCATTTGATACCAAAGACCTCTACAATATAATATTCCTTCTAGAAAGCTGTGACCACGGTGAGGGATGTCCGTGACTCATTGGATACAAAACCTAACTGGATCAGTGAAGTATTCATCACACAATGAAAACTTCGAAACGTGCCCTTTTCTAATGTGTCCATCATCTATGATTATATCTTAAGAAGGGAGATACGTGGCTCATTAACCACTTGCTTACTGGGCACATAAACCCCCTTCGTGCCCAGGCGAAATTTCAGCTTCCGGCACTGCGTCGCTTTAACTGACATTTGCGCGGTCGTGCGACGTGGCTCCCAAACAAAATTGACGTCCTTTTTTACCACAAATAGAGCTTTATTTTGGTGGTATTTGATCACCTCTGCGGTTTTTATTTTTTGCGCTATAAACAAAAAAAGAGCGACAATTAAAATATATATATATATTTTTTACTTGTTGCTATAATAAATATATATTTTTTTTCTCAGTTAAGGCCGATACGTATCTTTCAACGTATTTTTTTGTAAAAAAAAAAAAAAAATCGCAATAAGCGACTGGTTTGCGCAAAAGTTATAGCGCCTACAAAATAGGGGACAGAATTATGATTTTTTTTAAATTATTTTTTACTAGTAATGGCGGCGATCTGCGATTTTTATTGGGACTGCGATATTGCGGCGAACGTATCGGACACTTTCGACACAAATTTGGGACCATTCACATTTATACAGCGATCAGTGCTATAAAAATGCACTAATTACTGTATAAATGTGACTGGCAGGGAAGGGGTTAACACTAGGGGGTGAGGAAGGGGTTAAATGTGTATCCTGGGTGTGTTCTAACTGTGTGGGGGGAGGGGGGTGACTGGGGGAGGTGACCGATGCTGTGTCCCTATGTAAAGGGACACAGTTCGGTCTCCTCTCCTCTGACAGCACGTGGAGCTCTGTGTTTACACACAGAGCTCCACGTATCTGCTGTGTTACCGACGATCGCGTGTACCCGGCGGACATCGCGGCTGCCAGGTGCACGCATCGGCTCCCCAGCGATGCGCCGGGACAGTGTTTACCCGCTGCGCGTCCACCAGAGGCACGCGCGGGTAATGCACTTGAAATGACGTCCAAAGACGTCCAGTTGGCACCTGAGAGCCGCGCTGTTGACGTCTTTTGTCAATAGCGCGGGTCTCAAGTGGCTAAAGAATATGTCCACCCAGGAGTTCAGTTGTATGAAAAGGTGTCCTGTTCTTTGTATAAAATCCTCTCTTCCCGCTAGTCCTGCTGCTTTCCCATTACACTGACCACACTAGGCATGTAAACACAGCACCATCAGTTTTCTAGCTGTTCTAAAAACTCAGCCTGCTCTCCTCCAATGATCAGACTGGTGCTGACACCCCCCTCCCTGCCATTCACTGGGAAGACAAGTGTACTGCTGCAGATCCTTCCCCCAGCTATCGAAGATCCTTATGCAGGTGAGAATAGAGGGAATGTGATCACTTATAAGAAAGGGGGGGGGGGGAGGTATTTTATAATGTTTTTGATATGTAGCAATACCCTCACAGGAGCTGCCTAAGTTTGTTGAGCCTGGCACACACGATCGGATTTTCCGTGGACAAAGCGTAGGACTTTTTTACAAAGGGCGTTGGCTATGAACTTGTCTTGCATACAAACGGCAAATAATTGTCGGCCAACAAACACAAAACAATGTGTTTTTTCAGCTCTTTAGCGCCACCCTTTGGGCAACTTCTGCTAATGTTGTGTTATGGTTAGCATTGCTTCCGAGCATGCGTGTTTGTACTTTGGATTTTTTTCCGGAGGACTTCTGTACACACAATTGGATAATCCGAGAGCACACATTTGTTGTCGGAAAATCCAGCAACAATTGTCTGATGGAGCGTACAAACGGTCGGATTTTCCGACAAAAGCCTGCCATCACACAATTCCTGTCGGAAAATCTGATTGTGTGTATGGGCCTTAACTTTGCCTCTTAACCCTAATAAGAGCCTCGGTCCCCTCTGGCACACCTGGCAATAGTGTAAGTGCAATGACCAATGAGAAACACACACAAATAAAACACAGAAATTTGTCTTTACTGCAATATTTCTGTGGAAGAATAACAAACAGTAACGGTATATAGTCAAGTAATCAACTAGAGATCAATAACTGACATTTAAGAGCAATAGAGCTCTCAATCCAATATTCAAGCTGCTTTTAGGGGATTCCAACAGATGTGATTCCTGGAAATGGAACACAGTGCATGCTAGTGTTGAGCCTTGTACATACGATCGGATTTTCCGACGGGAATTATGTGATGGCAGGCTGTTGGCGTAAAATCTGACTGTTTGTATGCTCCATCGGACAATTGTTGTCGGATTTTACGTAGACAAATATTAAATGTCAGGCTTTAAAATTTACCACAAACATTTGTCTGTTGTCGGATTTTCCGATCGTGTGTACACAAGTCTGTCAGACAAAAGTCAAAATTACAAACGTGCATGCTCAGAAGCAATGCTCACCAAACACAATATTAGCCGAAGGTGCCCAAAGGATGGCGCTAAAGATTTAAAAAATGTACTTTTGTGTGTGTTGGCCAAAAACTGTGTGCCGTTTGTATGCAAGACAAATTCTTGGCCAATGCAGAAAATCCGATCGTGTGTACCAGGCTTTAAGCTAGCCTCAGATACAACTTTCTAGACTGGGAATGTAAAAATGCAGCTCCCTGCTTAAAGCAGAGGTCCGGCTTTAAAAAATAAATAAAGTCAGCAGCTGCTGTAGCTGCTGACTTTTAATAAGGACACTTACCTGTCCAGGGTTCCCGGCGATGTCGGCAGCCGAAGCTGAGCAATTGCTCGGGTCTCGGCTGCCCCGCCGCCATCCTCTGTGAGGGAATCGGGAAGTGAAGCATTGCGGCTTCACTTCCCAGTTCCCTACTGTGCACACGCGAGTCGTGTGTAAAAACAGAGCTCCACGTGCTGTCAGGGAGAGAGGAGACCGATCTGTGTTCCTTTACATAGGGACACAGCATCGGTCACCTCCCCCAGCCACCCCCCACACAGTTAGAACACACCCAGGATACACATTTAACCCCTTCCTCACCCCCTAGTGTTAACCCCTTCCCTGCCAGTCACATTTATACAGTAATTAGTGCATTTTTATAGCACTGATCGCTGTATAAATGTGAATGGTCCCAAATTTGTGTCAAAAGTGTCCGATACGTCCGCCGCAATATCGCAGTCCCAATAAAAATCGCAGATCGCCGCCATTACTAGTAAAATAAAAAAAAATCATAATTCTGTTCCCCATTTTGTAGACGCTATAACTTTTTTTCGCTTATTGCGATTTTTTTTTTTTTACAAAAATAAGTCGAAAAATACGTATCGGCCTTAACTGAGAAAAAATAAATATATTTAAAAAAAAAAATGGGATATTTATTATAGCAACAAGTAAAAAATATATATATTTTTTTTAAATTGTCGCTCTTTTTTTGTTTATAGCGCAAAAAATAAAAACCGCAGAGGTGATCAAATACCAACAAAATAAAGCTCTATTTGTGGGGAAAAAAGGATGTCCATTTTGTTTGGGAGCCACGTCGCACGACCGCGCAAATGTCAGTTAAAGGGCCGCAGTGCCGGAAGCTGAAATTTCGCCTGGGAACGAAGGGGGTTTATGTGCCCAGTAAGCAAGTGTGTGTGTGTGTGTGTGTGTGTGTGTGTGTGTGTGTGTGTGTGTATATATATTCTCTAAAATACTCTTTTTTTTTTTTTTTGCATTACACCTGTAGGGGCCCGATGGTCCCCAGGGCCCCTCCCCCGCTTATCATCTCACATCAGGAGAGAGGAGAGAACAGATTACACTTGTTTTTATTTGTCAGCACCCCCCTACCGGTTCTCTGCTCCAGTGGGTCCCTGCCTAAAGCTGTGTAAGGGGCCCCAAAATTTGTGATGGTTGCTGTGTGTGTGTGTGTGTGTATGTATGTATGTATGTATGTATGTATGTATGTATGTATGTATTCTCCAAAAAGGCTACAAAAATTTAGAAAGAAAATATAAATATATAATTTTTTTTTTTTTTGGGTGGACCTCCGCTTTAAGGCTTGGTTGACACTTTTGCGCGTGGCTTTGAGTTATAAGCTCTGTGGAAATGTACAGGGTTTATGCACGTAAAAATCGCAGTGAAAAAGACCATGCGGTTTCCCTGTGACTGCGTTTTTGAAAAGGTGCATGCCCCCCCCCCCATTTATTTATTTTCCCTGCAGAAACGTAGGCATGGCAGCCCATTCGTTTGAATGTGCTGCAGAAACCACGCAAACGTGTCCTGCAAAAATGCATTGTGTGCACCTAGCGGTAAACACAAATATAATATGTGTTTGATTAAGGCTTCTTAGTCGAAACGCGTCAGCGTTTACCCATGTAACCAATAAAGGGCTTTTATTTAGGAACACCACGTTGCCAGCCTTTTTTTGATTCAAATATAATGAGTTGTGATGCCTTTCTCCCTAATTTGCAAAAGTCTCATCATTTTTCTATGCAAAGTAGAACTAAGGGAAAGAATAGCTTGTATACATTTCTATGGATATTGTCAGTAGAGTATTCCATTTGTTTCATAGCTCAATCATATCTGTGTTTTCTCTCTGTCCCCATGGAGTGATAGAAGAGCAAATGGTGACCCTTAAACTCCCCGAGGGGTGGCACCAAATCCTCAGTAATTAGATTTTAATGAAGGATACATGTACGACGATTGAGGAGACCAAGTTTATCCCGGAGGCATACATCTACATAGATACAATAAAGGCACTGTATTACATTTATGCAACCACTTGTTTTCTCTTGACAAATTGAATCTAACGAACAGTCAGTGCCTTAGCAGGCTTAATAGTCGCTGTCCTTTCCTGGGGCCTTAAATCTGTCCCAGTGCAACAGTTTCCCTAACTAAATGCCCGCTCCTGCGGCCAGTCACATTACGTCTAATTAATAGCTCAGCCCTGGCACCCTAAGAGCATTAATGTGATGAGGCTTTGGGGAGATCTGTTCACGTAGAAAATGGAAAATGTCTTTATCTAAATAATAAAGGAAAAATGAATGCTGTTTAAATGAGACATAAATATAAGACGCACATTAAACATACAGGTAGAACAGACAAATGGAATATTTATATCTTTTTGATTACATTAGTAACAAGAAGAATGAGCTACTTAAGGAGGTGAGATGGGTTTTGTCACTCGCGGTGTCCTTTTACAAGAGTGCCATCTGTTGGTCGTTTTATGGAACTAATTCTACACGAAGGTTTGCACTGCTAAATTGCATTCAAAATGATTTGTAAACTGTAATCCCCTGCAAATAATTTGTTTAGTCCAAATGCTTGTATAGCTATGAAATAAACTACGGTGAATTAAAATGACACAAAACTGTGGGCCAGATTCACATAGAACTGCGGAGGCGTAACGTATCATAGATACATTACACCGCCGCAAGTTTTCATCGCAAGTGCCTGATTCACAAAGCACTTGCGATGAAAACTACGCCGGCGCAAGGCGGGCCAATTCAAATGGGCGTGTGCCATTTAAATTGGGCGCGCTCCCGCGCCGGACCTACTGCGCATGCTCCGTTTCCTAACTTCCGCCGTGCTTTGCGCGCCGTGATGTAATTTTTTCGAACGGCGACGCACGTAGCGTACTTCCGTATTCCCGGACGTGTTACGCAAACGACGTTAAATTTTAAATTTCGACGCGGGAACGACGGCAATACCATTGCTGACTAAAGTTAGTGCAGGCCAAATAACGACTAAAATTGCGACGGGCAACTTGACTACGGACGACGTAGCGAACGCTAAAATACATCAGGGATCCGCCGTAACTGCTAATTTGCATACCCGACGCTGGTTTATGACGCAAACTCCACCCAGCGGCGGCCGCGGTACTGCATCCTAAGATCCGACAGTGTAAAACAATTACACCTGTCGGATCTTATGGATATCTATGCGTAACTGATTCTATGAATCAGTCGCAGAGATACAACGGCGTATCAGGAGAAACGCCGTCGTATCTCTTTGGTGAATCTGGCCTTAAATTCTTAGGGGTAGATCCACAAAAGAATTACGCCGGTGTATCTATTGATACGCTGCATAATTTTAAAGTTCCCGCGTCGTATCTTTGTATCTACAAAACAAGATACGACTGCATCTGGGATCGATCCGACAGGCGTACGTCTTAGTACGCCGTCGGATCTTAGGTGCATTTTTCCGCCGGCCGCTAGGTGGCGTTTCCGTCGAATTCCGCGTCGAGTATGCAATTTAGATAGTTACGGCGATCCACGAACGTACGTCCGGCCGGCGCATTTTTTTTTCGTCGTTTGCGTTCGGCTTTTTCCGGCGTATAGTTACCCCTGCTATTACGAGGCGTACTCATGGCCGTCGTTCCCACGTCTAATTTTGAATTTTTTATGTCGTTTGCGTAAGCCGTTCGTGAATAGGGATTTGCGTAGAATGACGTCACCGTCGTAAACATTGGCTTGTTCCTGTTTAATTTCGAGCATGCGCACTGGGATACCCCCACGGTTAAAAAAAAAAACATTGTTTATGTCGGGTCACAACGTATTTACATAAAACACGCCCCCATCACATCCATTTGAATTGTGCGCCCTTACGCCGCCAAAGATACACTACGCCGCCGTAACTTACGGTGCAAATTCTTTGAGGATTCCAAAATAAAAAGGAAGTTACGACGGCGTGTATCTTAGATACGCTACTCCCGACGCAAAAATGCGCTGATGTACGTGGATCTGCCCCATAGTCTCTAAAAATAAGCTATATGCATGGACTCATTAATAGTCCCTGTAATCTATTTTTCATTAAAGTGGTAGTAAAGCCGCTGGTGTGTTCTTTTTTTTTTTTTTTTTTTTTCATACCTGTAAAGCAAAAGCCATAATGAGCTAGTATGCACCACATACTAGCTCATTATGAAATACTTACCTTGGAACGAGGTTAGGGGAACTTACCTGGTCCACGCCGAGGGAGATGTCATCTTTCCTCAGCGTGTCTTCCGGGTATCGCTGCTGCAGCGCTGTGATTGGCTGGATCGGCGATGACGTCACTCCCGCGCATGCGCACGGGAGACTTCTGTCTGGCAAGGTCCGGCAGCTGCCGGGCCTTTAGCCGAAGATCCCCGCTGTGCATGCGCCGCTGCAGTCAGCGGTGCATTGCGAGGAGAATATCTCCTAAACCGTACAGGTTTAGGAGATATTCTTTATACTTACAGGTAAGCCTTATTATAGGCTTACCTGTAAGTGAAAGTGGTAGTACAGAGTATACTACCACTTTAAATCCTTTCTTGCTGTGTTTTTTATTTATTTTTTTCTCCTTCTCGAGCTCTCAAACCTCTCCCTTTCCCCTCTCACTTTTGTTTGAAATGAGCAGTGCAAGTTAGTTGCAGTCATGTGTATTGCTCTATAAACTCTATAAATCCCATAGCAAATAGTGTATAGTTCATGTTGGGAGTGAGCAAGAGGGAGTGGCCATGTTCCTACCAGGGGCTGCACCCCCATCTAAGGTCGCCCCTTTTATCCATGCATCCAGCCCCTTTCAGGACGCCAAATAAATAAATTCCATGTTTTTTCTTTTTCTTTTTCTTTTTCTTTTTTTAGCACTGGATTAGAGCCAGAGGCTCTAATAGGCTTCAAAATAGGGGGGCTTTGGGTGCAGAGCATTGTGCTACAAGCCCACTCAGGTGTGTTACAATACCAAATGAATATTCACTATTGAAACACTGATACTCCTCCTGGCCAATCAGGAAGCAGGTATGAGACCCGTTTCCCGATTGGCCGAAAAGAGAAGCATCACAGGGAAGAAACAGAAGCTGTGGAGAGCAGGGGAAGAAGAAGCCGCCGTTATTCCTTCATAGAGCTGGGGAAGCTACCACCACCGTGATGCCTGTGGCGAGCAGGGGAAGCCGTTGATGAAGCCTGGGCGAAGGGCTGCTAGCTGTAAGCATACCTCCCAACTTTTTGAGCTGGGAATGAGGGACACCTATCAGCAAAAGTATGCGGGCATAGGACGCACAAAAAACAAGATTGTTTAAACCCACAAGTGCTTTTTTTACCACTACTATTCCTTTATATTGGCTTTTGGAATTTACGAATGCAGCCATTTAGAATTTAGATGAAAGGTTTAGCGCTGGAAAACACTTTTTGGTAGATAAAAAGTGCATTTTATATACAACTACATAGATCAGACCAAAATGAGGGACAAATGAGGAGGAATGAGGGACAGAGGGACATTGTTCCAAATCAGGGACAGTTGGGAGCTATGGGTAAGTGCTCCGGCCGCCACTGGTTCCTACATACAGTGGGACCATGGAGAATAAACGTAACCACCCTCTAACAGGAAGTCAGATCACAGCAGTATAAAAACAAGTGGAATTTGGAGGATGCTGAGAGCAATACAGTACTGTACAAGGTGTTTTTTTGATTTATAGAACTCCGGGATTAAAAAAAAAAATTGTTAACTGTTCATTTTATCCAGAGGCACACAGAAAGGCTATACTTACCCGATCCTTCGATTCTCCGGAAAACAGTGCTCCCCCACGTCTAGCAATGGATTGCTCTTGCCGTCCTTTTGTCCAGAGCTGGTCTATGGGCGTGATAATGTTAGGAACAGTCCATGCTCCAGACCGCTAGCATGTAGGGGCCAGGAACAAGAGGGACTAGTCTTGCACTTGCATAGGCAGATTAGGTAAGTAAATCTCCACACTCCAAAACAAGCAGTATACCCCTTGCAGTACGGGCACAGCCCCACTGCATGGAAATTTTATTTCCCCCGCAGTTCTTCTTTAAAAGTATATATATTTGAATAGAATTTTTTTAAAGCCCAACTCCAAACAAAAAAAACTGCCTGCACTGCATAGGTTAACTGCTTGTTTTTCCCAGGGGCAACCAAAAAGCCGGCACTACCCCACGATCCAGCGGTGGACTTTTCCTGATGTCCCTGCATCCAGAGCAGGTCTATGGCCATGATGCCAGGAACAGTCCACTGCACAAGACTACTAGACCGTGGGCGGCGAGGGTGGTCCAAAAACCGCAGGGACTCTGGCAGGATTAAATAAGTAGAACTCTCTTCTACAATCCCCTATATAAAATTGAGCTGTTAACTCTTGCAGTGCGGGCACAGCCCCACTGCAAGGGAAAACTTTGCCAGGAGTTGGGCTTTAAATTTAGAGTTTAAAGTACCGTATTTATCAGCGTATAACACACACCTTTTTCCCCCTTAAAATCAGGGGGAAATTGTGGGTGCGTTTTATACGCCGATCCTCACTGTCCTGAGCGCCGCCGTCAAAGCCCGACAAAGACTGAGCCGAGTGTACTGCGCACTCGGCTAGGCCATGCTCGGCTCGCAGCCACGCGAGAGGAGCCGAACACACCGGAAATCAGGCTCTGCACAGCTCCACCGAGGCGCCAAATTCAAACACACAACGCTGCAACCCCTGGCAGACAGACGCGACGGACACCGACAAGGCTGGACGGACCGGCAGACGGACGCGACGGACCCCGTGCAAGGCCGCTGATGGACACCGGGCAAGACAGCAGACGGACACCAACAAGGCTGGACGGACCCCGCGCAAGGCCGCAGACGGACGCCGGACAAGGCCGCCGACAGCAGACAGACACCGACAAGGCTAAGCATCCAAAATGTAATTTTTTTCCTAAACTTCCCTTCTAAGCTTGGGGTGCGTGTTATACGCCGGCACGCGCTATACCCTGATACATACGGTAATACTAAAGTCCATCCAAGAAAACATTAAATGTAACGGGTACCCAACATTTACAAAGCAGTTATTGCAAAAATGTTCAAGTGATACCAAGTTACATTAGTAAATATGCGCTCTTTTAAAACTTGTAGGTAAACCCCAGACAGAGCTGAACAACATTGCAAATTAAAGCGGATGTGTATTTATTGTAGCAGCCTCTTGCAAGCCCCTGTACAGCAGAACTGTTCAGGATTTACCCGGACAGTCCGGGTTTTGAATCCTGTTGGACTGAAACCCGGACACATTATCCAAAGCTTGGACTGTCCTACATTATTCAGACAGGAACATAATTCTGAGCAAGGCCTGACAGGAGGATGAAGGGGCACATTGAGCGCCACATTGCTGTGCGCTGCTAAAGTGTTCGGATTTGGCTTTAACCTCCCTGGCGGTATGATTCTTTCAGAAAAAACATGCTGAAAGCGGTACCATTATTTGCAAGGAAATTTGGCGTTTTATATTGTAGGTCTGTAATTTTTAGAAATAACTCACTTAAATCTGACCAAACAAGATTCTAATAGGCATCCCGGGTATGACATTTTTTTAAAAACAAAATTATAAATTATAATATAATAAATAACTATAAATAATTATAACAAATAATAATATAATTATGATAAAAATTATTCAATAATGTAATCAAATCAAAATCACTGAAATTTGCTCAGTTGCAGAATTGTCGCTGTCATTATTTTTTTTTTTTTTTATGATGAATTTCCCCACAAATCGCTATCGCACAATTCTGCAAGTGATTATAATTTATTATCGCTGTTTTTTAGCTGATCTAAAACTATTTTTGACATAAAGGGACACTTTTGGTTGCTATGGACAATCTACAGTTTGCAGGGAGAAAGAAACGTTTTTATTATATAAAATGACATGCATGACACAGGACAGACCACTAGGGACAAGGGGGGTGTGTTTTTTTTTACATACAGTACTGTAATCTATAAGATTACAGTATACTGTATGTAATGTGTTTGTTTACTTTTTTGAATTTGGCGCTGTTCTCCGTCCCCGTGCGTCGTAACGTCGCAGGGAACGGAGATCGGCGTTACACAGAGGCACTGTGTGAATCGAGCGAGGACCCGCTCGCTCACACAGCGCGGTGGCATCGCTGGATCCAGGGACAAGGTAAGTAAACACTCCCTGTGGATCTAGCGAGGCAAGCCCGAGTCTGACTCGGGGTTACCGCTCGCAGCAGGAAAATCTAACCCCGAGTCAGACTCGGGAATACCGCCAGTCAGGTTAAGAAAAAGTGGCAACCCTAGGGAGGACTAGGTGTTAACCAAGTGTGTTGCATGCAAATGCATTGACACAAAACACATTTATAAAAGGAGAGAGCATACTGAGAAACCGGATGACCTCATCAGTTTCTGCTTCTCCTTCAGTAACCAATCGGTGACACTGTATCCCTTCTATAGTCATCTGTGTATTTAGATGTTAATCTGGAAAATCCACTTTAAGTTAGCTGAATAAGGAGTGTCAGTTTGGGGTGTATTTATAAAACAAATCACAGAGCTAGTTGTCCTGCAAAACAGATTGTACCTTTTTTTTTTTTTTTTTTTTTTGTGAGTGCTGGAAAAATCAAATGCTACTATAGGTTATTTTCTTTCTAGGACGTTCTTCACGAAAACAGCATGAATCAAGAAAATACTGCTTTATGACCTCTAGATGGAGTGAATGATGGTATGATAGTAGTGTAGCGCTGGTCTCCCAATGAGTAGGGTGCTATTGTAAATTTAGGGGTGTCTGAGCCAATAGTTGGGCTCAGACTTTGTTAATTCTATTTAAATTTGCCTCTGTTCTGGCTGTGGTTGTGCTTAGTAGAAGTTTCCCCTGTTGCCTGTAGGTGGCGTTACCACTTCAGGCCCATGTTGGAACTCAGGTAGACCATAGTGTGTTAAGTGACCCTTCTCGGCAGCAGCCCAGTGGGAGTGGTGCCCCGCTGTGCATGCTGGGAAGGGGGTACTTAAGGGTCAGACACCGTTTTTCGGGGTCCTTTGCCTCGTGGCCCTCCTGGCACGAGGTGGGTGTGCGTGATTTCAGTCTCGGGACCACGTTGGTCTGAGGCTGTGTTCCTATCATGCAGGTCCAGCTATGCTGGCTGGGGCTATGGTTCTACAGGGGATCCCAATCTGTCCATCCAAGTGGGGGAAGCTGCTTGGCGAAGGAAACCGTGGGAGGACCTGCCCTGGAGGAGACCAAGCAAGGCAAGCTGATGTCTCGGGATAGGCCTGGTAACCTTGTTAAGAAAAAGCGATTGGCTACGTAATTTGGCTTACATTCCGCCAGATTGGCTTAAAGGCTCTTTGGCTGTAAGGCAGGAAGTTCGGGACTTTAAATCCTGTTGCAGAGGATTCCTGACTATCCATCTTGTGTTCTCAGACAGTCTGTGGCGGAGACTGTTCTCATGCTGTCCGTGCATCACTCTGGCTGCTAGGCCATGTGAGAGGGGTCTATCCGGGTGAGCAATACCCACTCAGGAGTGAGTGGCGAATATTGGAACTTTACATACTTTTTGTGCATTCTGTACCGCGTACCTAAACCTTCCCCCTCTCTCTACACTCTCTACTTCCTTCACAAGTTTTATGCATCGAAAATAAAGCCTACAGTTGAGGGTTTTACATCTTGTGTGGACATTGCAATTTCTACAGATTTTCTCCCCTGGACAACAAACTTAGAGGTAACGTGCAAACCCAACATCTAAACCAGCAGCTCCTTCGGGGGTAGTGCTAAAGTAGGAAATAAAACGTATTTATTGTGAGCATCCATTGCCCATAATGCAGTATTTTGCATGTGTTCATGCATTGCATTCATGCTGTGCATATGATAACATCACACCTGGGCAGAAACTAGCCTGGTAACATTGTTTTTTGGTGACATTCCTACACAATGAATGTACATGCAGTTTTCCAGCATGTATCAATTTTCCATAAAAAAATAAAAAAAATGTACACCCCTTAAAGTGGATTTTTTTTCTGATGTCACAATGTGTAGAGAATAAGATTTCCTATCATCTGTGCCCAGTCTTGCCACACAGAGTTAATCCAGCGCTGAGCAATCCTCTTTTTATTGTTCAGTGAAATAAAACAGACTTCCAGATAAAGACCAAAGTCCTTGCTTGAGTGACAGGTTATTTACATATCTCGTGCACTAGCTTGCAGACATGCACAGCTTCTGTAAAGTGCACAATTCTAATCCCCCTCCCCTCTCCCGTCCAGCTCTCCCAGGATTGTCTGTCTTTCCTGTGTTTTGATTAAATGTTTTCAAAATATGGGGTGATCCACAGTTCAGTGTAAACAGCCATCAGAATATTCATAGACAAGAAGCTGTGCATGTCTGCAAGCTAGTGCACGAGATATGTAAATAACCTGTCACTCAAGCAAGGAATTTGGTCTTTATCTGGAAGTCTGTTTTATTTCACTGAACAATAAAAAGAGGATTGCTTAGCGCTGGATTAACTTTGTGTGGCAAGACTGGGCACAGATGTTAGGAAATCGTATTCTCTACATTGTGACATAAAAAAATCTTTTTTGGGGGGGTTTACATCCACTTTAACTGCAAACTTCCCATTGATTTAGGGTGACCAGACATCTCCGGTTTCCGGGGACAGTCTCCGGATTGAGGACACTGTCCCTGGACCAAGTCTGTCCCCGGATTGGATTTGGACAGGGGCAGGGGCTTGGGCAATTTCAAACACAGTCAGTGCAGAATTAAAAAAATAATTCTGAATTACACACCCCCTGCTCCGCCGCTCCTACTAGCTTAAGGTGGTCTATTTCTTTCCATTATCTGTGCCCCTTTCTGATGATCATGTGCTGGTC
Organism: Rana temporaria; assembly: GCF_905171775.1. Lineage (NCBI taxonomy): Eukaryota > Metazoa > Chordata > Amphibia > Anura > Ranidae > Rana > Rana temporaria. Next base: position 146,246,189 of record NC_053495.1, read on the forward strand.
GGAGCGGAGGGAATATTTCTTCAGTTTCGGTGCATGCCCATTCAGCTCCGCTTGCATGTTCTTCTGCCTCGGCTCAAGTCCCGTCCAGCCGCCTGCCTGCTTATCTCCTTGCCTTCCCTGGCGGAGTGATCTTCCTCCACTTCCTATCCAGTAGGAGCCGGTACCCGGAGAGTAAGACTTGACAGGCTGTGAGGCGGGCGGTGGCAGCGGCGATGGGCAGAGAGTCGCTGATTGCCACCACTACTAGTAAAAAAAAAGAAATGTCCCCGGATTTCATTTTTAAAAATCTGGTCACCTTACATTGATTGATAGCTAATATGATACAACACTCAACTTCTGCTAAAACAACTACTGAAATATAGTGAAGTGTATTCTAGAATGTATTCCAAAATTCTAATTGACAGGGTTACATTAACTGCTGATCACGTCTAAGTAATCTGCATTGTAACTAGGTACACAGTACACAGTACACAGGGTGGTTACAGAATACAAAAATGTAAATCCAAATTGTTTTTATGCCTTAATGTGAAGACTATTGTTCCATTCTAGTATAATACCAACCTTCTTTCTTTATTAGAACATAAAAGTACGTTGTTAGGAGTATACAGGACCAAGGCAACATCTTTTCCAGATTCATCATGAAGTGTGCGCAAGGAATGATGATCTACCATGCTGTGCTTACAGTCCTGTCCTGAACTTCCAGAGGTGTACTGGTCACTATAAAGGCCCGTTCACACGATCAGATTTCCATCGGAAAAATCCGTGGATTTTATTCCGAAGGGCGTTGGCCGTGAACTTGTTCTGCATACAGACGGTAGAACTTTTTCAGCCAACATTCACGGAACTGAGTGGTTTTTCAGCTCTTTAGCGCCACCCTTTGGGCAACTTCTGCTAATGTTGTCTGATGGTTAGCATTGGTTCGGAGCATGCGCGTTTTGTACTTTGGATTTTAGTCCGACGGACTTGTGTACACACGATCGGGAATTTCGACTAAACACATTTGTTGTACTAGCTATGACTAAGCACTGTAGTTACAGTGCGAAACGCGTTAGCTTTTGTTCCAATTTTTGCTGTGGCATGTTTATTTTGTGATCTATTTTAATAAAAGAAACATTTTTGGAGTGCGGCTGTCCAAGTTCCCTTCGTATTTTTGCAGAAACACATTTGTTGTCGGACAATTTGAGAGCATTGCCATCCAACATTTGTTGTCGGAAATTCCGACAACAATTGTCCGATGGAGCATACAGACGGTCGGATTATCAGACAAAACACGTCCATCACACAATAGCCGGAATATCCGATCGTGTGTACGGGCCTTAAGGGTGATCAAAAGTCAAGTATATGGATGTGTGTGGTCACCACTGGTGCTTTGCCAAAGGAGGGTAGTATGAGTGCCATTACACTACATCAGGGGTCTTCAAACTACGGCCCTCCAGTTGTTCAGGAACTACAATTCCCATCATGCCCAGTCATGTCTGGGAATGTCAGTTTTGCAATGCCTCATGGGATGTGTAGTTTCCGCAACAGCTGGAGGGCTGTAGTTTGAGTATCCCTGCATTACGTTATGTAATGTAAAGATGTACACAAACACAGTGCTTCAGGGGTGTGCCTGGGGGTGTGCTTTAACTCTTCTGAGAAGGCTGTCTGCAATGTTAAGGAGTGTGTCTATGGGAATGTTTGATCATTCTTCCAAAAGCACATTTATCAGGTCAGGCACTGATGTTGGATGAGAAGGCCTGGCTCGCAGTCTCTGCTCTAAATCATCCCAAAGATTATAGCAGGTTGAGGTCAGGAGTCTGTGCAAGCCAGTTAAGTTCATCTACCACAAACTCGCTCATCCATGTCTTTATGGTTCCAGAAATCCATGTCCTTAGTCTGCTTGTCTTCAGCAAACTGTTTGCAGGTTTTATCGTGCATCATCTTTAGAAGAGGCTTCCTTCTGGGACAGCAGCCATGCGGACCAATTTGATGCAGTGTGCGGCGTATGGTCTGAGCACTGACAGGTTGACCCACCCATTCAATCTATGCAGCAATGCTGGCGGCACTCGTATGTCTATTTCCCAAAGACAACCTCTGGATATGACTCTGAGCACGTGCATTCAACTCCTTTGGTCGACCATAACGAGACCTGTTCTGAATGGAACCTGTCCTGTTAAACCGATGTATATTCTTGGTCACCATGATGCAGCTCAGTTTCAGGGTCTTGGCCTAGGCCATCTTTATGTAGAGCAATAATTTTTTTTTTCAGATCCTCAGAGAGTTCTTTGCCATAAGGTGCCATGTTAAACCTCCAGCGACCAATATGAGAGAGTGAGAGCTATAACACTAAATTTAACACACCGGCTCCCCCTTCACACCTGAGACCTTGTAACACTAACGAATCACATAACACCAGGGAAGAAAAATGGCTAATTGGGCCCAATTTTGACATTTTCACTTAGAGGTGTAATCACTTTGGTTGGCAGCGGTTTAGACATTAATGGTTGTGTGTTGCGTTATTTTGAGGGGACAGAAAATGTACACTGTTATACAAGTTGGACACTCACTGCTTTACATTGTAGCAAAGTGTAATTTCTTCAGTGTTGTCACATGAAAAGATATACCGTATTTATCGGCGTATACCGCGCACTTTTTTGTCCTTAAAATCAGGGCAAAATCGTGGGTGCGCGATATACGCCGATACTCGCTTGAACGCCGCCGCCCCCGCCACCGACATATACCGAGTGCAGTACACTTGGGTACACTCGGCCATGCTCGGCACCCCTCGCGGTTTTGCTAGAGAAGCCAAGCGTGCCCGAGTGTACTGCGCTCGGTATATGTCGGTGGCGGGGGCGGTGGCGTTCAAACACAGCGCGGGAAGCGGGGATCGGCTCGGAGACCAACGCGGGAGAAGCGGGGAGGACACCACGAAGGCTGCAGACGGACGCCGGGCCGGACAAGGCCGCCGATGGACGCCGAGCAAGACACCAAAACTGTAAGTAATAAAAAAAATGTTTTCAGGAATTTCACGTCCACATTAGGGGTGCGCGCTATACGCCGGTGCGCGCAATAGGCCGATAAATACGGTAATAAAATATTTACAAAAATGTGAGGGGTGTACTCACTTTTGTGTGTGTGTATATATATTATTATTTTATATATATATATATATATATACACACACTCTGTCTAACACACCCCGCTAGCTGAAATGCAAGTGGAAATCGATAGATTCTTCCATTCACACTAAACAGAGAATAGTAAATATGTTATCCCACGCTACCTCGTAGTGTGTACGTTAAGTATATATTGTTTGTAATGCCTCAACAGGGTGTTTTGATTGTGTTCCCACAATGTGAAAAAAATGAAAGATATAAATTATCGTTGTGCCTATACCCTTAATATCAAATGTGCATGAAGTAAATCCCTACGTGATCTTCAAATTAAAAAATTCCATGATATCCTTTAGATACTGTACATAATCCTGTGCTACCGTGTTTCCCCGAAAATAAGCCCGGGTCTTATATTAATTTTGGCAACAAAAGACCCAGTAGGGGCTTATTTTCGGGGTAGAGTAAAAGTGCCTGCAAAACTCAAGAATGCTCTGGATTACAGTATCAGATAATGAAAACTGTACCTTTCTGCAATCCATGTGTGACAAACACCTTCACATAACGCCGCACCCGTGTCCCGCCAGAGCACTGCAAATGCAGGGGGGTCCGATATCCCCCGCAGAAGAGAGCAGCGGGAGGCAAGCTGAGCGCCGAGAGGCGCTATACCGAATGCATCTAGCACACACAGCCCACATCACATACTGTGCTAGGTCTTATTTTCGGGGTAGGGCTTATATTGCAGCCCTCCCCAAAAATCACAATAGGGCTTATTTTCGGGGTAGGTCCTATTTTGGGGGAAACACGATATTAAAAACAAACAATTGACAATAAACATACAATCATTCCCTGAAGCTATCCTTTTTAAAATCAAAAAATTGTAACAAGTTTGTAAACAGGTGTATTGCTCTTTAAAACTCCAATGAATGTATTCCATGCAAAACGTTCTAGTGCTTCAAAATCTTCAGTGTAAAAACATTCCACCTTAAAAGTGCTAGTGCTTCAGTGACTCCAATGTAAGTGTTATCCACAATAAAAGTGTTTTGTTGCAGACCCACCACCTTCCACATTATGCGCTCACCTCTAATATTGACCTCTCATATCAGGTCAAGCCACGCTTTCCCCTGAATTGGGGCATATGAGGTAGGGGTCCTTTTTATATTCCTTTTCCTTAATTCCGCTCGCTATCCGTCTTTAGGGTGCTTGGTCCTTTAGAATCGTGGTCCCTCTGTGCAGTGGCTAATACAAAAAGAGGTAACCTCATAGTGTAGTAGTTATGTAGAAAATGTACTTAACAAGTAGTAACTTACATTTAAAACTGGATCATGCAGCATAAAATCTGACAGCGGTGCTCGGAGGCTTCCGCGTTACTTCTGGTATTGGCAGCATCACACAGCTACACTCCACGTTTATCGTCACTGTCAGATGACTTCCTCAGGAGGTCCTGAGGAAGTTCCTGGCTACGTTATTTCAACCAAAAGTTGAGGAGTTGTGGTGTTTGCTGACGGGGTCAGCCACAACTCAGATTTTGGCTGATTCAGCAGTATGGCCAGATTACACTCGCATATCCCCCTGGTGTCCGAATTTTTGGAGATGATTTAACGAGCCTCCTATGTGACAGTGTTGGGACCTGTTGATTTGTCATTTAGGCTCCAGGCCTCCAGCATTGCCATAAAGGTCTGTAATTTGCTCTGAATGAACAAACTTTTAACTTCTCTTTTAAGTGTGAAGTGCTTAAGGTTATAGGAAACTTTGAGACAGCTTCCATCCTAACAGTTTCCTTTCAAACTGCTGAGAACTCCTTTACTCTGTCTACAAGAAATATCTGCTAGCCTAGCTAATGGTCTACCCAGGGTAGGGAAAGGGTTAACTTCCAGGACCTTATTTCCTGAGGTTTTGGTCTTGGGATGTTTTTTCTCCCCACCTGATGCATAAAAAGGGGGGGAAGAGAGCCCTTTGGTAGAGTCAAAGAGAGAAGATGCCAGGTACATGGAGCCCAGGAGTCCAAGAGCCTGCACATAACCCCACAAGATACCTGGATTCCAGTGGACACTACCAACTATTGGCGATTACTAGCCATGGACTAACACTTGTAAAGTTATGCCTGGGCAGCCACCTCTGTTAGATAGTTCATGGTCTGGTCTATGTTGTGCCTGTTATTTATTCTGCCATAAAGAGTTACAGTAAAGTTGTCAAACTGTTTCAAGATTGGTCTGAAGTCATTCAAAAAAGTGAATGATGATTTCTGGCGTATGAAATAACAGGGTTAGTAAAGCACATATGGGGTATGAACCAAAACCACTGCTGAAGGGTTAACTTGGCAAGACAAGTTGGAGGAGGATTGCAATTGCTATGAGTAACCAGTAACTAGTGCAAATTACAAGCAGACAGGCATTAAGCATGGGAGCTGCCTACCTGGCAAAGGTGACAGGTTCTCCAGTAGTGAGGGGGTCAGTGATCTGGCTAGAAGTTGCCCCCCCCCCCAGGCATCTGGGACCGAATCTGCACTATTAAGACGTTTTGGACCTAGCTGCATGGTATGGGAGAGAGGAAGAGTTAAGTGTGAGCACACATCAAGTTCTCTCAAGTGCTCGGTGGGACCCCGTTCTGTCACTGAGAATGAGATGGCTGGACTGGTGGAGTGGGCATAGTCTCAGCTGTGTGTGTGTGTGTGTGTGTGTGTATATATATATATATGTGTATATATATATATATATATATATATATATATATATATATATATATACACATACAGTATAAATATAAATAAAATAGAAATATTTCTGTGTATTTTTGCTCTCCTTTTAATTTAAACTCCTTGAACTTCTGGTCTACAACCGCCTGAGTGACTACCTCACCGAGAATAACCTTCTTGATCCCCTTAGTCTGGATTCTGCCCTCAACACTCCACGGTAACTCTCAAACTCAACAACTATCTGCCAACAGCTAAATCCAATGGACTATTCTGTACTCCTAACCCTGGACCTCTCTGCTGCCTTTGACACAGTGGACCACCCTCTTCTCCTCTAAAAACTCCATGCCCTTGGTCTCTGTGACTGTATTCTTTGCTTATTCTCATCCTACTTATCCATCCGCACCTTTACTTCCTCCTCTCCTTTCCCTTTCTCTGTCGGGGTCCCCCAAGGTTCTATCCTTGGACCTCTCTTATTCTCCATCTACACCTCCTCCCTGGGTTAGCTGATCGCCTTCCGTGGCTTATAATACCATTTCTACGCTGACAACACCCAAATCTACCTCTCTACCCCCTCAGTTCACTGTCTCCTCATATATCACTAATTTACTTACAGACATATCAGTCTGGATGTCACACCACTTCCTCAAACTCAACCTATCCAAAACTGAGCACATCGTTTTTCTTCTTCCACGTGCCTCTTTCCCTGATCTTGCTGTCAAGTTTGATAGCACTACTATCGGCCCGTCGTCACACATGCCAAGATTATAGGTGTAATCCTGGACTCTGAACTATCCTTTTGGCCCCACGTCCAATCGCTTTGCATATCTTGCCGCCTCAACCTCCGCAATCTCTCCAGAACACGCCCCTTCCTAACCAATAACACCACAAAGCTCCTAGTACACTCCCTGGTCATCTTCCGCCTTGACTAGGGCAACTCCCACTCATGGGATTACCTTTACATAGGCTATCCCCTCTTCAGTCCATCATGAATGCTCCTGCAAGACTCATCCACCTTACCAACCGTTTAGTGACTGCTACTCCTCTCTGTCAATTCCTCCACTTGCTTCCACTCACCCAACAAATTAAATTCTAAATACTAGAAACAACTTACAAAGCCATCCACAACTCGGCCCCCAGATACATCCCTACCTTTGTCTCAGAATACCAACCAAATTGTTCTGTTTGTTCCTCCCAAGACCTCCTTCTCTCCAGTTCCATTGTCACCTACTCCCATGCTTGCCTCCAGGGCTTTTCCCAAGCCCTTCCCATCCTATGGAATTCCTTACCCCAATCTGTCCTACTGTTTGCTTTTAGATGATCCCTAAAAACCCTTCTCTTTAGAGAAGCCTATTCTGCCCCTACCCAACAACTGTAGTTTTATTTTCTCCATCAGATCATCCCCCACAGTTATATCTTTTTGTATCAGTTGACCCTTCATTATAGATTGTAAGCTCTAATGTGTAGGGCCCTCTGATTCCTCCTGTATTGTAACTGTACTGTTTGCCCTCATTGTAAAGTGCTGCACAAACTGTTGGTGCTATATTAAAACTGTATTATTATAAAAATAGTATTCAACGCCTGCACACAGTGCATGGCTCATTTCTAAGCCGGGGGACAACCATAATGTTTGACTTTCACATGAATGCGGCCCCCGCCTGGTTCCCGGTTTGGTGATGTACAGGCATAAGGTACCCCCATGTGCAAGGTAAAGTTGCCACATCCACATGTCCAGCATAGCAGAAGTATTTCTCGTATAAGCTACTTTTTTCTTCCTGTACAGGGACATCTAAACTGAGGCAGAAAGTAGCCTTAGTATATGAAATCAGTTTTGTGTACAAGGCTAAAAGTTGAAAAGTACAGCATTAGTACCATTGGTAAAAAAAATTGTGAAAAAGGGGAAAAGAGCAATGCATAGAAGCTATGCTACAGTATATTAAAACAAATTAACTGAGCCTAAAATTTCAAAAGTTTTACAGTGGTAAGGCATATACGTATCTAAGGTGAATGAAGCAGTTGCCAGCTTGTCCAACTGGGCCTGCTGTTGGGCTTTACGTCCTCACTCGGGTATGTGTGAACTCTTTGGCATGAGAAAACCTTTATTAATTGTCTCTGATTTCATCAAGTTGGATAATTCAGGTAATTCTAGATAAAGAAAAGATCTTTTCTTGTTTTAGATATTTACCATTTAACCGCTTAAGGACCGCCGCGCGCCGATATACGTCGGCAGAGCGTCACGGCTGGGCATAAGCACATACAGGTACGTTGCCTTTAAGATCTCAGCTGTGGGTAGCGCGCCGCCAGGGGTGCACTCGCGACCCGGTCCTGAGCTTCGTAACCGCACCCACGGACCCGCCGGTGTCCCGTGATCGGGTCACAGAGCTGAAGAACGGGGAAAGGTAAGTGTAAACAAACCTTTCCCTGTTCTTCATAGTGGCAGTGTCAGTGATTGTCTGTTCCCTGTCATAGGGAACGACGATCAGTGACGTGCCAGGCCATGCTCCCCTACAGTAAGAATCACACACTAGGGTGTGGTTAACCCCTTCACTGCCTGTGTCATTTTCACAGTATCCGTGCATTTTTACAGCACTGATCGCTGTAAAAATGACAATGGTCCCAAAAATGTGTCAAAAGTGTCCGCCATAATGTCGCAGTCACAATAAAAATCGCTGATCGCCGCCATTACTAGTGAAAAAAAATATTAATAAAAATGCTATAAAACTATCCCCTATTTTGTAGACTCTATAACTTTTGCGCAAACCGATCAATAAATGATTTATTGCGCTTTTTTTTTCTTTTTTTTACCAAAAATATGTCGAAGAATAAGTATCGGCCTAGACTGAGGGAAAAAATGTTTGTTTTTTTTTTATAGATTTTTGGGCGGATATTTATTATAGCAAAAGGTAAAAAATATTTAGCTAGATTCACATACATGGCCGCAACTTTAAGGCGGCGTAGCTTAAGGCATCTAAGCTACGCCGCCGTAAGTTAGCGAGGCAAGTACATGATTCACAATGTACTTGCCTGCTAAGTTACGGCGGCGTAGCCTAAAGCGGGCGGGCGTAATGGCGCCTAATTCAAATTTAGATAAGGGGGCGTGTTTTATGTTAATGGGGCTTGACCTGACGTTTTTGACGTTTTTTTTTAACTGCGCATGCGCCGTGCGCCTACATTTCCCAGGGCTACGTCCGCCGCACGGGCCTATTGATGTGGACGTAAACAACGTAAATCCCTATTCACGGTTGACTTACGCAAACGACGTAACATTTTCGAATTTCGACGCGGGTACGGCGGCCATACTTAACATTACTATTCCATCTATTTGATGGAATAACTTTAGGCGGCCTATTTCTTACGTAAATGTACTGCGGCGGCCGGGCATACGTTCGAGAATAGGCGTATCTACTTATTTGCATATTCTACGCCGACCGCAATGGAAGCACCACCTAGCGGCCAGCAGAAATATTGCAACCCAAGATACGACGGTTTGCGCCGTCCTATCTTAGATATGTTTAAGCGTATCTCTGTTTGAGAGAACACTTAAACATAGGTCGGCGGAGATTCTGAGTTAGGTCGGCGTATCTACTGATACGCCGACCTAACTCTTACTGAATCTAGCTATTTGATTTTTTTCTAAATTGTCGCTCTATTTTTGTTTATAGTGCAAAAATAAAAACCGCAGAGGTGATCAAATACCACCAAAAGAAAGCTTTATTTGTGGGGAAAAAAGGACGCCAATTTTGTTTGGAGCCACGTCGCACGACCGCGCAATTGTCAGTTAAAGCGACGCAGTGCCGAACTGCAAAAAGTGGCCTGGTCCTTTAGCTACAAAATGGTCCGGGGCTTAAGTGGTTAAACAAGACTTTACCGTATCACAGCTATTCACCATGGTGGTTATTTAATAAGTCAGCACAAGCAGGAAAGATAATGTACAAGCAGCAGTAAAACACAACTGATCACATATCACATTTCATTAGTTTAGCTGTATAGGCATATGATTGCCTATTGTTTGCTATAGGTTATGTATGCTTTCCCACAGCTCCATGCCTTATAAAATAAGCCTTGATATGTTCCACTCTTGCTGTACTACTTCATGATGATGTTATACCTTGCCTTACAGTACAGACTGTAATTTGTCATTTTTAATGGTTAACCTGCACTCGAAATGAGTTGAAATTCAGTAGCAGAACCCAAAAGAAAAAGCTAAAATCTACTGTAGATATTTGTGATTAGGTCATCTACCACTAAAACCTCTTCCAGCACAAAGGCTATTAATAACAATATTAATAAACATTTTCTGCTGTATATAATCAGTATTGAAAAATGAGCTTTGATCCAAATGGTCTGAGCAGACTCCAATCCCCTCCCTGCAATTCCCATACACTGTTTTTCTTCTTAACACATAACAGAAATGCCATGTCTGCCGGGAAAACAAACTATCTTACAAGACTGTAAAGGATTAGATGAAAAAATGAGAATGTTATACATATATAATTATCTTTCTATTAAAGCAATTATTCTGAAGTACCCTTCTAGCATATGACTTTGCCTGCGAATAACCTTTCTATCATGATATTCATATCTTTGGCTCCGAAGCCTGTAATTAAACCAATACATTAGAAAGTGTCATGTTCTAAGTTCACTGGATATCCCTCATTTATAGTGAGCCCAAATGAAATGTTCTGTTTGATAACTGTGCATATATGTAGAGGATAAGGAACACACACCTGAGTTCTGTATGGAAAGTTGAAGTTTACTTAAAGTGGATGTAAACCCAAAAATCATATATTTTTTTTTTTGATGTCACAATGTAGAGAATAAGATTTCCTATCAACTGTGCCCAGTCTTGCCACACAGAGTTAATCCAGCGTTGAGCAATCCTCTTTTTATTGTTCAGTGAAATAAAACAGACTTCCAGAAAAAGACCAAAGTCCTTGCTTGAGTGACAGGTTATTTACATATCTTGTGCACTAGCTTGCAGACATGCACAGCTTCTGTAAAGTGCACAATTCACATCCCCCTCCCCTCTCCTCTCCCATCCAGCTCTCCCAGGATTGGCTGTCTTTCCTGTGTTTTGATTAAATGTTTTCAAAATATGGGGTGATCCACAGTTCAGTGTAAACAGCCATCAGAATATACATAGACAAGAAGCTGTGCATGTCTGCAAGCTAGTGCACAAGATATGTAAATAACCTGTCACTCAAGCAAGGACTTTGGTCTTTATCTGGAAGTCTGTTTTATTTCACTGAACAATAAAAAGAGGATTGCTCAGCACTGGATTAACTCTGTGTGGCAAGACTGGGCACAGATGATAGGAAATCGTATTCTCTACACTGTGACATAAAAAAAAATTATTTTGGGTTTACATCCACTTTAACCACTTTAACCAGGCCACTTTTTGCGATCCGGCACTGCGTCACTTTTTTACTAGTAATGGCGGCGATCAGCGATTTTTTTTTTTTTTTTTTTTATCGTCACTGCGCCATTATGGCGGACACATCGGACACTTTTGACACCATTTTAGGACATTTTTACAGCAATCAGTGCTATAAAAATGCACTAATTACTGTAAAAATTACAGTGGCAGTGAAGGGGTTAACCTGTACGGGGCGCTGAAGGGATTAAGTGTGACCTATTGAATGATTCTTAGTGTCAGGGGGCGTGGCTTGCCGTGTCACGTCACTGATCGCTGTTCCCGATGACAGGGAACCCAATCAGTGACCGTATCACTAGGCAGAACGAGGAGATGTTGTGTTAACACACATCTCCCCGTTCTTCAGCTTTGTGACCCGATCGGGTCCCACGGGAGCAGTCACGGAGCTTGCGGCAGCAATTTAAAGGGGACGTACCTGTACATCCTTTTGCCTGTCTGTGCCATTTTGTCGACGTAAAAGTGCGCGTGCTGGTCGGCTAGTGGTTAAAGAGAACCAGTCAGCTTTACACAAATGTAGCCTTGCACAGGCCAACGATCAATAAGGGTCATTTGAGACATACAGAGTAATACACCTTACGTTTAGTGTATAGGCATTTTTACTTACTTTTTTTGCATAAAGAGTCGCCCCCTCCCACAAAAACCACCACACTTACACGCACTCGAAATTGGGTTAACATGCGTGCACTTTGACCACGCGGTCTCTAAAAAGAGAGGCGAAGGACTAACGGGGCTGGTTGAATGGGCTAGATCCTCTCACTCCCTTATAGGGAGTCCCTCTGCCCCGTTGGGCTTCAAAGCGGAGCAGGTAGGGCGGGCTATGTGGGAGGACCCCCTCACACACCCCCCATTGCCACCCGGGGCATGGAGAAAGGTGGCAGATTGCCTCTGGGGGAGGCCTGCCTACTCGCAACTCCTGCAGTCCGGCTCCTGTTCTTTTCTTTATTGTGAGTCATTATAATTTGGTAAGCCTCCATCTTGCCTTCACTGTGGTGATTCTGGGATTTGGAAGTTTGTTTCTTCTGGGATAAACCCTTACGTTTTGTCAACAAGATCAACAGTAATTTGGGGTTAAAGTAAAAAAGTAAATAATTGCGCTTCCCTAAAAGTATCTAAGGTGGGCAGCCAACACAACAAAAGGATAATTGTAACAAACTGATTAAATAAAAGTGCAGCGCCAATGACAGGAACTCTTATAACCAGAGTTCTAAAATATTGAAGTGTGACAAAAAAAAATTCAAACGTATCACTGCGAATAAGTAATACACAAACTCAAGTGACATATATATATATGAATGTCCGTGAAGGTGAAAAAAAAATACAAAACGGGGGGGGGGGGGTTAATTCTTGTAGAATCAATATGGAAATTTTTCTTTCAAGGAAAGGTGATCCCTCCAAAGCCAAATAATAGGATACCCTTACCGGATAGGGTGGACCCAAACTACACCATACGGTGGTGGGTCATACTTGCATAGGGGGCCGATTTCCCAATCTGGTCATTGCTGTGGTAATGCTCCTCGTTTCCACTGGAATGGTGGTCTCCTCGGCAGGATGTTGTATAGATCAACTTTCAGGTGACTCCTTCTGCCCTAACTCAGGATATGGAAAATGGGTGAAGCGGGGACAGAGTGGGCCCCCCTCCCCTCTCCTGAACCGTACCAGGCCACATGCCCTCAACATGGGGAGGATGTCCCCATGTTGATGGGGACAAGGGCCTCATCCCCACAACCCTTGCCCAGAGCGCAGCCACGCCGACCTCCTCTCACCTCTGGACACAGCCCAGCGAATGACGCGGCTGAAGCTGTGACATTTCTTATATAGGGGAGGCGGGGCCACCCGTCACGTGACCTCGCCCCCTCTGACGCACCCTCTGCTACGTCACTGTGGAAGCCCAGTCTTCCCCCTTGCTGGGCTTCCCCAGTGACGTAGCAGAGGGTGCGTCAGAGGGTGCAGGGTCACGTGACGGGTGGCCCTGCCTCCCCTATAAAAGAAATGTCACAGCTTCAGCCACGTCATTCGCTGGGCTGTGTCCAGCGAGAAAGGAGGTCGGCGTGGCTGCGCTCTGGATGGATGGATATTCTCATCGCTGGAACGGAGATCACCGACCGTCGCTGGATACAGACAACGTTGGAGCAGGAAGCCGGGACCGAGAGTGGATTACCACCGCTGGATTTTTTTAATTTTATTTTTTATTAATAAAGGACTTTTTTCTCCAGTGTGTGTGTGTGTGTGTGTGTGTGTTTTTTCCAACTATTTACACTGGTAGGGGTACAATTTACCCCATTACCAATTCACATGGGGGGGGGCAGGATCTTGGAGTCCCCTTTGTTAAAGGGGTCTTCCAGATTCTGATAAGCCCCCCGCCCGCAGACCCCCACAACTACTGGGCAAGGGTTGTGGGGATGAGGCCCTTGTCCCCATCAACATGGGGACATCCTCCCCATGTTGAGGGCATGTGGCCTGGTACAGTTCAGGAGAGGGGGGGGCGCACTCTGTCCCCCCTCTTTTCTGCGGCCGGCCAGGTTAACGTGCTCGGATAAGGGGTCTGGTGTGAATTTTTGGGGGAACTCCAAGCCATTTTTTTTTAATTTGGGGTGGAGTTCCCCTTAAAATCCACACCAGACCTGAAGGGTCTGGAATGGATATTTGGGGGAACCCCACGTCATTTTTTTTTAATTGACGGCGGGGTTTCCCTTAATATCCATTCCAGACCTGAAGGGCCTGGTAATGGAATTTGGGGGGACCCCCACGCTATTTTTTTTTTTATGAATGAATTCTCTCTGAATTGCCAGAGCCGACAATTCATTATAGCCGCAAGTCCGGTTTTAAAAGACTTTTTTTCCTTTCAGAAATGACACTTTGTGCAGGGACAGTTCTATGTACTGGAAACATGTGCTATTTCACATGCTAACTTTACACCCCCCCCCCTAGGTACGAAATTTAAAGTAATATTTCACTTTTATTGTTTCACTTTTAGCATTATTAAATTCACTGCTCCCGAAAAAACGTCCGTTTTTAAAACATTTTTTGCATTGATACATGTCCCCTGGGGCAGGACCCAGGTACCCAAACAATTTTAAGGACAATAATTTGCATATTAGCCTTTAAAATTAGCACTTTAGATTTCTCCCATAGATTTTAACAGGGTGTTCTGCGGCTTTTCGAATTTGCCGCCAACACCCCTAATTGTTCGTTGTTCGCCGAACAGGCAATGTTCGAGTCAAACATTAGTTTGACTCGAACTCGAAGCTCATCCCTATTAAAGAGGAATTAAACCCTCTCTTAAAAAAAAAAAAAGTATAGCATACTAGCTCATTATGACTTGCTTACCTGAGATCGAAGCCCCCGCAGCGGTCCTCCTCCATCGCTGCCGTGATACCCGGAGTGACTTCTGGGTATTGCTGCTCTGGCGCTGTGACTGGCCAGAGCAGCGATGACGTCACTCCTGCACATGCGCGCGAGAGCTGCCACTAACAGCATAATGGCATTAGTAGCGGCATGCTCAGTGCGCCTGCGTGCCGTTGTCTACGGCGCATGCGCCGTAGACATCGGCCCGTCTTTCTTAGAAATATCTCCTTAACCGTGTAGGTTAAGGAGATATTTCATGCACCTACAGGAAGGGCAACCATCAAAAATTGTGGGCCCCTTACACAGCTTTAGGCAGGGCCCCCCTGGAGCAGACAACTGTGTGATCTCTTCTCTCCTGACGCAAGATAATAAGCGGGGGGGAGGGGGCCTGTAAGCCATTGGGCCCCTTACAGGAGTTATGAAAAAAAAAAGGGGGTGGGCAGCTGGGCCATTGGGGACCATCGGCTCCTTGCAGGTGTAATGCCTGTACCCCCCTGATGGCTTACCTATAGGTCAAAATAGTCTGTAAGGGTTTACAACCACTTTAAACTTACCTTAAAACAAAGCCCTTCCAGCACCGAGCTATCACCGCTGCAGGTGGGTTCACGGACTGACCGGAGCCGTGATGACATCACCCCCACGCTGTTTACGGCACAGGGCTCTGAAGAAACGGTCCGGGTGCCCGTTCCTTCAGAGCGCATGCGCCAGTGATGCCACTGGCTGCATGTACAATAAATATCTCCTAGACGGTGTATGTTTAGTAGATATATTTACACTACCTATAGGTAAAATTTAGAGATGGGAGTTTACTTCTATATTTAATCATGAAATCGATTTTAAATGCTGCTAATGTAAGCATCCAAATTTGTATATCAATTTTAATCTACAGAACCATAGGGCCATATTTATGAAGCAGGAAATATGACATATAGGCCTCATACACACGACCGAGTTTCTCGGCAAAAAACAGCAAGAAACTTGCTGGGAGATATTTTTTTGCCGAGGAAACCGGTCGTGTGTACATTTTCGTCGAGGAAACTGCCGAGAACCTCGTTGAGCCAAAAAGAGAGCAAGTTCTGATTTGGTCTGATTTGGCTCGTCGAGATCCTCGTCTGGCTGGTTTTCGACGAGAAACTAGGACGTCTGTATGCTAAGAAACCCGCGCTTGCTCAGAATAAAGTATGAGACGGGAGTAAAAGTAGCATTTGTAATGGAGATAACACATTTTTAAAGCTGTAACAGACTGAAAAGTGCAAATCGTCTCTTACCAAACTTTTATTTAACACGCAAACACATGAAATTGGCAAAAGCAGCCCCAAGAGTTTAGCCAGTGGAATCGAACTTCCCCTGCCGCTGTATGTGTTGTAGTCACCGCGTTTGAGAACGAGGAGATTTTGTCTTGACTGTGTGTACGCAAAGCAAGCTTGTCGAGTTCCTCGACAAGCCTAACAAGGATCTCGACGAGGAAAACGATGTGTTTCGCCCGACGAGTTTCTCGGTCGTGTGTACGAGGCCTTAGCAAACAGTCACGTTCTAGGTGCATGCATTTTAAATGGCAAAGATTAATTCACCACAAGAGAATGTGTGGTGAAAGTTACATTCACTGCTTTATAAATAGATCATTATGTATGTAAAATCAGTTTATACACATACACATGCATACACACACACACCTGAAATAATTTTAACAGGATCGTATGGGATTATTTGACATTTATGATGGTTTATGGATAGTACGTGTATAAAACATTAGATTTGAAAAAAAAAAAAAAAAAAACACCCATTTTGAAATATGTCATGCTAGGTTCTGAAATAAGTTATGCTGCTCTTCATCTTTAGCATTTCCCTGATGCCACCTCGTGCAAAATTATTTGCATTTCTACTTTAATGCAAATGGCCACAATACGATACACTGTATGCAAATTAATTCCATAGCAATTAAAACACTTTAATACTAACCCTAATGAGGGAAATGCTTCAGTTTTTTTTTTTTTTGTATGGGAGATCTGGTGTTATTTAACCACTTCAGCCCTGGAAGGTTTTACCCCCCAATGACCAGGCATTTTTTGCGATATGACAATTGCGCTGTTGTGCGACGCTGTACCTAAATACAATTGATGTCCTTTCCCCCCCACCAATAGAGCTTTCTTTTGGTGGTATTTGATTACCTCTGCGGTTTTTATTTTTTGCGCTACAAACAAAAATAGGGCGACAATTTTGAAAAAAAAATTCAATATTTTTTACTTTTTGCTATAATAAAGACCCCCAAAAAATATATAAAAAACATTTTTTTCTCCTTCAGTTTAGGCCGATACGTATTCTTCTACATATTTTCGCAACAAGCGTTTATTGATTGGTTATAGCGTCTACAAAATAGGGGATAGTTTTATGGCATTATTAATAATATTTTTTTTTATCGTGACTGCGCCATTATGGCAGACACTTTTGACACCATTTTGGGACCATTGTCATTTTTACAGCGATCAGTGCTATAAAAATGCACTGATTACTGTAAAAATGGAAGTGAAGGGGTTAAGCTGTAGGGGGCAGTGAAGGGGTTAAAGCGGGAGTTCACCCTAAAAATTCTTCACTGCTGCTTCCGGGTATGGTCTTCTGGACTGGGCGTTCCTATTTGATTTACAGTCTTCCGATAGGCTTCCGACGGTCGCATTTATCGCGTCACGAGTAGCCGAAAGAAGCCGAACGTCGGCGCGGCTCTATACGGCGCCTGCGCACCGACGTTCGGCTACTTTCGGAAAATCGTGACGCGATAGATGCGACCATCGGAAGCCTGTCGGAAGACTGTCAATCAAATAGGAACGCCCAGTCCCGCAGCCCATACCCGGAAGCGGCAGCGAAGATGTATCTCTAAAACGGTAAGTACGGCTTCGATTTTTAAAAATACTACCTGATTCCCCTTGACAAAATGAGCATGAATCTAATGTTAAAAATTGTCATTTCCGGGTGAACCTCCACTTTAAGTGTAAACTAAGGGAGTGATTTCTTACTGTGTGGGGGTGTGGCTTGGCATGTGACGTCACTGATCCCTATGACAGGGAACAGACGATCCGTGACAGTCTGACTAGGAAGCATGGGGAGAAGTTTGTTTACACTTACCTCTCCCTGTTCTTCAGCTCTGTGACCCGATCGCGGGACACCGGAGTACCCGACAGGATCGCGTCGTGACCCACGGCTGTGCATATTAAAGGGGACGTACCTGTATGCCAATATGCGCAGCCGTGCCATTCTGCCGACGTACACCGGCGTGCGGCGGTCGGCAAGCGGTTAAAAAACACATTCAATATTTTTTTTTTTTATTGAATTTCTTTATTCATTTAGGCCAATATGTATTCTGCTACATATTTTTGGTAAAAAAAATCCCAATAGGCATATATTGATAGGTTTGCGCAAAAGTTATCGCGTCTACAAACTATGGGATATTTTTATAGATTTTTTTTTTATTTGTAATGTCGGCGATCAGCGATTTTTTTTTTTTTTTTTTTTTTTTTTTTTTTTTTTAGGACTGCGACATTGCAACAGACAAATCAGACACCTAACTGAAACTTTTGACATCTTTTTGGGAACCAGGGACAATATTACAGTGATCAGTGCTAAAATTATGCACTGTTACTGTACTAATGACACTGACAGGGAAGGGGTCAACATCAGGGCGATCAAAGGGTTAAATGTGTGCCTGACTGGTTTGCTTACTGTGTGGGGGATGGTCTGACTGGATGAAGACAGAGATTGGTGTTCCTGTCATAACGGCAATCTACCTTGTTTACATAGGCAGATCAATGTTCTGCCTCTCTGGGGAACAATCGCGGGTGGCCAGTGAACCTGCTCTATGCATTCATTAGACACATAGAGCCATGGCTCAGCCCCCGCTCTCATCATTGGCTCACTGGTTATCACTGACAGCAGTAGAAGCTAACGGCTCTTGCTGCTATCTCCGCCAATGAAGAGAGAGACGTGGGACAGCAGAGGCTCCCATGCACATCACTGGATCAAGGGGAAGCTCGGGTGAGTATTAGGGGTGTCTGTGGGGGTTGCAGCATCATTTTACTATTATTGTAAAAATGTAATCACTAAGCTCAGGCACACACCCCTTTAACTAATTTTCCCACAACTCTTTGGGCTCCTAGACATGCCAAAAGAGTATAAATCCTTGCTTGGTAGTTTTGAGAGGCCAAACTTGATGTGGGATATGTAGCTGGGCAAGTGATTTTCCACTAATAGAACCAGTGCAGCTAATAACACACAGCCTCTAGAGAAGACCCAGCTACTGCAGGGAGTACCTCCTAAAATGCTACCAGCGTACTCTAGTTCCAGTGGGATGACCATTTGTCCATGGGTCTTGGACCCGTCTAGCAGTTTGCTTGTATTACCAGATCTACCCTGGACTGCACTGTGAGGGATTCATTTGTAACTCATTAGAGATATTTTCCTTCAACTTTACATTATTCAAGTGATTTGCTGCAAGGTATTTTAATGAAGACAGGGGTTCAAAATAGCAATTTTTAGGATGCAGAAAGTGTACACTCGCTTTTCCCTTTTGGGAGACAGCTGAAACACAGCTGGTCCCCTAAATAGGGAATACGTTGGGATGGATAAACTTGTTTTGAAATATGGAATGAAACAGGGGAGGGCTGGCAGCCTTAGGCCTGGGGGGCAAGTCCAGTCAAGTGGCCCATAGAGCATGGAAAAGTGATGGATCGAGGAAAACAGTCTAAGATTTTTCATGATCACAAGAGTCCGCACAGAGGCCCCCCTTACATCAGAGTCCGCACAGAGGCCCCCCTTACATCAGAGTCCGCACAGAGGCCCCCCTTACATCAGAGTCCGCACAGAGGCCCCCCCTTACATCAGAGTCCGCACAGAGGCCCCCCCTTACATCAGAGTCCGCACAGAGGCCCCCCTTACATCAGAGTCCACCAGTGGGAGGTGAGCAGCGGCCGTGAACTGTGTTAACAGAGCTCCAGCAGGCATATTCCTGCTCTGCAAAAACAGCATTTGGTAGTGGCGGCCGGTGGCTGTGCATAGTGTCACCAGCCCAGAGGGAGATTTCCACCCTGCCCCCCCTGCCAGCCCTCCCCTGGAATGAAATAATAATAGTGAGTTTTGTGAGTACTGTAGCACCCTGTCAGGAGCATGTAACACTCCTGCTCCTTATTCCAGCATCCTGGTTTTGACTGTGGCATTCTCATTGTCTGTCTATCCACCTGCAAGGTGATTGAAGTGGCTAATCTCTGGGTGTAGATTAAACCTGATATTGGGCAGCCAAGCCTGCAGTCTCATGCTTGTAATATTGCATCTGTGAGGCCCCGTACACACGACCGGATCTATCCGCTGAAACTGGTCCGACGGACCAGTTCCAGCGGACAGATCCGGTCGTGTGTAGGCCCGAGCGGACAATTGTCCGGCGGATCGGACAGTTTCCAGCGGACAAAAATTTCTTAGCATGCTAAGAAATCTGTCCGCTGGAAACCTGTCCGTCGGACAAATCCGGTCGTCTGTACAGACTCACCGGACTTGTCCGACCGACCACCATCCCTCGCATGCGTCGAAGTATTTACCTTCCAGGGTCGCGCATGTCGCTGCATCATCGTCGCGGCCACGTCACGACACGTCACCGCGTATGTTTTTCCGCTGGGATTTTGGTCTGATGGTGTGTACAACCATCAGACCAAAATCCGGCAGCAGATATGTCCGATGGAAAAGTTTTCATATGTTTAGATATGTAAAAACCCTGTCACTCGAAGCAAGGGGACGGAAAGGACTTTTTATTTAGACAGGTTTTTATCTGAAAGTCTGTTCATTTTCACTGAACAATAAAAGAGGATTGCTCAGAGCTGGATTAACTCTGTGTGGCAAGACTGGGCACAGATGATAGGAAATCTTATTCTCTACATTGTGACATCAAAAGAAAAAAAAATTGGATTTACATAATGTATGAAACGACACAAAGAAAGGCAGTAAACATTTTAAACAAACCATGTCTTTGGGATGTGTTCTGTGGGAACAGTCGGCACAGGTAAGCAGTTGGGCTTGGTGAGATTCTACAAGCAGTTACAAGTGAGAGGTTCATGCTGCCACTGTGAGTGTTGGACTGGTCTCCTATTCTTTCTGAGAAGATAGCAGTGAGACCAATACCTGAGGAAATATAGACATTAGAAATGCTTTTGATTAGGAACAAGTGGTGGTCCAGTGAAGGATGATCAATTTGCTTAGCAGTGGTTCCCCTGGGTGCACATGCCTGGCAACCTGGACCCCCATGTCTTATGGTTCTTTGGTGTTCAGCAGCACCCCCTATGAACTAGGTCTGGAATCACTGGAGATGGAGAGGCCTCGCCTAAAGTATGTGGATGCGTATTTGTTGCCTTGTTCTAAGGGCCAGGATGAGTGGGAACCTAAAAAAGTGGGGAACATTGAACTGTAGACCTGCAGGAACTGGCTCAAAAATCCACAGCAAGGGGGAGCTAGATGCACTTGTCTATTGGCTAGTAAACCTTCCCATTATAGTGATGAACCAATAGGAAGGTGTTAGGGGTGGCAATTCATGGTCGGAGGGGGTTGAAAAAATGCTATGCTTCATGTTTGTTGGGCAGTCCCGCCATTGAGCACGAACCATTCAAGTGAATGGGACTGAGCCACAACTGTTTGCATTGCGTGCGGGTGTGATGAAGGCTTTTAAGGACTCAAACAAGTGGTGAAGAAGAAGCATAGTACCTCTCAGCCACCTGTCAACCACCCTCAGAAAAGTGATCCATCGTGGTATTCCATAGGGGCGACAGAACAAAAAAAATCTCCTGCGCTCCAGTGTTTTGCTAGACAAGGGTAGTGTAATCCAGTCTTTGTTTTGAGGCAAAGTCTAGAGTCTTGCAGCCCTCCTCAGAACAATGGGTGTTCGTATAGCTAAAAAGAAAAGCAGCCTAGTGCATTACCGATAAAAGTTTTAATAAAAGTAGAATAAAAAGCAATAGTCCTACTCACAAACAAGTTTAGGTAAAAGTTTTTTTCTGACAATCAAGCTGGATCTCTTGGCACCTGTAAACAGGGCTCGATGACGAGAGGATCGGACACGGTACACCAAACGGCTGACGCGTTTCTGGGGCGCACCCCTTTCTTCAGCCCTTGGACAGTGTTCAGTGGTGAAAGGCATACTTTCATTTTTGATAATCATCCTAGGTAATAAAAATAATCCTTTATGAATATATACTGTGGGCCAGATTCTCAAAGGCGTTACGACGGCGCAACGCCATTTGCACCGTCGTAAGTCCTAATCTGGCCCAGGGTATCTATGCGACTGATTCTTAGAATCAGTTACGCATAGATATCCCTTCGATCTGACAGGCGTACGGCTCTTACGCTATCAGATCTTAAATGCAATTTTTTTTCCCGCCGCTAGGTGTCGCATCGTCGTTTTCCCCGTCGTCTATGCAAATTAGCTAGTTACGCGAGATTCCCGAACGTACGCGCGTACGACGCAGTGATTTTACGACGTTTCCGTAAGCGTAAACTTGCCCCTGCTATAATGAGGGGCAAGTTTACGTAGGTCCGTCGTATGCCATGATAAGTATGGCGTCGGGTCAGCGTCGGCTTTTTCCGTCGTTTACGTCGTTTTCGTAAGTTGTTCGCGAATACTACTTTACGTCAATGACGCTCACGTCGGCGTCATTGACGTTTTCCGTCGTGAGCTGGAGCATGCGCACTGGGCTATTTTTCCGCCCGGCGCATGCGCAGTTCGATCGTCGCGGGGGTGCGCTTAATTTAAATACAAGCCGCCCCCTTTGAATTACGCGGCCTTACGCCGGGCCAATTACACTACGCCGACACAAATTACGGAGCAAGTGCTTGGAGAATACGGCACTTGCTCCAGTAATTTGCGGCGGCGTAGTGTAAATGGCTTACGATACGCCGCCGCAGATTCTACAAGAATCTGGCCCTGTATGTGTTATATACATGTATCTATTGTATATTTACATAGTTGTGTGCCTAGAGCAGCCTGTAAAAACACAACATCTATGAACATAATTCTACAACCTTCCGAAGACCGAGTTATGGGGCTGAAGGTCCCCTGAGCAAAACCTTCTTCTCTTATTTGATGTGATTTAACAGACGATGCATCTTAACCTATGTAATGAGAGCATAACGATATGACAGTCACCTCTCATAACGCCTGTATGCAGCAAATTAATTTCGTTAAGTTGCGTTCAGCTCTTTCCTATTTGCAGAATGTAGCATCCCTAAGAATAGTTGGCACTGACAGCCTACATAATAGTTAAAATTTAGATTGGATATGTTCAATACCTAAACACATTAGCGTCCCTACGTATAATCTCAGACATAAATCATATATTGCTTAAATTGTCTTTGATAAATAGCTGTCAGTCTATTTGAGCACAGTAAGTCATTGTCCTCCTATTTCCCAAGATGGAAGAGTAACGGTGGCTTATTACCAGTTACAGAATTCAACAGAGAAAGCTTCTTTTTTTTTTTTTTAACTCCAATGCCAAGATAACACATAGTGCATTTATTGTATTACCAAACAGCAAATGACTAGAGTGCTTTTGTATATTACAGAAAAAAAAAAAAGCATTGTTACCATCCTTTTAGACAGGAAAAAAAAAACACATTACAATAGAGGAAAACAAGATTGAAACACAGAGTTTGCATCAAGATATATTCACTTTTCGAAAATAGTAAAAAGCTTACTGCTAAAGTCTACTACCTACTCTTGTATTTAGAGTGAATACTGAGTAGTCCTTTGTATTTTTACAAGAATAGATAAGTAATTACATGTGGCTCACTACATAGGTGAAGTACATTCTCGAGAACCTTCTGATTATTGCTTGTTGAGGATCCCCTAAGGCTGGAGCGGGCTGACATTACCGCAGGGCGAATCCATGACTAAAATGGAGGACTGAAATATCCTTGGGAGCCAGTCACTTTCTTGACTTTTATTGCTCCAGGCCCACAGGGACAGATATTTAGGGCGCCAGATACCTCCAACATTTTCCAGACTTCAATCCCTGTGCTGTCACAGTGCATAAAATGAAAAAGGGACCACAGCAGTGGTGGTGTGTCCATAGTGGGTGCAGGACCGCCGCCCTCTCTCTCAACTTTTGCGCAAACCAATCAATAAACGCTTAATGCAATTTTTTTTTTTTAACCAAAAATATGTAGAAAAATACAGATCGACCTAAATTGAGGAAAAATAATGTTTTTTTATATATATTTTTTGGGGATATTTATTATAGCAAAAAGTAAAAAATATTGCATTTTGTTTTCAAAATTGACCCTCTATTTTTGTTTATAGCGCAAAAAAATAAAACCGCAGAGGTGATCAAATACCACCAAAAGAAAGCTCTATTTGTGGGGAAAAAAAGGACGCCAATTTTGTTTGGGAGCCATCTCGCATCATCGCGCAATTGTCCTTTAGTAAACTCCAACGTTTCATATTCCTGATATGTGCCTGCTGTACCATGTACTTGTATGTAAAAGTATCTCTTTGTATTGTATGTAAAAGTATCTTTGTTCTCTTTGTAATGTTTCCTTTATGTGAAATCCTGGGTGTTCCTGCCAGTCCCTTTTTGCGTTCATATAAAAACTGACTACGCTAAGCAGGAGAACACAGCGTGGTCAGCTCTCTAGCTGTGCTGGGAACGCAGCCTGTAATCCAATGATCAGCCTTGAAGATCAATGTGCTGTTGCTTCTCCTCCCCCCAGCTCTTATGCAGCTGAGAACAGAGGGAATGTGATTGCTTATAAAAATGGGGAAAAAAGGGTATTTATAGTGTGTGTGTGTGTGTGTGTGTGTGTGTGTGTGTGTGTGTGTGTGTGTGTGTTTTTATATCTATACACAAATGTTTTGCCTTTCATTTCTATTTTAAGCTGAATAGTTTCTTTTACAAGGTGAGAGTTTATAATCACTTTAATTGTTTATGGTATGCTGCCACCTTGTGGTCATTGTTTTAACTATACTTTTCTTTAATGCCTTCCCTTTGTATGATGTAATTTCCTTCTTCCTTTTTGTGAGTTCTTGTATTGTTCTTACATAGCACACATTGAGGTTAGGAAAAACAAAATATAATTTTTGACCACTTTAAATACTTCAATGCTGTCATCTACCACATCATATAGTTTCCCTCAATCTTCTGCATGCAATAGAGATATTTGTGGATGTCATGTGTTTGGTGAGTTCAGTTATCTGATGAAGACTGTCTGCAGCGATTGTCTCGGTTGTATTCAGGCCAGCCATTGAGGTCTCGGGAAAGGATAAGTCATTATTACAACAACTGAGTTAGAATATATACACTGTCACCCCACTATGACTGACAGATTTGTTAATACAAAGGCTGACATTTTTTTTAAAGGTGCCGTCCTGTTTAATTTAATTTTATCTCCTGGGTTTTAACAGAAAAACACAATCTGTCACTTTGCACATCCAGTGGCAAGTCCTTTGGAAAGCTTTGAAAAGCTCACTCCCATGACCTACTGATAACCATCTTTGCCGCCCTTCCCCACCACAATGTTCCTCTATCAGAGTCCTAGGAAATATATACAGTAGTACTTCAGAGTATGAAGGGGGTATGTCACGTCTCAAGTCTGTCGAATAGGTAGCCCCACAAGAGGGTGGCCTAGCCTTGCCAACCTCCAACAGGATGTGCTGCTAGTGCCAGGATCTCCAGGTAGACAACTTTGCAACAGATACACAAAAAAATATTTGCTTAACCATTTCCATACCTGGCCTATTCTGGCACTCCTCTCTTACATTACATTGCATTACGCAGAACCCAAAAACAATAAATAAATAAATATATATATATATATATATATATATATATATATATATATATAATAACTTTTTATCACGGTATTTGCGCAACAATTTTTTAAACACGTTTACTGGGAGGAAAAAACTGTTTCATAAATTTAAAAATAACAAAACAGTAAAGTTAGCCCAATTTTTTTGTATAATGTGAAAGATGATGTTACGCCGAGTAAATAGATACCCAACTACGCTTTAAAATTGTGCACACTCACGGAATGGCGTCAATCTTCGGCACTTAAAAATCTCCATAGGCGACGCTTTAATTTTTTTTACAGGTTACCAGTTTAAAGTTAGAGGAGTTCTAGTGCTAAAATTGTTGCTTGCACTCTGAGGCCTCGTACACACGACCAAACATGTCCGCTGAAACTGGTCCGCGGACATGTTTGGTCGTGTGTACGGCCGACCGGACAATTTTCCAGCGGATCGGACAGGTTTCCAGCGGACAAATGTTTCTTAGCATGCTAAGAAACATGTCCACTGGAAGCCTGGCCGTCGGACATGTTCGGTCGTCTGTACAGACTCACCGGACATGTCCGCTCGGCCGAAAGCCCTCGCATGCGTCAAAGTGATTCGACGCATGCGTGGAAGCATTGATTTTCCAGGGCCCCGCAAGTCGCCGCGTCATCGTCGCGGTGACGGCGCGGCCACGTCACTGCGTATCGTGTCTGCGCGGATTTCTGTTTGGTGTGTACAACCATCAGACAGAAATCTCCGAGCGGACATGTCCAATGAAAATGGTCCGCAGACCGTTTTCATTGGACATGTCCCCTCATGTGTACGGGGCCTAACGCATGCGGCGATACCTCACATGTGTGCTTTGAATGGCGTTTACATATGTGTCCGGGATTTGCGGGTGCGTTTGCTTCTGAGCGCGAGCTACCGTGGACTACTTTTTCTTTTGACACTTTCTTAAAAATAATTTTTATCACTTTTATTCTAATTACAAGTAATGTAAACATCCCTTGTAATATGAATATAGTGCGACAGGCCCTCTTTATGGAGAGATGCGGGGTCAACAAGACCCCAAAACTCTCCTCCAGGCTGGAAAACATGAGATCGAAAAAAAAAATGAACGATCCCATGCTTACCAGTTGCGATCGCGGCTTTGTTTACAACCGCAGCCCGGGCGTGATGTCATAATATCTCGCCCTGGCCTCCGAAGGTCATAGAGGCCATCTGGTCACTGGAAATCTCTATGGTCGTCGTCTGGCTGCGGCCGATTCTTTCTCCGGGTCCCTGATGGCACGGGAGAGCCCGGAGAAGCATTAGATGGTGGCGGGAGGGTGTAAGAACGATCAAGTGGCGGAACTGCCGCTATGATCATTCTTCTGGTGCACAGAATCGCCGGCTGAAAATAAGGATATCTGAATGATGCCTGTAGCTGCAAGCATCATTCAGATATTTCTACTGAAAATCAAAGATGTCATATGACGTCCTTGGGCTGAAAGTGGTTAAGAAAACTTTATACGTCAAGTTATAATGCCAAACATACTGAAAAAAAGATATAGGGTTTACAAACCCTTTAAGATAAAAGTGCACAACAGATTTACTTTAAAGTGTTGCTAAACCCACATCATTTAAAAAAACTATCAATAATAGGTGTATTACATGCTGTTCATACTCACTCAGTCACTATGAGATTTGTTTTTTGTATTCTCAAAAAAAAACAAAAAACTGCTCTCTATCTCCACCTTCTGTTTATGTCCCCAATTCAGCTAGGCATTTTGCAGGGCAGTGTTGGCAGCTCTGCACATGCTCAGTTTTTAGTGAATTTCTATGCTGAAAATTTCCACCTTATCACATCTGAGCAGCTAACGTGACTATAGAGTCACACATGTGGGTGTATACACAGTGGTAAATGACAGCCTACACCCTCCCCTCTTCCATGCTCACTAACCAGCTAAATACAATGGTGGTGGTATATTCATATAGATTGATGGAGGAATCACCTCTCTGTTGTTCTAAAGCAGAGGCTGGAGGAGCGTAACAGCCTGCGACTGGCAAAAATCCACCCACACCAAGTTATTGCCCAAAAAAAAATAAAGATTTGATTTTATATATATATATAATGTGACAGGAAGTCAGGTAAATCTGTGGGTGTTGTCACAGATGGGACATACATTTCTGCCTTGTTTAGACAATACACCAATTGTTATTAGGCTTCGGCTGCAAAAGTGACCAGAGAAGGTCTAAGGGCGTTGGAAAACTTCAGCTGTTCAGAATGAGGAAATTAAGGCCTCTATAAGTAATCCAGAGGATTACCACTGAATTGCTGAAGTTTTCCACCGCCCTTAGACCTTCTCTGGCCACTTTTGCAGCATATGCCTAATAACAATTGGTGTATTGTCTAAACAAGGCAGAAATGTATGTCCCGCCTGTGACAACACCCACAGATTTACCTGACTTCCTGTCACAATATATATATATATATATATATATATATATATATATATATATATATATATATATATATATATTCTCATAATGTAAAACAGTTTATTAATATTGCTTATTTATTTTACTCTGTATTCCAAAGGTTGTTTTTTTTTGTATTTGGAATGTGACCAGCAGCAATTAACTAGAATCTCCTCCTGCCTATGTTTCTCTGCAGACAGGCTGGGAAAGAGCTGAGTCATGTGACAGCTGTATATCAATTAGGAAAATAATACTTGGTTTTTTTTTGTATTAAAATAATTTGTGTCTTCATCCATATACAGAAATAGAAAGGAGAATGTTGTGTGGAGTTGATTTACTAAAACTGGAGAGTACAAAATCTGGTGCAGCTCTGCATAGAAACCAATCGGCTTCCAGTTTTTTATTTTTTTGGCAAAGCTTAATTGAACAAGCTGAAGTTAGAAGCTGATTGGCTACTATGCACAGCTGCACCAGATTTTGCACTCTCCAATTTTAGTAAATCAACCCCAGTGTGTGTGTGTTTAGTATCACTTTAAGTTTAAGAACCCTTTTAAAGACCAAAAGACAGTGATTGATCAATTTCCACCTAAGATGTCATTTTGATTTTTACAATTTATATCTTGAGAATATCCCATGCTGAAATTATTTCTGATGTGACTCATTATTCTACAGTGACAATCTGGTATCAGGCACAAGAAAAGTTATGACTCTATCTCCTGGTAAAAACTTAATTTTATAATACATCACCTTCTACCTTCAACTATGCAGTCTGAGAATGTTAACTCACAGCTTTCATATAAAATATAATGTAAAAATGCATAAAAAAAAATGCATTATATTTTGACTTTGGTACTATTTATTACTTCTTGTTAATTATCATTATATCTTAATAATGGATGGCAATTACAGTCTTCCTTTTTCCATGTTAATGAACATCTGTCTGAAACACCCTCTTTTGACTAGCAATTGCACACTAGGGTTTTCTTGTTCGTCTATTTTGTGTGTTTTTTTAAAAAAAATGGCACAGCTAATTTGCACACAGATAATAAATCATTTAATATGGTTCTAGTGCTTTCCAGAACATAAAATATATAAGAATTTTTTTTATTTTTATATATATGTATATATAATCTCAAACCATTTAATTGCTGTGTTAACCAATGCA
This sequence comes from Rana temporaria, assembly GCF_905171775.1. Taxonomy (NCBI): domain Eukaryota; kingdom Metazoa; phylum Chordata; class Amphibia; order Anura; family Ranidae; genus Rana; species Rana temporaria. The sequence continues at coordinate 146,275,163 of NC_053495.1, forward strand.
TGTTTGCCTCTTGCACCACAGGCTTCGAAGGCCTAATTGCTTAGCAAAATCTTAGAGAGTGCAAATCTTTTCCATACGTCTTACTTGGTAATTGAGGGATAAAATGGTTTACAAATGTATCCTCTGTCCAGTTGGAGTTGGCAGTGGATCTCTCCCGGGACTCTTTAAAGTGCAAGGGAAAGGTGGTGTCAAGAGCAATCTAGCATTGGTAAATAACTGAGCTTGGATTCATTAAGAGAGATGAAAGTGTGAACTGGACCCTCTCGATGTTCTGATATTCTAGACCAGAGCCATAAGACTAGCCGAAACATTAACCCCTTTGCTTAAAGACTGCCTCTTCAGGCTCTGTCTCGAAAATATCATCCATTGGTCAGCGGCTCTACCGGTAGCTGAAGGGTGTCCGGGGACATCTGAAATGTCAAGACCTCTTAAACAAAACAAATAATAAAGAAGAAAAAAGGTAAAAGGTAAATATAACCCTGAAAAGAAAAGTGATCCTGAGTTTTAAATATGCATACCTGCTTATAATATATTTAATACTAGCTGAATACCCGGCGTTGCCCGGTCTTCCTATCTTAACCTTTTGGGGAGGAAAATCATAGTAATATAAATATACCCATCTTTAATATAAGGGTGTAGGTAAGGGTTAATTGAACTGTCATATATTTTTATTTGGCATATAAGTAATATGTGTACCAGGTATTATTGAAATATCTCCAGGCGTACAGAAGTTATGTGGGAACATACATTTCCCATTGATTTGCATGGGACTTTAAACAAAAACCCAGACCCTCACAAATGGGGGTAGTTAAGGGATAAATTAACTATCCTATAGTTTAAGTGGACATATAAGTAACATGTGACCAAGTGTTATCGAAATATCTACAGCCGTTTGGAAGTCATGAAGTAACATGTATATGTTGAATGGGACTTTAAAGGAAAACCCCGACCATGGCAAATGGGGGTGGGTAAGGGTTAAACCACCTGTCTTATGTTTGTTGCTGACATATAAGTAACATGTGTGCCAAGTTTCATGTTAATATCTTTAGCCGTTTGGACGTGGTGCTGGAACATACATACATACATACACACACACACACACGTTGAGTTTTATATATATAGATTATCCACCCTGCAGTGTTTTTGTTTTTAGTTTTTTTAGTTCTCTATGTTTCTATACATGCTTGGGACAAACACTCAGACAAAAAAGTAAAAAAAAAAATACAAAACGTGTACTAACCACTTCAGCCCCGGACCATTTTGTAGCTAGAGGACCAGTCCCCTTTTTGCGATTCGGCACTGCGTCGCTTTAACTGACAATTGCGCGGTTGTGCGACGTGGCTCCCAAACAAAATTGGCGTCCTTTTTTCCCCTCACAAATAGCGCTTTCTTTTGGTGGTATTTGATCACCTCTGCAGTTTTTATTTTTTGCGCTATAAACAAAAATAGAGCGACAATTTAAAAAAAAAATCTATATTTTTTACTTTTTGCTATAATAAATATGCCCAAAAAATATATATAAAAACATTTTTTTCCCCTCAGTTTAGACCGATACGTATTTATTTTACATATTTTTGTAAAAAAAAAATCACAATAGGCGTTTGTGCAAAAGTTATAGGGCCAGATTCACATAAGAGATACGACGGCGTATCTGCTGATACGCCGTCGTATCTCTGTTTCTATCTATGCGACTGATTCATAGAATCACTTACGCATAGATAGCCAAAAGATCCGACAGGTGTAATTGTTTTACACTGTCGGATCTTAGGATGCAATACCGCGGCCGCCGCTGAGGGGAGTTTGCGTCGTAAACCAGCGTCGGGTATATAAATTAGGAGTTACGCCGATTCCCGACGGATTTTCGCGTTCGCTACGTCTAGTCTAGTTTCCCGTCGCTAAGCTAGTCGTCGTTTTAGGTGCCCTAACTTTAGTCAGCAAGCGTATTGCTGTCTAAATTATGGCCTTCGTTCCCGCGTCGAAATTTTAAAAATAACGTCGTTTGCGTAAGCCGTCCGGGAATACGGAATTACGCTACGCGCGTCGCTGTTCGAAAAAATGACGTCACGGCGAGCAAAGCACGACGGGAATTACGAAATGGAGCGTGCGCAGTAGGTCCGGCGCGGGAACGCGCCTAATTTAAATGGCACACACCCATTTAAATTGGCCCGCCTTGCGCCGGAGGCGGATTTCATCGCAAGTGCTTGGTGAATCAGGCACTTGCGATGAAAACTTGCGGCGGTGTAACGTATCTACGATACGTTACGCCGCAGTTATATGTGAATCTGGCCCATAGCGTCTACAAAATAGGGAACAGTTTTATGGCATTTTTATTAATAATTTTTTTTTTACTAGTAATGACGGCGATCAGCAATTTTTATCGTGACTGCGACATTATGGCGGACACATTTGACACTAGTTTGGGACCATTGTCATTTTTACAGCGATCAGTGCTATAAAAATGAACTGTTAAGCCTCATACACACTATCAGTTTTCCTGCAGGTTTTTCTCTTCAGGTTCACCAAAACCATGTAGTGCAAGGGCCTGCCTGATTGCATACAAATTGAAACTCTTGAGGTTTGACCTCATATTAGATGGTTTTGGAAAACCTGAAGAGAAAAACCTGCAGGAAAACTTATAGTGTGTATGGGGCTTTACTTTTAAAATGACAGTGAAGGGGTTAACCTGTAGGGGGCGCTAAAGTGGTTAAGTGTGACGTAATGTGTGTTTCTTACTGTAGGGGGGTGTGGTTGGGCGTGTGATGTCACTGATCGTCGTTCCCTATGACAGGGAACAGATTATCAGTGACAGGCTCACTAGGAAGCACGGGGAGAGGTTTGTTTACACTTGCCTCTCCCCGTTCTTCAGCTCTGTGACCCGATCGCGGGACACCGGCGGCGATCAGGTCCGCGGGTGCGGTCATGGAGCTCAGGACCGGGTCGCGAGTGCACCGCTTGCGGCACGCGCGACCCACGACTGGGCTCTTAAAGGGCAACGTACATGTACGATATTGTGCCCAGCCGTGCCTTTCTTCCAATGTAAATCGGCGTGAGGCGGTCCTTAAGGGGTTAAAAAAAACATGCAATAAACAAGCAGACTCAATGGACTACTTTTTTCTGCCATGACTTTTCATGTTTCTATGTATTTCTTGCGCACACACAGTAATTCATCTCTAATTCTTGGAGAATGGAGATGGATCTTGCTATTTGTTTAAGCCTGGGTTTGCAGGTCCATGCTCTCACACACACACACACACTGCAGTCTTCTTATGTTGGTAAGCAGCTTGTGTTCGAGTCTATTGGTGATCCAAAATAAATGCTATCAGTTGCAATTACTTGTGCTGAAAATACATATTTGTTTTGTTTCCCTTCAGCATTGATTGCCATTCAGCAGTATACAATCAGCCCCATCAACCGGTGAAAATGAAGAGTAGGAATTGTATACTTTTCACTAAGGAATAATTAATTTGTCTCAAGTATTAGAACAGAGAGATGCAAAGAGGCTTTGAATTGTAGTCTCAGAGGGCGAGCATTGTTTGTTCCTTCTAGTCTTTAATGAGCATTACTAAATGGTCAGGAAGAAAAAAAAATACCTTCTTTCAGTAACTTGAGAGAGGTGAAGAATGAAGGGAAGCTATTAAATCTCACAGAGAAAAGGGACCCGGCTGTCTTCATTTCCACGTGCTCTTTTGCTACCTTTACAACTGCTTAGTGCTAATTACATAGTAAAAGAAGAATTAATGAACACAGATGTCACAGACTTTGTTGCTTTGTAAACATGCAAGGCTTCAGTGGCAGCCCATCCATATGGGGCGTCGCCACCCCTAATCCATGCGCCCGGACCCTAATCTACATGCAGGGCGCCGGACGCATAGATTCCACTGTTTTTTTTTTTCAAAGAACATGATTAGAGCCCTAGGCTTCAAAAAGGGTGGGCTCGGAGGGCAAAGCACCAACAACCACAGACCAGGGTTGTCGGGATGAGGCCCTGGTCCCCGTCCCCAAAGCACTCACCCCCATGTTGAAAGCTTTTGGCCTGGTATGGTTCAGAAGGGGGGGCGCTCACTCACCCCCTCCCCTTTCCTGACCTGCCAGGCTGCATGCTCGGATAAGGGGCTGGGAAACCCATTGACATGTGATGACTCGGTTGTTAAGGGTGCCCAATCAGGGCGCAGAATCTGCAGCGCTCAGTGCATTGTAGAGTGTTCGCCCCGACGGTGGTTGTGGGGGTCTGCGGGCAGGGGGGCTTATCGGAATCTGGAAGACCCCTTTAACGAAGGGGACCAACAGATCCCGGCCCCCCTCTATGTGAATTGGTAAGGGGTACATTGTACCCCTACCATTTCACAAAGAAAGTGTAATTTAAAAAAAAAAACAACACAGTTGGGATAAGTCCTTTATTAAAAAAAAAAAAGATTCCAGCGGTAGTAATCCACTCTCGGTCTCCACTCCAGCGCTGTCAGTATCCTGCGATTGATGATCTCCTCTCCAGGCTCCAGCGATGGTGTCCAGCGCAGCGAGGAACAGCATCCCGTCTCCACCGGAGACACCCTGGGAATAACGTTGCGGCAGCCTGACAGGTCTCTTATGCAGCTGAGGACGGGGGGCCCTCATGTGACCCCGTCCCCCCTCTGACGCAAGGAGAAACCCGGACTTTTCCAGTGACGTGACGGATGACCTCGCCCCCCCCTGATGCAACGGGAAATCTGTGTTACATCAGAGGGGGCGGGTAACCCGTCACGTCACTAGGCAAGCCCAGGTTTCCCCTTGCAACAGGGGGATGGGGTCACGTCACGAGACCGAGAGTGAATTACCACTGCTGGAATCTTTTTTTGTATTCTTTTTTTATTTTTAATAAAGGACTTGTGCCAACTGTGCCTGTGTTTTTTTTTTTTTACAATTTTTTACACTTTCTTTGTGAAATGGTATGGGTACAATGTTCCCCTTACCAATTCACATAGGGGGGGCTAGATCTGGGGGGTCCCCTTTGTTAAAGGGGGTCTTCCAGTTTCTGATAAGCCCCCCACCCGCAGACCCCCACAACCACCGGGCAAGGGTTGTGGGGATGAGGCCCTTGTCCCCATCAACATGGGGACATGATGCTTTAAGGGGTCACAGGCCCCCAAAACATCCTCCCCATGTTGAGGGCATGTGGCCTGGTACGGTTCAAGGGGGGCACTCTCTCGGTTGCGTGCTCGGATAAAGGGTCTGATATGGATTTTTTGGGGGAACTCCATGCCATTTTTTTTTATTTGGCGTGGAGTTCCCCTTAAAATCCAGACCTGAAGGGTCTGGCAGGTCTGGTATGGTCGGGTGGGAGTATGTAAAAGGGAAATGTTTATTGACATGAAAAATAATGTGTGCTACACTCTCTCCTGCCCCGATCGAAGCCCATCCCGACATACGTTCGGCCTGCATGACATTGGTGTGCGCCAGTGTGCGGCTGTGCGCAGGGATGGGGGGTATATATAGGCTGCCTGCACACAGTCTTTTCCATTTCCATAGGATCACAGCACACTGCTGAGGGACTTCCTGTCCCTTGTCACTCAATACTCATTTTTTGCAATTCTTGGTTTCTGCCACCAGACTCCAATCTGGTTGGTGCATTTAGTTCATACTTTATTTTAATAATATTTTTTAGACAGACTCCCTGGCACTCTCCACCCTGTGACCACCATTTTGGCTCAACACCCCCCCCCCCCTCTTTGGCTACCTGCCCCTATGAGGTATTTCAGCCCTGCGTTTCAGCTGCACATGGCGCAGTCATCTCAGTTTCCGGGACTGACACCCTCTTTCTGGCTATGGTTCAGCATTCACTCACCCCCACCATCTACACCATGTACTTGGTATGTAAGCTTAGGACTGTTATGCATGCTCCTCATTTTATGCTTAACGTTATTGTAGACTAAAACACAATCTAATTCTCCAGATTTGGAAGCATCAGCCCCTAATGAGTGCATAAGCACGAAACGCGTCGGAAAAAATTAAGGATGCCAACCTATTCCATATCTGATCCACTAGCAACCATGATCTACAATTTTCTACCTCATGTCTTTTTAATTGCACTGTGCCACTTTAAGGAAGTATGTGTGTCCTATCTTGTACTCATGGGAAGCTGTTCATTGTTTTTCATACTGTAAGTGTTTTGTATTTATTGATGGCATTGTATATCCTTGATGTCCATGTTTCATATGTGAAGCCATATGCCATGAGTTCCCAAGTCGATATTAATATGTATCTCTAATGTCCATTATAGTCATGTTTCTATGCACAGCCCCATTGATTCCGAGAGTGTAGCACACATTATTTTTCATGTCAATAAACATGTTTCCCTTTTACATACTGCCACCCTGTCCTGAACCTCATTTAAAGTCCCAATCTCCCTGTCTTATATTTGTATTAGGGATGGAAGTGCAGACATGTGCTTCATTTAAAGGCCCACCTATGCTTATGCATAGTCCCCCCTCCTTTTTTTATTGGAGACAGAAGGTCTTACCCAGGGGTCACAGGAGCCCCAACCAGGAGTCAGGGGACAGAAGGTCTTAACCAGGGGTCAGAGGGGCAGAGCAGAGAGCTCCAATCGCTGCACTCCACTCAGTAAAGACTAAGAACTGAGTGATCAGAGGTCTTTGATCGTTCAGTTCTCAGTCTGAAGTCTCGTACACACGCACGGTTTTCTCGACAAGAAAGCTGCTGGGAGAACTTTTTGCCGAGAAAACCGTGCGTGTGTATGCTTTTTTTGGTGAGAAAACTGGTGGGAATCCCGACAACAAAAATGGAGAGTGTTTATGCTTACCTGTCCCCAGGTAAACCCGCGCATGCTCGAAAAGACTTTGACGCATGCACGGTAGAATACAAGGGTAGTGTAGGGTGTAGTAAGATGCCGGCGACGGCATCGAATGTGACGAGCGTAGTCGATGACGTCACCGCGTTCTTGCCATTCAAAAAAACGCCGTTATTTTTTTAATGGCCGTCTGTATGCACGGCTTTGCAAAGAAAGCTTGCCAGGAATCCCGTCAGGAAAACCGAAGTTTTTTTCCTGACGGGATTCCCGGCCGTGTGTACAGGGCTTTAGAGGTGGCAGGGGACAGATTCAGCATCAGACTGATGCTGCATCCACCTAGGTGAATATGTGTGTATTTTTTTATTTTTATTTTAACCACTTGCTGCCCGCCAATGACAGATTGACGGCGGCAAAGTGGTTGTAGAATCCTGACTGGACGTCATATGACATCCTCAGGATTCTGAGCCGCTGCGCGCCCCCGGGGGCGCGCATCGTGGCGATCGTTGTTGCAGGGTGACAGTCTGACACCCCGCAACACCGATCAAGGTAAAGAGTCTCTCACGGAGACTCTTTACCACGTGATCAGCTGTGTCCAATCACGGCTGATCACGATGTCAATAGGAAAAGCCGGTAATCGGATTTTCCTCACTCGCGTCTGTCAGACGTGAGTAGAGGAGAGCCGATCGGCTGCTCCTGTGACAGGGGGGTTTGTGCTGATCGATCATCAGCACAGCCCCCCCGAGGATGCCCACTGGACCACCAGGGATGCCCACTGGACCACCAGGGATGGCCATACAGACCACCTGCAATTTAAAAATAAATAAATTAAGGATGCCATCCTAGACCACCAGGGATGAGGAGGACACAGAAAATGGATGCCAATCAGTGCCGCAATGAATGCCAATCAGTGCCCACAATGGGCATCACTGATTGGCAGGCATTGTTTGGCACTGATTGGCATCCATTAATACAACACATACAATAGTGCCCATCTATGCCCATCCGTGCCACCTATCAGTGCCCATCCATGCCGCCTATCCGTGCCCATCCGTGCCGCCTATCCGTGCCGCCTATCCGTGCCCAGCCGTGCCGCCTATCTGTGCCCATCTGTGCCACCTATCCGTGCCCATGCGTGCCGCCTATCCTAGCCCATCCATGCCGCCTATCCGTGCCACCTATTAGTGCCCATCCGTGCCGCCCATCAGTGCCGCATATTAGTGCCCATCAATGCCACCACATCAGTGCCACCTCATCAGCGCCCATCAGTGCTGCCTTATCAGTGCCCGTCAGTGCAGTACCATCAGTGCCTATCAGTGAAGGAGAAAACGTACTTATTTACAATGTTTTATAACAGAAACAAAAAAAAAAACGTTTTTTTTCAAAATTTTCGGTCATTTTTTTATTTTTTTTGCAGAAAATAAATATCCCAGAGGTAATCAAATACCACCAAAAGAACGCTCTATTTTTGGGTACAAAATTATAAAAAATTAGTTTGGGTACATTGTAGCACGACCGCGCAATTATCATTAGTGAAAGCTAAAAATTGGTCTGGGTGGGAAGGTGTATACGTGCCCGGTATGGAAGTGGTTAATCCCACACCTCTCTTTTAAAGGGAAATTTTTTTTTTTTTTTTTGTGTACACAAAATTATCGTTTGAATTGTTAGCTCTCAGGAACAGGGCCCTCCTAAACTTGTATTGATTTATTATAACTGTACTGTCTCCCAATAATAATAATAATAATAATAATAATAATAATAATATAGTTATTGCATTGTCAGAAGGCCCTATTTAAGTTAATCTAATGATTGCTAAGGTTTAAAAGTTTCTGTATCCTAAAAATGTGCATAAAACCAAGCATGTTTATTTCTAGAGATGAGTAGGTGTTTATAATCTCACACACGAATAAATCAATAAACTGCACACTGTTTTCAAATGTGTTTTGTAAGCAACATATTGATGGTTCCTGCATGATTAGTGTTAAATTTCTCCACTGCTCTGAAATTGGTTTTGTTTTGTACATGCTGAAATCATTAGATCTTCTGACAAATGCTGAACTTTGCAGAGAGTCCTCCTAGAGTATGAACAAATAGCGCAAAATAAATAGTATTTACCAAAGCCACGTCCCAGAATTCTTTGAGGCACAAAGTCATTTTTTGCTTTCTGAAGTGTCAATCAATGTGGTAGATGTAGAGAAAACGGATCTCCATCATTCACATCTATAGACTTTAGATAAATTATTATTTTTATGACTTTGACAGGCAAGACGTGAACACTGTCCGTACCCATCACAGTTTTCACCAGACTTGTTCAAGCATCTCTGGTGATAATAACTATTCCACAGAGGGGGAACAACACATGCAATAATAGGCATGTATAACAAAAATGCTTGTTATATTGTATGCAGGATTAAAGATAAATTTCCGGTTGTGGCAATTTTTACACAGTTACAATGGTCCATCTTGGACCAATATAAGTATGAATGGGTCATACCTCTGGGATCCCCATAACTGGACGAGGTGGGGTAACCCCATTCCTCAAGTTCAATATGCTGAACCATTTAGCCAGAGACAGAAATTGTAATGCATTTTCTATTCTTGGGGTGGTGTACTAATCTACCGTGATCTTCCCTGTCCACACTAGACATGTGCACATGTCTAGTGTCTTTTTCCGAAAAATACATTTATTTAGTTACTCCCGAAATTCGTGTAGCGCCCCCTTACTTTCAGTATGGGCACTACGCTAAAGTTAGTGGGGGAATGGGAGAGTTATTTTGCTCCCATTCATAATTTGTTAAATTTTGGGCTGCTGTCATTCCAGAACTGTCCTGTAGGTCAGTCTGCGCTCCAGGGATGCGATCTCATCCCTGGGCGACAGTTGGCGCTAGAAGGGTTCTGGCAGAGCCACTTTTCCCCAGGAGCCAATTAGAGGAGTTTTCCCTCACGGAGCATGCTGGGGGAGAGTATATTTGTGGCGCCATTTTTGTTGGTTCTTCGCGGGTTCCTGGTTCCAGGTGCGGCACCCACCTTCAGGGTGTGCGCACATCGCAGGCCCCACCACTAAGGCCTAACTGGCCTGGGGTCACACGCTACGCGGAGTTCCAGACTCTGGGCCCTCTTGGCCTGGAGTGACGGATGCTACTAAGGGGCCCCAGTGACTTACTGGGTCCCCCGTCTACTAAGGAGATCCCAGGCTGTATGCCACTCGGTGGGGGATCGACTTGAGGAGAACCCGGAGGCAGGTTCTCCAAGAGGGTTTAAACAAACCATCGGGGATCTGGTGACCGGGACATTGACAGGTACACTTCCATTGTCAACCGGTGACCCTGACTTGATCTACTGGGAGGATTCGCTCGATTCATTCAGCTCATCCAAGTAATAGGCCTGTAACAGAGGTCCCTAGAGCCAGGTCTGTGGCAGAGGCCTGTTGCTCCCAGCAACCTAAAGTGACACTTCGGCTGCCAGACTCGTGGCAGGAGTTTGTCCGGGGCACTTCACCCACTCTGGCTAGAGTGGCGACGAACTGTATCTACTACTACTGAGAGCAGGATTGCTCTTTTCCATATCCAGGCCTGATACTGCAAAGTTCTCTTGATTCATCAACCTTTTCTCCCTACCTCATGTTGATGTTGGTCATGTTGGGCCGAAAATAAAGGAAGAGGGCGATCATCCAGGAGATTACGGATCAGATCAATGCGGAGGGGGGGGGGAGACGAGGACCACCAGTGGGATAGCAAAGAAGATCAATGAGCCTGGTCCGTGACAAGATGACCAAGATAAATGCCCATGCCACAGGCACTGGCAGAGGACCACCCTGCTCCGTCAGGCTGATTGAGGAGGAGTGGGCAGTGGCCCGGTGCTTCCACAGACAACAAGTGGTGAGCCTGCCTGGCTTTGACTCCGAGGAGGGCGTGAGGACAGGTAATATTTTTTTTTTTAAATCTGGTGAGTAGCATGTGTGGGTGGGGGAAGGGAATATGTGCCAAGTGTGTGGATCCTCCAACCTGTGAATGTTTTGTGTCATCCACAGATGGCCAGGAGATTGCTGGACCATCAGGCCAGTCAGCACCATCCCCCGGACAACAGGCTGCAGAAGAGCCCCAAGAAGGGCAGGAGTCCTCAGGGGAGGGGAGTGGCCACACCTCACACCATGAGGTGGTTGAGGGGGAGGAGGATGGGGATGATCAGATGGACCTTGCCAGGGAAATCCTTTTGACTTCGGATGTGGTTCCCCCTGAGGCTACCCCTGAGGCTATCCCTGTGGCTGGCAGCAGTCAGGCCTCCATCAGGGGTAGCCCCTCCCACTCCTCCCCCAACAGGGCTCCCCCACAAGGGTCTCTCTCCCCTCCTCCCAGGCCACAAGCCTCAGCTGCAGGCAGTAAGGCTACCCAGAAGACCAGGGGGTGGCCGAGGTTCTGCCGGCCAGTCTGCGGAGGGACCAGGCCCGGCAGACCCAACATCTGGGTAAGGTCACCCGGACTTTGGCCCAGATACAGGACAGCCTGGGCTCAATTAAGGACTCGGTCAGTGATGTGGGCACAAACTCCTTGGCGGTCATAACATGCATTTGTGACCTGCAGACCGCCACAGCAAGCGTGTCCCTGGAGGTGAGTGCCCTGACCCAGGCTGTCCACGCAAACACCCAGGCTGTCCAGGCCAATAAGGCTGCCCTCACTGTGGGTCTGACCAGGATCGCCGTGGCCTTGGAGGGCAGGCCAGCAGGAGGACAGTCACCAGGGGAGGCTCCTCCTTCCCCTGCTCCCCCCCATGAGTCTCCCCTGGTTGGCCATGGCCGTGCCTGTGGCCGGCCCAGGCGTAGCTCACGCTGCCGCCATTAATTTTGGTTGTACTTTTGATTTTTGATTTTTATTATTTTTTTAATTATACTGTGATTATGATTTGTTTTATGTGTGTGAATGATGTATGAATGTGGGGGTGACATTCCTGATGAAAAAGGGTGTCACCCTCAGTTTTGGTGGAGTAGGGATCCCCAGGACCAGGGAGAAGTGATCCCAGGTCCATGTGAATGGTGTATGAATGCACAGTGACATAATTGGAGCCGTGGCGTGGCGTTGCTGCTCCCTAGTACTTGGGTCTAATCCAATTAGATGAGGATGTGATGTGTCTGTGCTAGGGACCACAGTGGGTGTGCATGCATGCATTCTCATTCTGCCATGTTTAATGTGTGTGTTTACTGTGCAAAGATGCATTCTGCGAGGTGTCGCCTGGCTGCTGTTCCCTCAGAAGAGGGGGTACCCTCGGTTACTAAAGTCACTAATATAGCTATGAGCATGGATGCCCCTGGCATGTTGGCATACAGATTGTTGTCCTGCAAGTGTGTGTGCTCAGCTCTTCCTTAATGGTGTTGCTTTAGCTGACATTTACACGGCTGGTGTAAAGTTAGGGCAGCTTTTATAAGGTGTAATTTTACACCGTGAAACTAGCAGATGCGCACAGGGCGTAGCCTACGCCGCACAAGCGTACTTTTGTGGATCGCCCTATCTCCTTCATTTGCATATTAGCATAGAAAATCAATGGTGTGTCTAGCGTATTTTGCGCTTCAAGATGCGCCGGTGTAATCGTTTTACGTCGGACGGAAAAATCTGGTTTTCAGGCGTATTTCGTTTTGAGGATCAGGCGCAAAGATACACGCGGCACATTTTTCAATTACGCCACGCATCTTTAGATACGTCGGCGTAAGTGCTTTGTGAATCTGGCCCTATGTTCCAGCATATGGTTCAATATATCCTTATTCATCTAGATTTTATCTAACTATCTCACTTTCTAAGTGATTGTATGACATAGAGGACAATTGTACTACACCACATAATGCAATGTGCTCTGTTGCTATGGTGTTTTTTCTTATAAAAATATGGTCTGTAACCTGTTGTTGACATGTCTATATAACAAGTATGTACTATTTTGTTATGTCATGCCACCGATAACAATAATCACATGTCTTTTAACATTGACTAATTTTGTAGCCAATTATATATGCCTCATTTAAAGTCACAACTTTTTGTACATGTTTCGACGTACAGCCGTCATCAGAAGTGGTATCGTGATCACCATTGTCACCAAGGTCACCATTGCATTATTTACAAAATCAATGAAAGTTGCTGGGAGATGTGAACTAACAGCATTTTAAATGTTTTTTTTAAATGTCACTTTTGCTGTACTACATTGTTTACATAGCAGAAATATACAGTAAGAGTTGTGTGTTTTAATGTTTCACTTTAAGCATTATTAGGTTCACTGCTCCCTGCAAAAAATTAAAAATAAATTTTCTTTGCATTGGTACATATCCCCTGAGGCATTGCGCAGCTTCACATGCAATTTTTTTTGCCAATAACTTGGCTATTTTCCTTAAAAATTGAGACTATTGTTTTGACAATTGTTTTGGCAATTTGGCAACTTTTGTTCAGCAGGACCACCCTGAACCGAACCCAGGCAAAGTTTGCTCAACTGTAGTTTTTACCATTTTTTTTTATGAACCAGGCAGGGCTCTTTTTAATGGCTTAGACCTTCCTTCTCTTTTTTATTCTTTCTTTCTGGAACAGGAGCAGATTGATGTAGTCAGGTACCCAATTGACTTCCTCACTAGGGCACTCTGAATCCCACCCCCCCCCCCCAGTTTTGCAGGCAGTCACTCCCGTTATACCTTTAAGACTTCTTGCACAGCATCTGGAGGAGGTCTACTCCTCAGGCACTGTGCCCTAAAGTGTTCAACCTCTCCAAAACCACATCTCTTTACAGAATGTGGCAGAGCAATACCCAATGTCTTCCTTCCTGAGGCTAGGACATCCATAGCCTTCTGCACCTTGATGAGGGATCTCTGTACCCATTCTTAGGTCTGTTGCATTCCTGCCTGGGTCTCTACCACTTGCATTTGACTGTGTTTAGTTAATGCTTGTTGCAAAGTGTGTTGTGACTGAGCCATCTGGATTATCATTTGCTTAAAGACCTCAAAAATGTGAGGTGTCCCACCCCCCACCATTTTTAGTAACATCCAGGGAAGCCTGTGCTGAATACACATTAGCACCATCAATGTCTTACTAGTCTTACCCATGACCCTTCTGATCATTGAATTTCTGGGCCCTGACTGCCATGAAGGCCTCCACCTTCTTGTATCATCTTGTTTAGTTTAGAATAAGTAAATGCACCACTTTGGCCTCTTGTCCCATGCTTCAGCACTACAGTATGCGGTCTAAAGGTTGTGCCCCTTTAAGAACCTGAGTCAGCAAGGCTTTACTTGTGACATCTGAATCCATTACACTCTTCAGTATGAGTAAGTGGAGGATATTATCTAAGCAGGTGACCAGAGTAGATCATTTCTCCTTCTCTTGATAGGTTTGTTTTGACAAATAGATCAGTTCTGCACAGTTTTCCACTCTTCTGTAGATCTCTTGAATCACTTCCAAACATTCAGCAGCAGTGCAAACCATCTTATCTCTTTTTAGGTTAGATAACATCAAGTAGGTGCTTGCAGACTTTTCTTTTTATGATGGTATCCACCATCTTCTATTCTTTCACAACCTGTGCTGCTCCAGGACTCCGAGTCCTCCTTCCCAAGTAGCTAAGGAGTCTTTCCTGAGTAGAACCACATCATTCTGTATCTGTAGTTGAAGGATGCAGATGAGTTCTTTACAAACCTTTCTACTAGTCTTCCCATGTCCAGGGCTGGTGCAAGGGTGACCAGTGAAAGTGCATTTTGTCTAACCCCCTCCTCCCTACACCATCCTCCAGCCACACCCACTATTGTGACAGGAGGACATTGTGACAGGAGAGGGCTGTTTGAGCAGTGTGACAGGAAGGGGACAGTGGGACAAAAGTTGGCAGTGGGACAAGAGGGGGGCAGTGTGGGGGGCAGTGTGGCAGGAGGGGTTTAGGAAGCTGGTGAGGGTGCAAGTGTGTATGTGGATGGAGTGGGGGGGGGGGGGGGAAAGTGTATTATATGTAGGATAAGGAGAGAAGGTAGTTGGTGATGTAAATGGTGGGACTTGGGAGTCGGCAGGTGGGGAAAAAAAGAGGAAATGCAGTTCATCATTGCTGTTCGCATTTCTATGTCAGGTTCGTACTCATCGAGACTGAGATGCTGAGGGCGGCTCACCTTTGCGACCTGGCGCACTCCGCCCCCTGGAGTTAAGATGGGGGGGAAGGCGCAAGGAGACACCGGTACCAGCGGAGCAGCTGAGCTTGATAGGAGGTGCTGGACAAGAAGCTTAGCTGGTGGTAATTCACTGGAGGCAAGGGACAAGGACTGAAGGCGAATCCGGGGTGCAAGCAGAAGGCCAAGGGTAGGAGAAGGCAGCAAGTTCGAAGGTACAGGTCAGAGATCAGGGGTTGGAGACAGCAGCAAATCCAGGGATGTAAGCCAGAGGTCAGGTTCAGGAGAGAGAGCAGAATCGTGAGTAAATCCGGGTCAAAATGAGGCAGGTACAGTAACAGAAGTTCAAACAGGAGCTGACAACAAACCAGCAACCTGTCATGAGACAGGGGGTGGTTTAAATAGGCCGGTCAGGCCTCTGATTGGTTCTGAGGTGTGCGCACGTGTGCACGCCCGTGCACGCGCCGTGCCGCCTGACCGCGCGTACGCCGTTCACGCACGGGCATGTGCCGAAGCGCTGTTCCACCACGCATGTGCGCCATTCGGTGGCTGGCCAGACTGGCTCCCTGACATTCTAACTGCCAATTGTCATGCAGTTTATTGACAAAACTTTCAAGGCTCTTGAGGAATAAATCGGTACTGTTATCTTCATTTTTTTTTTCATTCAGCCATGAGATCAACAAACCTGTTGTTTCCCCCTGCCTCTAGCGGGCCTTTATACTGATTGCCACACAGGAATTGCAGGAGGGGTTATGTTTTTGACCACAGGTACTATGCTTGAGGATGTGTTGTTTTCAAGTGACATTTCAGGTACCGCTTCCTGGCTGTGTTCTTCCACTACCTCATTGTCATCCACTGAGTTCTCTTCTGCAGCTGCAGCTTTCCAGATATGTTGGGTACTAAAATAAGAAACATGCTTTAGAAGTTCTATATTCTTTAAATATATCATACTTTCAAAAAAGCATGACTTGCCTGCTAATTTCTAATATAGGCCTTAAAAAGTCTACGTAGCTGTCTGTGATGGCGAGTGTTGGCATCTTTCAAACTATTCCACTTATTTTTGCTGAGTACAACTGAAAAACTAAACCAATTTACAGCAAGCTACATGATACAGGACACTTGCACCACAATTGGGTCCATAGATCTCAAGTTTACACAGGCATTCCCTGAAACTCATCAAAATCGCGGCCACAAAATTGTGGCAAAATCTCGCAACTTTGAAGTCACGGTAGTGTGAAAGGGGCCTTAGGAGAACACCATCTAAGGCCCAAATGCAGTGGAAACCTCAACGTCAAGAAGAGGGTATTCAATCACCGGCTTACTAGAGCATGAAGAGTGAGGGAGTAGGTGTTTTGGCCTCCTTTCAAATAAATGTCTTTTTCTACACAGCACCATCATCCTCAACATGCAGAACATCATGAGTGCAGTTAAGTCAACCTGCTTCTTACATCATTTTGTTCGGGAGCGAGATGAACTGTGTTTTGAGAATGCTTTAATGCACAATATGCAATGAGCACAGTGGAGACATGGGAGCACAAGCAGTGTCCATATCCATGATGAGTTTGAAAATGTACAGTATTTATGAGCACAGAACAGCTTCCAGGGCAGCTTGAATCCATTGAAAATTGCTAATATTATGATTTCATCTACAGTTGAAGCTTCACATATGCAACTTGTTCTGTTTTTTCATCACTTTTGCTGTGAATAATACATTTTTGGACAGACCACTGTGTACAGTCATGGCCAAATATTCATTTTCACAAAGTCTGCTGCCTCAATTTTATGATGGCAGTTTGCATATACTCAGAATGTTATGAAGAGTGATCAGATGAATTGCAATTAAATTGCAAAGTCCCTCTTTGCCTAGAAAATGAACTTAATCCCATAAAAACACTTCCACTGCATTTGTGAAGAAGGCTTCAGGGCGCCCAGGAAAGTCAAGCAATCGTCAATGCCATCTCCTACAGTTGATTTAGCTGTGGGATTGGGGCACCACAAGTGCTGAGCTTGCTCAGAGAGCAAGGCAGGTGTGAGTACATCTGCACGCACAGTGAGGCAAAGACTTTTGGAGGAAGGCCTTGTGTCAAGAAGGGCAGCAAAAAAGCCACTTCTCTCCAGGAAAAACATCAGGGACAGACTGATAGTCTGCCAAAGGTACAGGGATTGGACTGCTGAGGACTGGAGTAAAGTCATTTTCTCTTCCAAATGTTTGGAGCATCCTGAAAAAACCTTGCCCAGAGAAGAAAAGGTGAGTGCTACCATCAGTTCTGTGTCATGCCAACAGCATCCTGAGACCGTTCATGTGTTGGGTTGCTGCTTAGCCAAGGAAGTGGGCTCACTCACAATTTTGCCTATACAATACACTGCTTCCTAAACTACTGACACCACAAGGTATTTAACAAATATTGAGAGTGTAAATTCTTGTTTTACTGCCTGATGTGAGTGCATGATCAAAGACTGCTCTTAGTACAGACATGTATACAAATACATATGTAGCTGTACCCCTGTAGGGTCTGCTGGTCGATGTGGTTCATCTTTCACCCTGCACAATCAGGCACTCAGTTCTCAGTCACACAGTACCGGTCATCACAAATGCTCATTTGGCTAAATGGGCACAGATTTCCACAGACACTCCAAAATCTTGCAGAAAACATTATTAGAAGAGCAGCGGCTGGGCGCCAGCAGAAAACCAGTCCTTTCACTTTGGTTTTTGGTTTTATTGGGGGAATTTAACCTGAATAGGGTAAAGGAAAGTATGCGAAAAATGGAAAAACTCAAAAGGGGCGGGATTTTCAAGGCAACAAAAATGTAACTAAAAAAAATCAAAAATATACAAATTTATTACATAATAAAAATACAAATTGAAAATAACATGATGACAGAATAAAATATGAAAAGAATTCGAATTGGAAATATAACAATGATACTGTCCGTCATTGGATACCTGTCACCAGATGTCAGGATGTGGCCCAGAAATAGATTGACGGCATGCCAGGGTGAAATTGCAGAGGTCATGTAAAAGAAGGGTCAACACTGCAAATATTAGCTATTTACATAAACTTAGAGTAATTGTCAATAAAAGTTTTTGACACTTAATATTTGTGTAATTCTCAAAACTTTTGACCACAGCTGTAATTTGTTTTTATGTGAGCTACTTTGCATCAGCTAGCATTACCTATCGGTTTTAGTTTACCAAGGTTGCAATACACTGCTTCCTAAACTACTGACACCACAAGGTATTTAACAAATATTGAGAGTGTAAATTCTTGTTTTACTGCCTGATGTGAGTGCATGATCAAAGACTGCTCTTAGTACAGACATGTATACAAATACATATGTAGCTGTACCCCTGTAGGGTCTGCTGGTCGATGTGGTTCATCTTTCACCCTGCACAATCAGGCACTCAGTTCTCAGTCACACAGTACCGGTCATCACAAATGCTCATTTGGCTAAATGGGCACAGATTTCCACAGACACTCCAAAATCTTGCAGAAAACATTATTAGAAGAGCAGCGGCTGGGCGCCAGCAGAAAACCAGTCCTTTCACTTTGGTTTTTGGTTTTATTGGGGGAATTTAACCTGAATAGGGTAAAGGAAAGTATGCGAAAAATGGAAAAACTCAAAAGGGGCGGGATTTTCAAGGCAACAAAAATGTAACTAAAAAAAATCAAAAATATACAAATTTATTACATAATAAAAATACAAATTGAAAATAACATGATGACAGAATAAAATATGAAAAGAATTCGAATTGGAAATATAACAATGATACTGTCCGTCATTGGATACCTGTCACCAGACCAACTGATGACAAGTAAGGCAGATAATCCGACGTGCTTCAAATGTAGAGCATTCTTCTTCAAGAAATATTAGAGTATCAAATCTAAAATGAATCAAAATACAAATAAATATTAAACATCTAGAAACTAGCAATCACCATCCCACATCATAGAATGTGAAAAGAATAGTGACTCACTTTTCCTTTGAATCATATATACCCAGTCATACATTTAGGTCAAAAAGCATTCAGCCATATGTCTTGGGTAAAAAAAAATCAATAAAAGTATATTTATTGGTTTGCACAAAAGTTATATAGTTTACTAGGGTACATTTTTTAAAATTTACGCAGCTTTTAGTTTGTGACTGCCCATCTCATTTCTTAAGGTGCTAAAATGGCAGGGCAGTACAAAACCCCTCAAAATTACACCATTTTGAAAAGTAGACACCCCAATGAATTTGCTGAGAGGCATGTTAAGCACATTGAATATTTTATTTTTGTCACAAGTGATTGAAAAATGCCAAAAAAAGAAAAGTTGTCACTGAAATTAGATATTGCTTATACATGCCATGGGAATATGTGAAATTACACCCCAAAGTACATTCTGCTGCTTCTCCTGAGTACCGGGATACCACATGTGTGACATGTTTTGGCAGTCTAGCCGCATACAGGACCCTGAAAACCAAGTACCGCCTTCAGGCTTTCTAAGGGCGTAAATTTTTGATTTTTAAATGACTCCTCAATTTTTGATTTTTGATTGACTACCTATGACAGTTTCGGAGGCCATGAAATGCCCAGATAGCACAAACCCCCCAAATGACCCAATTTTGGAATGTAGGCATCCCAAGCTATTTGCTGAGAGGCACGTGGAGTCCATGGGATATTTAATATTTTGCCACAAGTTTTGGGAAATTTACAATATTTTTTTCTCTTTTGTTCATGGATGGACACAGCCTTAATCTTGACATAGTAGGATTAACCTATCGATCTTTAGGAGTGACCAAGCAGAAGTGTTAACTTCAAAGCAGAACTGCCCCGCCCAGGGTGCGGTCCCACTGGCTATATCCCCTCAGCCTGCACCAAGAAATTCAGTTTTTTCTGCCTAGTCTAAGGAGAAGACATAAGAGGGGTAGAGAAAGGAAGCGCCACCTAAGTGCAGTATTAAAGAGGTTCTTTTAATGACACATTGTACAAAACACACTTACAAGAACGTAAGGAAAGAAGGCTCATCTGTAACATCCTGTAGTCCTTGTCCCGGATCCATGGGCTGCTTAGAAGTGAAGATAGCAGAATGTGTGGAATCTTCAGGCTTGTCCTGTGGCCATCAGGATGAGGCCTGTTCCAGACTCACAGGTCACGTGACAGGTCACGTGATTACTTCCGAGGAACACTCCCGGGAGGAGGGTCAGACAGGGAGAACAAAGACTGATTGGGCTATGCGCTCGGAGCCACTGCTCCTTATATTGGCCTGTAGAATCTCTGGCCTGCAGATCTCACTCAAATCCTTTTTCTTTCGTCATTTTCAAAAACAAACGAGAGCTGCAAAATACTCACCATGCCTCTTAGCAAATACCTTTGGGTGTCTACTTTCCAAAATGGGGTCATTTTTTGGGGGGGGGGGGTTATTGTGTTATCTCGACATTTCAGGGCCTCTGAAACTGTGATAGGTAGTGAGGAGTGAAATCACCATTTTATGGCCTTAGTCAGTCAGAGTTGAGCAACAGTTCAAGATCAGAGCTAGTTAGATCCAGTTAATGTTAGGGAAGTTGACCACTGAAGGCATGTTAAAACTGCAGGTATATAAACTGATAATGGGAAGGGATTTTGTATTTGGTGCGAATTACATCAAAATGGAGTAGATGATTATTCTGCACATCCAATGTAACCATTGGATTGTGAGCTCTCACAAGCAGGGCCATGTAAACCTTGGACTCTTTGTAAAAAGCTGCACAAACCATTAGCGCTATATAAATCCTGTATAATACTAATATAATGTATAATAATAATAGTAAGCTGTAAAATCAGAAGGCCAAGCCTCATGAGTCACAAATTTCCAGGCCTGCATAGACCTGATGCGCCATAGATGGTGTGTTCACAGGCTCCAGTCCAGAAAACTCCATCATCCTGCAAAGACATTAAACTGACAGACACAGCAGACCATCTACTGCCAGTGAAAACTTCCATGTTAGACGATGGAGATAGTTGATATTCTTTAAGCTAATATCCACTAGATCAACCTGAGCAAACCTATAATGAGTCTATGTGCTGTGTGATAAATCTCACAATTATTCTGGACTCAGCGCCAACACCAAGATTCATCAGTCAGAGCAAATTAGCTGAGATTCATTAGAGGCAAGCGTCTACCAGTCACATGTATATTATTAGCCACTTACACCAATAGTCTTAATAACGAACATATATCACATCTCTGGAGCTACTGGAGAATTTGTTTTATCTCTTTTATTTACAGTAATAAGCTATCAGGCTCTCAGTTTCCAAATGATATTTGGATAAAAAAGGAAGTCTGAAGTCAAACCCTTGTGGATGATTACAGAAAGCCTTAATCATATCAGTCATGGAAATGGGACATCGTTACAAGGACATGTTTTACAGTGCCACTGAAGCAAAAGACATTATGTTTTTGCATCCAAATTTAAAATGCATTACATTGTATCTCCAGCTAGAGAAAGGCTGCGTATATTTCTTGATAAAGTGAAGCATTGTGGGTCACCGGAGCAGTGAAAGTGATAATAGGCAGTCATTACAACTAAATAAGTTGCCCTCTTATCTCCCTCCAGTCCTTTTATTTGTAACATCAGAGGAGATATTTTAGTAATAAGGAAAGTAATGTATGTTTCTCTGTGAGGGACTAAAGATTTAGGAGATTTTCAACCCAGAAGAGAATGTCATAAGCATCTATTGATTCCTTTGTGTATTTTAAGAATATGAAAACAACAATTCAGAGTTAAAACACCAGATATTACCGGACAGATAAAAGATGATATTATACTCCACCTGGTGGGAATATTGAGTATAAGCTTGTTTGCTAATCGCATAAATATGTCATATAAAGGAAACAAAGAATAAAAAGGAATTTAAAAGCACACATTTTACTGGATAATTTAGACACATTTAAAAGATGTTTAAGCCATTTAATCCTTGTGAACATAAGAACGGCAACAAAAGGTACATTTTTATATCAGCGCATTGAAGTCACTGTGTACCCATATTTATATCCATTGTACTGTATTTGGAAGCAAATATAAACATTTATCCAAGTTATAATATTCAGTTTTTTTCTTTGTTACATTTATAAGCTAATTAAATTATAATGCATATATTTGAGGCCTAATGTACACTGGCGCCTGGGGCCATAGAACCTGAAAATAGGGTGTATTTCCCCAGCCAGGTGTCATAAGTGCTGTGTTCAGCCACCCACAGAAATCAGTAACTGTAAGCAGGTATACACCAGTACTTGCATAAATACATGCACGTGTAGCACCCTCCCAGGTGGGTGCTAGGATTAGCGTAATTTTTAGTTCCTCTGCTTAACAGAGGGACAGTTAGGTAAATGTATTTGCTGTCTGCTTAACAGATAGCTGTGATTGACTAGTGTAGCCTGCTCCGTGCGCTCTTGTGCTGCTCATGGTGTCTTGAGTTTCCCTGTATCCAAGCAACACAGGAAAGTTCTGTATAGTAGGCAGAAACCATGCAGATGGGAGCGTAATTATTTATACAGCCCTGGCCAATAACAAGGGGATGTGCCCCTAGGCATGCTGGGTGCCTGTATTTATATTCTAGGAGCACATGGGCTTTCCTAACAGAGGATTTCACAAGCAGGAGGAGAGGCTGCTGGCCTCCCCTGGCACTTGCTGTCATGTGGCCTCAGGTGGGCAACCCGAGGGCCTGGATCGAGAGATTGTGCGGCCATGTGGCCTAAGGTGGGAGTCTTCAGAGCCTGAAGTTAGTGAGAGTAACCCTGGTTCTGCAGAGAGCTAGCTGAAAGGGCTGTCTATTCAAGATCTGTCTGGTATCACTGGTATAGAGTGTTGCTTGGAAGTTGGAAAGAGGCTACCAGATGTCCCTGGACATTTTGTGAGTACAGACAACCTAAAGGATCTAAAGACTTGTGCTTTTAACCCCTTCTGGTGTGCTATATAGTCCACTAAGAGTCTGAACAAGGGAACACTGGCTAGCGTTCTGAAGAGCTTGTCCAACTGTTTGCTCCTGCATAGGACTTTTCTCAGCTCTATTACTTTTGATTGCCAAGCAGTCTGTGGTAACTGGCTTGTTTCTGAAGAGCCTTGCCCTGCTTCTACTACTGAGGGACATGCTCTCTCCTGAAACTACTTTGCACTACTTTGAAGGAAAATCTGATATCAGCAAGGACTTCACCAAAGCTTAACCCAGAGATCAGTTAAATATCCTCAATTGTGAATAGTTCTATTTCTTGGAGTAGCCCACTAAATTACCTTCCCTACCCAAGTTCTCCAAAAATAAAACAAAAAATACAAAACCCCTAGACTGATTATTCAAGACGAGTGGCTGCAGAGCAAAAATAGGATAGACCTCAGCAGAATTCCAGCGGCTCCTTCAGGGATAACTGTACACGTGCATATACACAGACTGTCTGCCTCCAGGGATGTACATCTATATGTATGTTTACACAAGTACCAACATATGTCTTTGGAGTGTCAAAGGATGACTATACAGTCAAAGGGGGGGACATGAAATTTCCGGGTAGTGCCGCAGTTGGGATTCGAACAAAAGGACTCTAGTGCCGTTGGGCGAAAGTATTAACCACTGTGCTGCCTACATTGGGCTAAATATTAGCCTTAGCTTAAAGATGTGTGTTTAAATGAGTAAATAGAGTCTGAACAGTACATACTGCACATGTTTGCTGCTGTCCTTGTATCCTTGTATCCACAAACAGGACCGCTGCACCCACAAGGCAAACTAGGCAGCCGCCATAGGCGTGCGCACATAGGGTGTAAGGTGTGCCTGGGCACACCCTAATCACCCTGTACTATGCAGATTCCCCCTGCTGCCTGGCTGCAGAGAAAGGGACTGGGGAATCTCTGTCCTCAGTCCCTTACTCTGTCTCAAAAGTTAGAAATCAGGGGTCTGTTTAGACCACTGATATTTCACCAAAGCCCCCAAACAGGGCTCCTAAAAAAAAAAAAATAATAATATTAAAAAATAATAATAATAAAAATAAAATTGTAAAAAAAATAATAATAATACAAATAAAGATAAACTACTGACACTGATCTCTGCCCTGCTGACAAAGCCCTACTGACTTGCCCACTGCCATATATGGTATATTACACACGCATGTGTGTTTTAGCTTTGGTGTGCACACCCTAATGCACACCTATGGCAGCCGCCTAGGGCACACTGCTGCCTAGGGGTGCCTGGCCGCTGGTTTCCCTCCGCGTCTGCATGCTCTGCAGGCTGCAGCATGTAAAAAACTCAGTCCCAGGCAGCTGCTCCGTCTGGCCTGTGTTGTAATTAGAGGCGCATTGCAGCACTGGAGCCATCACTAGAGGAAGCAGAGCCGATGCTTCCTGTACAGCGCTGCCTCCTGTCAAATTGGTAAGGCAAAGGGGGTGGAGTCATGGGTGGAGCCAATGGGTGCTGCAAAAAATTAAGTTTCGCCTAGGGTGTCAAAAATCCTTGCACCAGTCCTGTCCACAAAATATTCTGTAATTACTGTGCCAAAAGTGAGAGCCTTGGAGACACACATAGACCTCAGGACAAAGTACAAACTTACAAACTTAATTTCATTCTATTTCATATGTTCTCTGTCTGAGCCCACCTTAAAGAAGAACTTCACTAAAATACTTGGGGGTTACTTTACAACCAGCAACTGTTTTGACAATAAACACTTGGGTCAGGAGTATGTAATGTGCAGCACGGCTTAAAGTGTACAGCGATCAGGACTATGTAAAATACGACATGCCAAATAGATGTTAGGGGTCAGTGTCCATCCTCTCAAAGCTCAGATTCCCTTTACCCCCTTACCTCTTTCGGTCTCAAGCCCCCATCAGACCTCAGATTAGTGCCTGGGATAGCCATTTTTTCCTATGACTGAACTCCAAGATATAAGTAGCACCAGGGGTGGACTGACAACTCATGGCGCCCCCGGGCAATAGAAGATTATGAGGCCCCCTGGGCAATAGGAGATTATGGGGCCCCCAGGCAATAGATTATGGGGCCACACAGTATACACATACACATATACAGTATACATACACAGTATACACACAGAATACACATACACACACACTGAAAAAGTACTGGAGAGGCGGGGCAGCTATAATCTTGGTATTTTTTTTTTAAAAAACACAGATTTTTACATACTGTCCCTGGTTTTACTGAGGCTGGCAAACCTGATGGGGCCCCCTAGTGGCATGGGGCCCTCGGGCAGTGCCCGAGTGCCCGAATGGTCAGTCCGCCCCTGAGTAGCACTAAATTTGGCATTTGAAGTAGGTATTTTTGCTGAAAAAGCTGAAGGGTGGCAATTTTAGGAATTTGTTATGAAACTGTACTTAGCTTGCAAAGGTTGAGGGAGATGTCTTTACGTCTAGAAGAAAAGAGATTTCATCTCCAAATACGGAAAGGTTTATTCACAGTAAGAGCTGTGAAAATGTGGAACAGACTCCCTCCAGACGTGGTTCTGGCCAGCTCAGTAGATTGCTTTAAGAAAGGCCTGGATACTTTCCTAAATGTACAGAATATAACTGAGTTTTAAGGTTTGTAGGTAAAGTTGATCCAGGGTAAATCCGATTGCCTCTCGGGGGATCAGGAAGGAATTTTTTCCCCTGCTGTAGCAAATTGGATTATGCTCTGCTGGGGTTTTTTGCCTTCCTCTGGATCAACTGTGGGTATGGATTGGGTGTATGGGATTGTATTGTGTTTTTTATTTTGTTTGTTTATTTTGTTGTGGTTAAACTGGATGGACTTGTGTCTTTTTTTAACCTGACTAACTAAGGGCCAGATCTACAGCCCCACAGCGCAACGTAACTTAACAGATTTAAGTTACACTGCCGCAAATTTCCTAAGTTAGGTATCGATCCACAACACACTTACCTGGAAATTTGCGGCGGTGTAACTCAAATCCGTCCGGCGCAAGGCGTTCCTAATCTAATGGGGCGAGTCCTATTTAAATTAGGCGCGCTCCCGCGCCGGACGTATTGCGCATGCTTGTGACGCAAATTTCCTGACGTGCTTTGCGCGACGTGACGTCATTTTTTGATCGGCGCGGCGCGTAGCGTATTTCCGTATTCCCGTACGGCTTACGCAATCGACGTAAAATTTAAAAATTCGACGCGGGAAGGACGGCCATACTTTACACAGCAGTACGCCTGCTGTGTAAAAGTAGGGCTGCTTTACAAAAGTGTAACTAAGCGACGGGAAACTAACATAGTGGCGACATAGCGAACGCAAAAAAGCTTTGAGGATCGACGTAACTCCTCATTAGCATACCCGACGCGTAATTTCGACGATGAATGCCCCCAGCGGCGGTCGCGGTACTGCATCTTAAGTTCCGGCAGTGTAAAACTATTACACCTGCCGGATCTTCTGTCTATCTCTTGGAAACTGATTCTGTGGATCAGTTCCAAAGATAGAAACAGGGATACGCAGGCGGAACAGCAGATCCACCTGCGTATCTCTTTTGAGGATCTGGCCCTATGTAACTATGTCACACAATAGACTTTTCTGCAGCAAGCTTCCAAAGTATTGTTGTGCGCATTCCATATACTGTCTAGGGACGACTGAATACATGTGTGTGTGAATCAAAACTTGCAGTGAATCCAGCAAGTTTTCTTATTTTGGGGACATCCCCATAATTCTGAGCATCCCCTCAGACTCAGAACACATCTTGGCCTCCACCTGCAGCAGCAGAATATTAGTACTGAAGTACATAATACCCTCATTCCCCAAATCTTGGCTCTCATTTTGTGTGTTGTGTGTGGATTGGAAGGAGTCTGTGATAGAGGGCACTGTGTGCTAGGTGGGTGGGTTGTGGATTATACAGACATCTACTCATTAACTTTTGCAAAATATCTTTATGTAAGCCACACCTTTTATTTTAAAGTGGTTTTAAACCTTCAGCATTTTTTTTTTTTTTTGTTACATAAAGCACAAGAAAATAAACATTCGCCAGTATACTATTTGTTTAAATTCTTACCCAGCATTTGCAATTTACAATTTTCAATGATACTGGCTCCTGCTCTATAGGTGCCGTTTCCCTGAACTTCTCAGTTTCACTGGAAAGATTTAGCAGTAAACAGTGCAGTCTGGAGCCGGTCTATTGGCTTGGAGAAGGAAAGGGCAAAAAAAGGGGGAGCAGGGGAGTGCTTTGACATCCTAGGCTATGGGGCTGTGTTTTTGTTCTCAATGCATACAGTGTAGGAAGACAAAACTCTAGTCCCTGTCCAAAATTCTGCAAGAAAAGCGAGCCACCCTGGAACAAGAATCTTGGGGCACCAGTTATAGCACCAGCTTAAAATGCAACGAATAAAAGTTAAAGAAGCGGCATACTTAGTAAGTGATGAAAGAAGATCTATCACTACAATTTATTTTATGGTTTTGTCCCCTATGGGACAAACTACATGTAGTATTTTGTTCTATGTTTCTAAGTGCTTTCTACCCTTATGAGTTCGACCCCTCCCCATGCTGAAGCTGATCCGACAACAGCTATTAAGGAGACAGCTGATTCTTAGCTACAGCTTGTTTTAGCTATAAGCTCTTTACCAAGACAAGCAATGGAAAGAGGAATGCAGAGGCTGATACATCCTCCCTCCTTTTGCATTCCTCTTGCCATTACGTGTTGTGGTAAAGTGTTGACAGATGAGACGAGCTGCAACTATAAATCAACCTTCCCCTTCATAGCTGTTGGATTAGCCTCGGTAGGAGCAGAAGGGGTCAGGACCTCCATAAATAGGGTTAGAAAGTACTTACTGAAACATGGGATAAAGTAGTACATTGCCCTATAGGGACAGAACTGTAAACAATATATTTATAGGGCTAGATTCAGATAGATTTGGGCGGGCGTAGCGTATCTCAGATACACTACGCCGCCGTAAGTTAAAGCAGCAGGTCCTGTATTCACTCAGAAGTTGCGCTGTAACTTACGACGGCGCAGTGTAACTGGGCCGGCGTAAGCCCGCCTAATTCAAAATAGGCTGGTCGGGGGCGTGTTCTATGCAAAATACTAGTGACCCCACGTATTTGACGTTTCTAACGAACGGCGCATGCGCCATCCGTGGACATATCCCAGTGCGCATGCTCCAAATGACGTTGGCAAATCGTCATGCTTTCGACGTGAACGTAAATTACGGCCAGCCCCATTCACGGACGAGTTACGCAAACGACGGAAAATTTGAAAAATTTGACGCGGTTCCGACGTCCATACTTAACATTGGCTGCGCCATCTTTTTGGTGGTTTATCTTAAACCCCTTACGTAAACGGCGTATCTTTACTGCGACGGCCGGGCGTACGTTCGTGAATAGGCGTATCTAGCTGATTTACATATTCTAGGCGTAAATCAGCGTACACGCCCCTAGCTGCCAGCGTAAATATGCAGTTAAGATACGACGGCGTAGGAGACTTACGCCCGTCGTATCTTAGCAACATTTAAGCGTATCTCAGTTTGAGCATACGCTTAAAGTTGCGACGGTGCGGATTCGGACTTATGACGGCGTATCTACTGATACGCCCGTCGTAAGTCTTTATGAATCTGGCCCACACTCTTTAAATCAGCTGATGAAAGTGCTTAAAAATTTGAGTTTAACATCACTTTATAATGTTTATAACTATAAGATGATGAACCCCCAATCCAACAATTTTGGAGTGATCTTAAGTCTATGAGGCTGACAGATGCCCGCCGGCTGCTTTTTAGAAATACAGGCACTGTAAAGGTTAGAAAACCTCTCCTGATTGCAATTGTGCAAAACCAAAAGCATATGCCTGTGCCACTTTGCCTTCTCCCCCTGAACATTTTTGTGTGTCTATGGCAGTGCCACTTGCCACTGGGGTGGAAAAATGGTGGCTGCATGGTAAATTAAGCTCCAATCAATGTACCCTACCTTACGCTCCTCTTTTTGTCCTTTAGTAAAATTAATGCTTTAGGCTCTAACTATTATGCATATTAATATATGATGGATTGTTGTAGGACTATCTCTATTGTAGGTCCAGATAACGATGTACTTGATATTAAAAAAAATGATCCAATGCTACCAGTGGGCAAGACATGGGTCATTTCAACTGGTACAGAAAGCTAGATATTGAGACTGAATACAAATGTCTGTCATTTCTGAGGTCAAGGCGGAAATTAATTTCAAGCCAATGGCATATCACCATCAGTGACATTTCCCAAAGGTGAATGAGTTTGATCTATGTGTACATGATTTAATATGATTATATTTCCATAGAAACACAAAACCATTATTTAATAGGAGGTAAAAGGCACCCTGGCATTATTTCTATCTGATTTAAAACATCAAATGATACATGATCTTTGGCATTCTCCACCTGTCAGGACCATAGTTTATCCATCCAAACATTCATTTTTTTAATTTACTGTTTCTGCCAGCTCAGCTAGAAAGAAAGTGAAATAATTGTTTAAAGTTTCAAGTTAACCTGTCATTAGGAAACCCCATTTTCAGCATTATCTTGAAATCACTGACATTATAAGGTTTTGCTACAAACAGGAAATTAAAGCAGAGCTTCAGGATACACAAATAAATTGTTTAAGTACAAGAGTCAAGTGTATTTTACTTGAACCTTTGTATATTTCTGTATAAATCTGTGCAGTAATTTAGCACAAAACAGCTTCTGTGAGCGTGTCTTCTGTGCGTCCCTTCTGTAGTTTTCTATAGGCAGTGGGTGGACCCATTGGGTCCCTCCCAGCACAGTGATGATGTCATTGCTACTTTTACCAGGTAAAAGCTAGATTTTGCTTTTGGTGCACACAAAGTGGATTTATATCCTTTGCGGCTATTAAAGTGGTTTTCTTTCAGGACATGATCTATAGCATATTGCTTATGCCATGTTATTTCTCTCCTTCTATGCTGTAAAATACCTGGTTGATCCTGCCTATACCTGTGCCCCCCCGTGTGTACTCACCACAGTAATCATGGTTGCTGATCCATAATACCAGTCAGTTTACGTGCCTCCGTCATCCTGCTCTCTTCTCTCTGCTCTGAGTCTCTCCCTCTCCCCCTCCCTCCCTGCCTGTCAGTTTCGAAGCCTGTGTAAAAGCCGATCTCCTCCCTGCTCCTCCCCTCCTACTGCTTTTCCCTGTGGCTTTAAATTCATATTCATAAATACCTGCCATCCCCTCTGTTTTATCAAGATATAAATACTGTGTGACTGTTGACAGCATAAAGATTTACTGCTGCTCAGGGGCTCTGGGGTTAAGCAAAATGGCAGCCTCCAGCAAGAAAAAACAGGAGCCATGCTGGAGGCAATTTACAGCACACACTAATTTTGGTAGCATAATTATTAGCGTGGAATGTATGTTCCTTGCTAAAGAACATTATTTTTTATCAAGTTATATTGGGTAAAGTTAGAACTTTAATGCTTGTATCATCAGCTCCATCTAATGGCCAAAATGCAGTGTAGCCATAGGCGTGCGCAAGGGGTGTGCCAGGTGTGCCTGGGCACACCCTTATCCTGGGGTTAGCAACCTGTCAATGGTGGAAAGGTGACAGGTAAACCGCAATCCTTTCTTGCTGACCCTCGGAACCTGGAGGTGGCGGGGGTGGAATTTAGTGTAACCAATCTGTATTTTCCTTCTGCAGCAGCTGAAAGTTGGCTTCTCCTCCTCTCCCTTTTGTCAACATTCAGCTGCCACTGGAGGAAAATGTAGGGGATCGGTACTAATATATGCCACCCTTATTTGCCTGTTCCTCTTCCTTCTGTTGCCCGGGTTCCCAATGTGCTCCCTTGTTCCTCCTTTCTCCTATTATTTCAGGATGGAGAGCAGGGAAGAGGCTGGTAAATATGTCAAATGCATATGTGTTAGAGCTTTTGGGTGCACACCCTTATGCAATAGGCTGTGCACACCTATGAGTGTAGCCTTCTGAAATACCTTAAAAGAGAAGTATGTTTCTTTTTTTTTATACTTACCTAGGTGGATAAAGCATCGGTCCGATGCAGCTTCTGTCCCCCGGCGTCTCTACACTGAGAACCGAGCAATCAAACACAGCTGATCCCTTGGTTATCACAGCTCCCAGAGCAGAGAGTTGCTGACTGCCAGTCACCACTCTCTGCTCTACCCTCACTGGAGCGCTGGGCTGTGGAGGGGGGGCACAAGTGGCCAGCTCAGACTCTCCCATCTCAGGTGTTTTCTTCTCCCTTGACCTAATTGTGTACAGAGGAGTGGCTTCAGCGGTACTTGTCTTCCACTGGCCACTTTCCCCTCTATATTCACAACCATATTATGATACATTAGCTAGGATTATAAGCACCAAATTTAGGTGTGAAATGCATTAGCTGCTTGCATTCCCCCCTTCTGTACTGACCCGTGTTTATTCATAATCTCTATGTTATTTTTTCAATAAACCTTTAAACTAAAATCTCCTGAAGAAGCGCATCAACGCGTGTAACGTGTAGAGCGATTTTCTCTGAGCGACCTCCAAATACGGCTCAACCTCTTCCTGTATCCAAACAACCATTGGATTTATATCATTCTATGTGCTTTAAATCTTTATGCTCATTACATGTGAAATATGTGTATGTATTAGAAGTGTTATGAGAATCCTTAAGGTCACTCAACTTGGTTTTTAATGTGTATGTATACAACGGTTTTAACTTTATCCAATTAAAAACAGTGGGCCATATTCTGGTAGATCCTGCGGCGGCGGCGGCGTGTAAGCTATTTACACTACGCCACCCCAACTTACAGGAGCAAGTGCTGTATTCCCCAAACACTTGCTCCGTAATTTGCGGCGGCGTAGTGTAATTGGCCCGGCGTATCCCCCGCGTAATTCCAAGGGGGCGGCTGGTATTTAAATTAAGCGCGCCCCCGTGCCGATCGAACTGCGCATGCGCCGGGCTTAAAATAGCCCAGTGCGCATGCTCCAGTTCTCAACGGAAAACGTCAATGACACCGACGTGTGCGTCATTGACGTAAAGTCGTATTCAAGAACGACTTAGGAAAACAACGTACCCGACGGGAAAAGACGACGCGGACCCGACGCCATACTTAACATGGCATACGGCGGACTGGCGTAAGGTTACCCCTCATATAGCAGGGGTAACCTTACGCTTACGCAAATGCCGGCTACGCGACGCAAATTCGTTCGGGCATAAACAAATGAGACCTGAACGTAAACGCCACCTAGCGGTCGGCGTTGTATTGCATTTAGGATCGGACGGTGTAAGTGATTTACACCAGTCGGATCCAAGCCTAAATCCGTCGTATCTTGTTTTGTGAATACAAAACAATGATACGCCGGCGGGAAATTCGAATTACGCCGGTGTATCAGTAGATACTCCGGCGTAACTCTTCTGAGAATCTGGCCCTATATATATATGCGTGTGCCTACAATGTCCATGTCTTTATTCTAATTTCTTCTAAACAATACCTGGACGTTGGCACACTGTTGCTTGTGTATCCACAGCATCACCCTGTGATGATACACGTAGTTTAAGCTTTTTAATCATAGAAGGAAAGGTGGAGGTCTTCCTAACACTTCAGCATAGGGAGTGTTTTATAACACAAAACAATCTTTTTTTGCTAAAACAGGGAGATCCCCTAGGAAAGGTACATTTTTATAACATTAAATTACAATGTGGCTTTTGTAGCAACTGTATGTTCTATAAATATATTTTGTTACGCTCTCTATTTTCTTTTTCAAAATGTGTAGTTACCCTTTGAGCTATATTGTAGGGTTCAGGTAAGAGTAAGATCAGGGTTATGGACCTTTTTTTTTGCCACAGAAAATGAACAGAAAATGAATATACTGTACCTACTATAACTAACTTTAGCTGTTAGGGCTTGTGAATAAACCTGCATATCAGAAAGGGTTGACCATGATAAATATTTTTTTCATAGGTTGCAGTAATATAAGTAATATTCATACCTAAGGGGCTTTATTAATAACATGGTAAAGAGCAAACGCTTTCTCTAGCCCATGATAACTAATTAGAAAGCATACATAGGAAATTAAAAATCTACTACCTGATAAGTTTCAAACGTTTGCTTCACCTTTACATATCTGATGCCATCCTCTGTACTGGCAGCCTTGGGCATGTACTTAATAAATTATTTATATACACACATATATATATATATATATATATATATATATATATATATATATATATATATATATATATATATATATATATATATTGTGAGGGGTTAGCTCAGTAGCGGGGTGTGTGACCCCTTGGATGGGTTCACCACACACTGAATTTATACAGACTGGCAGTCGAAGACGGTTTAAAACAAAGGGCCAGATTCACAAAGACTATTGTTTGTGCTGTATGACCAGCACTGTCTGCCCAGCGCTAGGCTGAGTCAGACTCCATAGATAGGTTAGTGTGTGGAAGGTAGACGCCCAGAGTGGCTAGGGTTTATTTTATGTTTGATTTTGTTTCTGCTGTTTGGATGCTTGCAATTGTCTTCCAGCAAGATGGAAAAAAAAACAAGAACTTTGGGCCAGATTCAGGTACAATTGCGGCGGCGCAACGTAACCCGTTTACGTTACACCGCCGCAAGTTTTCAGTGTTAGTGCCCGATCCACAAAGCACTTACCTGTAAACTTGCGGTGTATCGTAAACACGTCCGGCGCAAGCCCGCCCAATTCAAATGGGGCGTGTACCATTTAAATTACAGAAAGATACTTGGTGGGCACACCCTAAAAATGCTATACATCTAAGCTGGTGCTGCTATAAGACCAAATACAGTACAAAACAGATTATAGCGCACACATGCAAAAATGACATTTATCCTGCAAGGCTAGTTAAAAACACCTGAACATATTCAAAAATACGGGGGTTTGGTCACACTATATAGTCATAGTGCTAAGCCCACTTACTGCAACAAAGTACCCCGAATTAGTGGGTCCTACCCTAGTAATAGAATGAAAGAACCTGGGTCTCAACCATGGGAGATATACTCCTCTATGTGGGAGAACTGAAGGGATTCTTCCTATACACTGGTGGCCACTAATGTGAGGTAATGAAGAGGGGGAGGGGTGCTCCAGCCAAGAGACCTGGTCAGGGTCTATACAATAA
This sequence comes from Rana temporaria, assembly GCF_905171775.1. NCBI lineage: Eukaryota > Metazoa > Chordata > Amphibia > Anura > Ranidae > Rana > Rana temporaria. The sequence continues at coordinate 146,309,082 of NC_053495.1, forward strand.
TTTACCATTTAAATTAGGCGCGCTCCCGCGCTGGACGTTCTGCGCATGCTCCGTTCGCAATTTTCCCGCCGTGCTTTGCGCGAAATTACAGCGGCGCAACATGTTTGTGAATCGCGACGTGCGTAATGTACTTACGCCGAAAAAATTCAAAATCGACGCGGGAACGACGGCCATACTTTAACATGGCTGGTGTAAAGTTAAGCAATGAAAAATATTGCTTAACTTTGCAACGGGAAACTAAGACTTGCGCCGACGTAACGAATGCGAAAACCGTCGTGGATTGCCGTAACTTCTAATTTGCATACCCGACGCTGGAAAACGACGCGAACTCCACCCAGCGGCGGCCGAGGTACTGCATCCTAAGATCCGACAGTGTAAAACTATTACACCTGTCGGATCTTAGGGATATCTATGCGTAACTGATTCTATGAATCAGTCGCATAGATAGAAACAGGGATACGACGGCGTATCAGCAGATACGCCGTCGTATCCCTTTTGTGAATCTGGCCCTTGGTCTCTAAACTATGTTACAATGTGAATGTCATACTTTTGGCTTTATTTCCTTCTCTATACACTTTACCCAGCTCCAGTACCGGTAATGCAGAGATGGAAATAAGCTATAGCCATTGCTAAACATTGCTTGCTAAAATAAAGCACACCGCCTCACAGATAACCCAGAAGTGTGAAGCTGTAAGAGTATCTGATTAGACTGTCAGATCTCTGGCTAAGGCTGCCTTCCTGGAATTTCCTTTGATCATTTACACTTCTAGTAATTGCCAATTTCTGTGGGTTCTACTTTCTTCTTTAAGAGGGTGAGATGATATACGTGTGAATATGCTCATACCATCTAATATACTCAAAAACCATTATTGGCTATAAGAAGTCATAGCTATATGGAAACTGATTTAGGATTACTTGGCAATAAATAATATCTAGGATGAATGGATCATAGTACCATCAAATGTCAGTTTGGAGAGATAAAGTAATACGCTTCTTTGTTAGCAGATAATGAGGATGCACCTCAATATCCAGGCAATTGTCTAGCTTCAAAGTACGGGGGAAATACGATGGCAGTGATAAATATAGTAAATGTGTCACTGTTTCTTTATGAAGGGGATTTTCCAAGGCACAAGCTGTCCTGTTGACAGATAATTTCATTCACTAGATGTGAAGATGGAGGTATGTTAACTAGGTATATTAAATGATGAACCATTTTCTCATTTTGAGGGAAGCTTGGAGAGTGAGCAATTATCTCACATTTCATAGGAGAATACACTTTTATCCTGTACTAGCTGAATACCTGGCGTTGCCCGGTCTTCCTATCTTAACCTTTTGGTGAGGAAAATCATAGTAATATAAATATACCCATCTTTTATATAAGGGTGTAGGTAAGGGTTAATTTAACTGTCATATATTTTTATTTGGCATATAAGTAATATGTGTACCAGGTATTCTTGAAATATCTCCAGGCGTACAGAAGTTATGTGGGAACATACATTTCCCATTGATTTGCATGGGACTTTAAACAAAAACCCCGACCCTCACAAATGGGGGTAGTTAAGGGACAAATTAACTATCCTTTAGTTTAAGTGGACATATAAGTAACATGTGACCAAGTGTTATCGAAATATCTACAGCCGTTTGGAAGTTATGAAGTAACATGTATTTCCCATAGAGTTGAATGGGACTTTAAAAAAAACCCGACCATGGCAAATGGGGGTGGGTAAGGGTTAAACCACCTATCCTATGTTTGTTGCTGACATATAAGTAACATGTGTGCCAAGTTTCATGTTAATATCTTTAGCCGTTTGGAACATACATACACACGTTGAGTTTTATATATATAGATATGGGATTACTACATAAATCCATAGGCCCAGATTCACGTAGATAGGCGTAAATATAAGCGGGCGTAGCATATCGTAGTTACGCTACGCCGCCGCAACTTAGAGAGGCAAGTGCTGTATTCACAAAGCACTTGCGTCTAAAGTTACGGCGGCGTATCGTAAATGTGCCGGCGTAAGCGTGCCTAAATCAAATGAGGAACAGGGGGGCGTGTTTTATGTAAACTAAGCACATAAATGATTCTTTTTTCGAACGGGGCATGCGCACGCATGCTTAGTATCACGTCGAATTTTCAAATTAAATTACGCCCGCTCAATGCCTAGACGACATGAACGTAACTTACGCAAAGCCCTATTCGCAAACGTTTTACGCAAACGACGTACAGTAAACGACGGAAAATGTGACGCTGTCCCGACGTCCATACTTAACATTGCGTACGCCTCATATATATGTTTACGCCGGGCGCATGTACGTTCGTGAATCGGCGTATCTACCTAATTTGCATATTCTGCGCGTAAATCTACGGAAGCGCCACCTAGCAGCCAGCGTAAATATGCAACTAAGATACGACGGCGTATGAGACTTACGTCAGTCGTATCTAAGCAAAAATCCGGCGTATCTTGCTTTCTGGATACAGAAAAAAGATACGCCGGCGCATCCTAGAAGTTACGCGGCGTATCAATAGATACGCCGACGTAACTCCTTTGTGGATCTGGCCCACAGAGTACATACTGACATAAAGCACAAATTAATTCCTTTACAAGGACATTAAAGTATTCATATTTAATAAATGTCCATCAATGTGACACATCAAGCTGTTTAAAAATGTAAGGCGACACTAAACACACATTTTTAATCAAATAAATGCAATATTTTTAAATATACATGAAATATACCTCTCTTCCTTTGTTTCATCTCCCAAATGCAAGCTTTTTTCCTGCTATTCTCAGATAGCTATTCTTGCAGAGGAAACAGGTCGTGTGTACATTTTCGTCGAGGAAACTGTCGAGAAACTTGACGAGCCAAAAAGAGAGTAAGTTCTCTATTTCCTTGACGGGAATGGAGAAAATTGGCTTGTCGAGTTCCTCGACAGCCTAACAAGGATCTCGACGAGGAAAACGATGTGTTTCGCCCGTCGAGTTTCTCGGTCGTGTGTACGAGGCCTCAGAGTTCCTGTTCTAGGGTGGCTACTGTACATTCATTCTCCATGCCCCCCTTCGTCTATGTCAGGGGTAGGCAACCTCGGCCCTCCAGCTGTGTTGAAACTACAAATCCCATCATGCCTCTGCCTCTAGGAGTCTTGCCTGTGATTGTCAGGGTCCTGCAATGTCTCATGGGACTTGTAGTTTCACCACAGCTGGAGGGCCGAGGTTTACCACCCATGGTCAATGTGAATGTAGCCACTCTTTCCAGCTTGCACTCAAGATGGACCACACCTCTACATCTACATGCAGATACATTCAACTCTTTGTCATCCGGCAAAGAGGTTCCGCCCTGTAGCAGTAAAACTGCTATAGGGTGGGCCTTAAGTGGTTAAGGTACTATTCATGGAAGCTTTATCTGTAGTAAAATATTTCAATGTGAGGTCTCTTGTCTGCATGGTAAACATTTTAAAGGGGTTTTCCACCTTTTTTTTTAAGTTTATTAAAAGTCAGCAGCTACAAAAAGTGTAGCTGCTGGCTTTTAGTAAACAGACACTTACCTGCTCCACGGCTCCAGCGACGCACCGGCCGGGGCTCCGCTCCTCGCCCCCCCCTCGCCGGCCGGCGTCTTCATTCTTAGTGTGGGCACCCGGCAGTGACAGCTTTCGGCTTCACGGCCGGGCACCCACTGCGCATGCGTGAGCGGCAATGCGCATGCGCGAGCGGCGCGGTGCCGTCCGATTGCACAGGCGCTCGCCTACAGGGAGGGGCTGTGAAAAGGCGATTAAGCTAATCGCCTTTCCAGCCCCTCAGCGGAAGGAGGAAGTGGGACAGGAAGTTCCCTTCTCCTGAAGCCCCCACTCCCCCCCAAAAAAATTACATGCCAAATGTGGCATGTAAGGGGGCGAGGAGTGGGTTAAGCGGAAGTTCCATTTTTAGGTGGAACTCCGCTTTAAATCCTCATTTCAGTCCTGAAAACAACTTCTCCCAATCTATTTTCTGTTGTGGTGATTGGTTCATGTATGAGCAAAATAAACTTATTTCCAGCTTTCCGCGGGCAGTATTGCCTTTTTGCATTGGTTGCATTTAATAAAGCACAGTGGTCCAGCCCCATTCTGCTTCCCTTATTTGCTCGTAGGAGCGCACAGTAGCTGAGAGCACATCCCAACTTACCATATCCACAGCTGTCACAATCTTCAGGGCTTATCAAATAAAATAAAATAAATGGAAAAATGGAAACCACTATACAATAATACAGAGTTCAGATTTTAGGTCATTGCAACAGATATTGGCAAAAATTACTAAATAAGTAAACTTAATTGAGAATTTTTCACCATTTTTTTTGTCATCAATGCAGAAATAAATTTGACTCCATGGCTTAGTTGACTAAATAAAAAGAGAAAACATGGAAAGACCCCCTGTCTGGTATTTTTAAGGCAACAACACCATCAAAGTATATAAAATCACATATTTATTGGTACATATTAAAAAAGATCACACGCACACATGTGATGAACTGATGATCTCATAAAAAGACAAAACAATAACACAGAATGGATTCATGTACATAAAGTAACAGTCAATATAGTATTACTCTCCATAGTCCGAATACATCATTGGTGCCTGAAAAAGAGAATGTTCTATTTAGGTACCCAATTACTGCATCAATTTTTTTTTTTTGTGTATGTTCAACTAATGCAAATAATGGGGATGGAATAGAACCCCAGTCAGTTTTTTATCTATTGCTTCATTAGTGAGATTTACTCTAAAGCCTCGTATACACGATCAGATTTTCCGTGGACAAAGTGTAAGGCCGCGTACACGCGGTCGGTCCATCCGATGAGAACGGTCCGAAGGACCGTTTTCATCGGTTAACCGATGAAGCAGACTGATGGTCTGATGTGCCTACACACCATCAGTTCAAAAACCGATCGAGTCCAACGCGGTGACGTAAAACACAACGACGTGCAGAGAAAAATTAAGTTCAATGCTTCCAAGCATGCGTCGACTTGATTCTGAGCATGCGCGGGTTTGGAACCAATGCTTTTGCATACTAACCATCGGTTTTGACCTATCGGTTAGGCGTCCATCGGTTGAATTTTAAAGCAAGTTCTAAATTTTTGGACAGAAGGACAACTGACCGATGGGGCCCACACACGGTCGGTTTGGACCGATGAAACTGAACTTCAGTCCGTTTTCATCGGTTTTGTCAGATCGTGTGTACAGGGCCTAAGACTTTTGTCCGAAGGGTGTTGGCCGTGAACTTGTTTTGCATACAAACGGCAAAGAATTGTCGGCCAACAAACATGAAACTACGTGTTTTTTCAGCTCTTTAGCACCACGCATTGTTTCCGAGCATGTGTGTTTGTACTTTGGATTTTTTCCGAAGGACTTCTGTACACACGATTGGATAATCCGAGAGCACACATTTGTTGTCAGAAAATTTTAAAGCATGCTATTCAACATTTGTTGTTGGAAAATTCGATGGAGCATACAAACGGTCAGATTTTCCAACAAAAGCCTGTCATCACACAATTTCCGTTGGAAAATTTGATCGTGTGTACGAGGCTTAAAGTGGTTGTAAACCTTTATTTTTGACTTTTACCTACAGGTAAGCCTATAACAAGGCTTATCTGTAGGTATAAAGAATATCTCCTAAACCTGTACGGTTTAGGAGATATTCCCCTCGCAATGCAGGCGGCGCATGCGCAGGGGGGAATCCACGGCGAAAGATCCGGCAGCCGCCGGACCTTGCCGATTTTAAATCTCCCGCGCGCATTATGCGGTGCATACTAGCTGATTATGCATTTTGCCTTGCAGGTAAAAAAAAAAAAAAAAATTATATATGCGGTTTACAACCGCTTTAACTTTTGCATTCTGCTGACAAATAATTACCCAACAGAAAGCTAGGGTTATGCTGCGTACACACGATAGGTTAGTCTGATTAAAACGGTCTGATGGACCATTTTCATCAGACCAAACCGATCGTGTGTGGGCCCCATTGGTTATTTATCCATAGGTTAAAAAAATAGGAACTTGTTTTAAAATTATTATTTTTTTTTTTTCCAAAGTATTTTATTGAATATTTTAGCAATACAGAAATGTAATACAAGTACATTGCAATAAATTTTTGATGAAGAAAAAGCAAATCAGGATTATGTGAATTACAACATAGACCATGTTATGTTATGAACAGCCAAATCATAAACAGTCATAAACATAAACATAAACATAAACATAAATCATAAACATAGACAGAAAGTTGAGGCTAAATTTATTGAGCACCCATACAGCTCTTTAGAGAAAACATTCAAATGTGTATATATATAAAAAAAAAAAAAAAAAAAAGGGGGGGAGGAGGGGAAGATACTAAAGGGTACACTCCACCCCACATGTCCCGTAAAGGGAGCATTCTATGAGATACGATAGGAGGGAGAAAGTAAGTCGGGTCTATAACATGGCCCAGGGTAATCATCCAGAGTTTTAAACCAATACGATCTAACCCCCCCCCTAAGGATCCTCTTGTAAAACCCGGGGAAATCTATACTCATCCTATATCTTTAGGAACTTTTTACCCGAAACGGTGAAGGGGGGGTAAAGCCTGGGTCGGAGAGGAAAAGGAAGTGCAGGGCCTGGGATAGATTAATGAAGAGTAGATGAGTGACTAAGTAGGTGTAGTACCTGACCTCAGGGATTCTTTGTAATGTAGCCAACTGTCCCATGTAATTCTATATTTCTCATGTATGTCCTTAGCTTGGTGTATCAGCCGTTCCATCTCCTCTATTTTGTTGACCCGTGAATGCCATTCTTCTAGCGTTGGGGGGGTTTTAGATTTCCAGTGCAAGGGAATGCATTGGGTTGCTGCATTCACAAGATGGAGCGTTAATGAATTCCGGTACTGTGATTTTGGTATAGGAGTGTGATGCAATAGGAATTGCGCTGGAGAGAAGGCGATCTGCATGGTGGTGATCTGTACTATACTATCGTGTATCTCCTTCCAAAATTGAGCCAACGAGGGACAATCCCACCAGATGTGTAATAAAGAGCCTTTCTTCCCGTCACATCTCCAGCAATCTGGAGAAACCGCTGGGTAAATTTTATGGAGTTTTTCGGGTGTCCGGTACCATCTGGTACAAAGTTTGTATCTGTTCTCCTGTGCTGAGACGTTTATGGAGCCCTTGTGAGTGTATTCCCAGATGCGGTCCAAATCCCCGTCAGAAAGGGCGAGAGATAGATCTGTATCCCAAGCCGTGCGTATGTTAGAGCTAAGGGCCGCATCCGGGACCAGCAAGGAATACATTTTGGAAATCAAGTGTCTTTGGGGTTCTTTGGTCACACAAATCTTTTCCAAGGGGGAAAGATCTCTACACCACCGTGGTCGCATATGGGTAGACCCAAAAAAATGTTTAAGTTGTAGGTATCTAAAGACCGTCAGATCAATGTGTGGGAGCACTGAATTCAGATCTGTGTACGTAAGCAGATTACCATTCCGAAAGAATTGATGGGCTCGGAGCGTTTTGAGGTCGGGGTCCGTCGTCGCGTATTTAAAAATGATACCGGGTTTAAAGTCTGGACTTTGGGACAGAGGTGTCAAAGGTCCAGGGGAGGGGACCAGTTTGAGGGCTTTGCATGTGGTTTTAAATATTTTAAGTGTGGGGCCAATTAAAGGATGTTCTAGGCAAGCCTTAGGAATCGAGTGGTATTCCAGCCATGGTAAGTGGGATAAGGGATAGCTAAGGAATGCATTTTCTATTCTAATCCAATCCTTATTCTGACCATGGAGATGCCAGTCGACAAGCCTCGTGAGGTGACAGGCTTTATGGTATAGGGTAATGTCTGGTATACCCAAACCTCCCTTACATTTTGGTTGGACTAGTTTGTTCCAATTTAATCTAGGTGTTTGGCCCGCCCAGAGGAATAACCTGCAATGTTTCTTAAATGTTGCGAAAAAGGATTGTGGCAAGGAAATCGGCACTGCTTGGAAGAGGTATAAAATCCGTGGGAGGATACTCATTTTAAGGATCGCTGCCCTACCGAACCATGAAAATCTTCCCTTGTTCCAATCAGCCAGGTCTGCTTTAATAGCCTGAATGGCTGGAGGGGAAATTTAGGGTGTATAAGTTTTTCAGATCTTTCGGGATTTTAATACCCAAATATGTAATATGTTCAGATTACCATTTAAAGGGAAAATTTAGTTTTCATAGTTCGACCACCTTGGATGGGAGAGATACGTTCAATGCTAGTGATTTCTCGAAATTAATTTGAAGGTTAGATAGATTATTAAATATTTTAAAATCTTTAAGAAGGTTGGGGATTGTGGTGATTGGGTCCGAAAGAAACATCAAAATGTCATCCGCATAAGCGGCAATCTTACACTGTTCTCCCCGGACCTCGACACCTCTGATGGCAGAATTTTCTTTTAACCTTCTGAGAAGGGGTTCCATAGAAAGGATAAAAATAAGGGGGGAGAGGGGACAACCCTGACGCGTACCATTGGTTATGGGGAAGGCATTCGACAGGTGGCCATTAACCCTAACTCGAGCTGTGGGATCCGAGTACAACATTAGAATCATTCGTACAAGGCGAAGTGGCATGCCCATTTTATATAAAACTGCCGACATGTAATCCCAGGCCACTCTATCGAATGCCTTCTCCGCATCCAGGGATAAAAAAAATCCAGCTTTTTTAGAAGAGGTTAACCAATGGTGCACATTGAGGGCTTTAGTAGAGTTGTCCCTGGCTTCTCTTCCCGGGACAAACCCCACTTGGTCAGTCGAAATAAGTCTGGTGATTAGTGGAAGTATACGATTGGCTAATATTTTTGCGTATAGTTTAACGTCAACATTTAATAATGAAATCGGGCGGTAATTGCGTACTAGAGTGGTGTCTTTGTTCGGTTTAGGGATTAAAGATATGTGGGCCTCTAAGATGTCTTTAGGTTGGTAAGGGGAGTCAGGAAGTTCGTTGTATGTGGTAAGGAAATTTGGGATCAGTATGTCAGAGAAGGTCTTATAATAACTGACTGGCAGACCATCCGGCCCTGGGCTTTTCCCGGGTTTGAGTTGGTTTAAAGCTTGAATGGTTTCCTCCCTGGTGATGGGGTCACCAAGGTTAGATATATCCTCATGGGAGGAGTAAGAGGGGCAATGCTTATTTAGGAATTTTTCGTTTAAGGTTTTTCTGTCAGTTTTTGGGGGATAAACCTGTTTCTGTATGTAAGTTATAGAGGCCGGAAAAGTAACGTACAAACTGTTCGGAAATACCAGTGGTGGTCGATATGGGATCACCGGAGGGTGATGTAATGTTGTCAATGGTGTAAGAAGCTTTCTTCTTTTGGATAGCGGCTGCTAGTAGTTTACCTGATTTATTGCTGTGTTCGTAGAAGAGCTTATTAGTAAGGGTGTATTTCTGTATAAGCTTTTTACGGATTGCTCCCAAAAGTTCTTCTCGTGCTTTTAACAATTCTTCATGAATGTTTGTATCTAGCATGTTTTTGTGTCTGTGTTCCAAAGCCTTAACTTTATCTGAGAGTTCTTGTATATGTGCTTTTCTTAACTTGGCCCTTTTGGCCGTCAGTGAGATGAGCGTGCCCCGAACCACACATTTGTGTGCAGCCCATACTAATGGTGCCGGTGTATCGGCTGTCGAGTTCTCAACAAAGTAATTTGACAGAACCTCAGAGATGCACAAATTGTTTTGGGTATCCAACAGAATGGAGTCATCCAATCTCCAGATTTGTGATTTGGGACGGTGAATGGGGGTCTTCAGGGATATGGTGATCGGATGGTGATCCGACAGCCACATGGGTTCAATATTAGCGTCAAGTAATGAGGTGAGGTCGTTTTGTGAAAGAAAAAAATAGTCTATACGCGAATATTTCTTGTGTAGAGGTGAGTAATAGGTAAAGTCTTTTTCGTTTGGGTGTAAGGTACGCCAAGCGTCGTGTAGGGATAGTGTAGTCAAGCTTGATTTTATGGCCTTCAAGGCACTGAATTTAAGGCAAGAAGAGCCATTTGATGTGTCGAGAGTTGGCATTAAAGGGACATTAAAATCTCCTCCAAGGATGAGTGTACCCCTTTGAAAGGCTGTTAGCTGGTAGAGGACCGTACGGAGAAAAGATACTTGTTTCGTATTTGGGGCATAGATATTGGCTATGGTATATGTCAAATTGTGTAGGGAACCTCGGATAAAGATGAATCTACCTTGGGGATCCCTTTGGATGTCTGTGATTTGAAGGGGGCATTGTTTGGAAACTAATATCAACACCCCTTTAGATTTCGCAAACTCGTTAGATGCGTGGAAGACCATGGAGAAATTTCTATCCGTCAATTTTGGAATTCCGTCTGAGCGGAAGTGAGTTTCTTGGACCAGTGCAATGTGTACTTTCTCCTTTTTAAGGGTATAGAGTAGGCTTGAACGCTTCTCCGGGGTATTTAAACCTCGTGTGTTTAAAGAATAAAGTTTGATGTGGTCTAAAGGTCCCTTCTTTATCGCAACAGTTGGTGGGGGCGGGATGGGGCACATCTTTGTAGAGGGGGAAACCTAAAGAAAAAGGGGTAAACGTAGGTTGGGGAAGATCTGGGACAAATAAGGGTAAAACTTGCGTCTAAAGAGATTAACTATACAGGGTGTAAGTTAACTATGAGGGCGTATGCCCTATTACTTTTAAGTACCGATTAAGTGGAGGAATAAGATCCGCACACACTTACTATATACAAAGTACAATCGGAGATGTACAGGGTGCACCAAGCCTTCCACTCCAAGGGGGGTCAGAAGCCCCGGTGCACCACTGTTTTGGGGTTGACCAAAACCAAACAACAGAAGTGAAATGCCTTAAGTAAACTTTAAATCTTAGATCCAAAAATGAACTGTAAATAAACAATGTAGTGGGACCATGCCACCCCAGATTTGAGTCAAACTGAGAGAGTACAAAATTAAGGAGCGTGTTTAACAGATTGTAAGAGCCCCTACCCTTTAGTGCATAACCGGATGTTGGCAGGGTGTAAAACAATTTTCTGAATCTCTCAGTGTGAGTCCAACCCTGAGGTATGTATTGGCATCAATGTCCGCTATACTTGAGAAACAAAACAAAACCTAAACAAGAATATGTTAAATCTTTATCACTTTGTAAATTATTCAAATAATACCCTCCTACTAGCAAACATTAAGATACAGTAGAGTAACAGCCCGGGACATATCAACCTGCTACCGGGGCCAAAGGAAGAGAGATAAATGAGGTACTAACCCTACAAGACAAGCCCGAGAGTTTCTACAATCCTGTTGTGATCTACTGATCACTATGAGTATTTCTGGTGTAGAATTGAGATGCCTTTTTGCATGTTACTCCAATTATTGGAGTTTTTGTGCGTCTGTTTACTAAGGTAACGCTGGCATACTATTTTGTTATAGCCAAGACCATAGACGACAAAAGTTGAACTTATAGAGTTATTTAGTCCCACAAGTAGCGTGGGTTACAGGTTCTGATAATGATATTTTGGGAACCTCGCCTCTGCCCTCATAACTATTTAAAGGCCTCCGTGAGGCCAAATGTATCCTGGGGGAGGGGGGACTATAGAGAATTGCCCATGTAATATTACATCAGAAACAAATGAAAAAATGAAAAGAGGAATGTTTAGTAGCTATCTCCCTATAATTATGTCAGGGCCTAAAGTATTTCCCTATTGCACTTCTCGGAATGAGGGAGGCAAGTAACACCCTGCTGTGTGGGCATGGGTTCTACCTTGTACGTATTACTCATCTGGGTAAAACGAGAGTGTTACTTCCCCTTAATCGTATTGAGAAGCCTAGTACAGCAAAGCTAACAGTTATACACTCCCTCACTAAGAGAATATGGCTATAAATAGAGAGTCAACCTGCAATAGCTGTATATTCCTCTAATAAAATGGTTTAAGCGAAACATTCCTCTTAATAGGTGATGGCACAAATTAAACAACAAGCAATATTAATAATGTTATTGACGAAGAGGGTAAATATGAGATTACGTCAGGAGATCACTCACAATTGTCCCTTCTGGCCCTCCGGGTTACCGGGGGAGTTGACTGATCTTGGTCCCTTCCTGCTCCCGTGGGTCCCTGGGAGAATCTGGAACTGGAGGAAGATCTTCTTCTGCGATAACTTACTGATTGGGTTTCCATGGGTACCTCTGGCGGTTTACCCCATCTACCTACTGATCGACGATAAGGTGCATACCAATTGGGCACTGAGATTGGTGGTAGTCCGAGTGTTTCACAGAATTTGGGTAGATCCTCTGGCACTCTCAGTGCCGCATTGCGACCTTGGTGTGAGGCTGAAAGGCAAAAAGGAAACTTCCACTTATACCTGATCTCTCTTGATTGCAGGGCTTCCAATAGAGGTTTGAGGTCACGTCTATGTTGTAGTGTAATTCCCGAGAGATCTTGGTATATTTGAACTGGAGCATCTCCGCATTTAAGTTTTTGGCCTCTGGCCCGACTCAGTATCTCTTCTTTCAGCTTGAAGTCGGGCAAGCAACATATCACATCCCTAGGGGGTCTGTATCTCTCCCCTTGGGGCGGAGGGCCCGATGTATTCTCTCAAAGTCAATATTAGACTGGGGGGGTTTCCCTATAATGGAATTAAATAGGGTGACAATCTCCTTTTGGACTTGATCTCCCTCAATTACTTCAGGCAATCCCCTCACACGCAGGTTCCGGCGGCGACCTCTGTTATCTAGGTCCTCTAGATGACGATTTACTTCTCTCAGCTGAAGGGTATGGTCGTCTATTTTCCTGGTAGATTTCTGGAGAACCATGTCATGGTCATCTATTGTCTGTTCGGTGCGAGAGACCCTATCAGACAAGGAGCGTAGATCAATACGGAGTTCTGCAATGGCTGCAGAAAGGGTATCTTTTATGTCAGCCGCCACAGACTTTAGATCCAGGATGCTAAGGTGAGGTAAAGTGTTGGTGCCGGTCCCGGCCTGGTCTCTTATCGGTGGATGTGATGGGTCTAATTCATGCGTCATGAGCACTATGTCAGCTTGTGACTGGGGACTAGATTGAGGCAGGGTCTGAATTTGAGGGGACCCTCGGCGGTTCGTCGCCATATTTCCACGGGGGGTGCGAAACTGTTCCGCTGTGTTTTGACCCTGTTGCTCTGTATTTTCCCTCGGGGATCGGGATCGAGATGCCGAAGAACGTCGGGAAGCAGTGCCCATGCTATCCAGATCCTACTAAGAGCAGGTATCTGTCATCAGTTGTAACCAGCCAACTAGTCAATTGTCCTCCGTTCTGTCAGACAGAATATTGTCACGGTTCAGCAACAGTAGTCCTTTGTGAGGTCAGGGGGACTTATAATAATGTTTCTCTGGGATGTGTACAGTGTGGAAGCAGATAGCTGACTGACAGTCAGCCACTGTGGGGTTAAACAGGCAGCTTCAGGGTGGACCAATATGGTTGCCAGGCCAAGGGTGCATAAAAAGTATATATACAGGTTGTGGCCTCTCAAACAGTTCAACACCGGGCCAAATGTATGAAAGCAAAGTCCCCTGTCCCTCTGGATATCACCTCTGAGGGTTTTGGAGTAATGGGGAATAAGGAGAGACAGTGGTGAGTGAGGGAGGCCTTCTGTGAGGGGATCAATATGGCCGCCGAACGTGAGGTACCTGAGGTCTTTCTGGTCTGCAGGATAGGCTGTGTTGCACCTCAGTGATGCCCCCTGGTCTCGCTGTCCCTTTTCCAGGAGGTGGTAGAGTGTTAGCTCACTCGGTGAGGCCGGGAGTGATGCTGTGAGCCGCCGCTGGGGGGGCCAAAACGGCCGCGACTTCCGCGACTAGGCCGAAGCCGCGGTCTTTCCTATGGCGCCTCCCCGGATTCGGCAGCGCTGTGTCCGGCGGTCCCGGGTGATGTTTTTTGCCCCCAAAGTTGCCAGGAATGGAAGTAGGGTGGGTATGGCTACCTTGTGGGATACTTCCCACTCACAAATGCTGCCAAAATTCGCTGCTGAAACCGCTGGGCTATCTGAGGTGGCAGGAGCTTTTCAGTTAGGCGTCCATCCCTGCTGCTGGCTCGGCCACGCCCCCAGAAACCATTTTGTTTTAAAATTATCTGATGGATAAAAAACATATAGAAAAAAAACGATTGTCGGTACGTCCATCGGTTAAAAATATACGCATTCTCAGAATCAAGTCGACGCATGCTTGGAAACATTGAACTTCGTTTTTTTCCCGCACATCGTTGTGTTTTACGTCACCGCGTTCTGACATCGGTTTTTTAACTGATGGTGTGTAGGCACGACTGACCATCAGTCAGCTTCATCGGTTAACTGATGGAAAAATCCATCAGACCGTTTTCATCAGACTAACCTATCGTGTGTACAGGGCATTACTCTCCAAGAGCAGCATTTTGCAAACTAGTTATGCTTTAAAGAAAAAAAGTAGGTATGCTACTGTGGCAATGTTTAATATTAAAAAAGGTTTTCACCTGCAAGGTTTATCACTGCTACGTGTTCCCACAATGTGAACATTTCTCCAGTCTAACATGATGCTCCACACTTCCATAATAGTGCTTACTACAAAGTCCACAAACATGTTTTCTATCAAAGACGCACTTATAGGGGTAGATTCATAAAGAAGTTACGCTGGCGTATCTATTGATACGCCACGTAACTTTTAGGATGCTCCGGCGTATCTTTTTTCTGTATTCAGAAAACAAGATACGCTGGAATTTGGCTAAGATCCGACTGGCGTAAGTCTCTTACGCCGTCGTATCTTAGTTGCATATTTACGCTGGCCGCTAGGTGGCGCTTCCGACGATTTCCGCGAGGAATATGCAAATTAGGTAGATACGCCGATTCATAAACGTACGTCCGCCCGGCGCATATTTTTTCGTCGTTTACGTTAGGCTTTTTCCGGCGTAAAGTTACCCCTGCTATATGAGGCGTATCCTATGTTAAGTATCGACGTCAGGCCAGCGTTGAATTTTCCGTCGATTACGTCGTTTGCGTAAGACGTTCGCGAATAGGGCTGTGCGTAATTTACGTTCACGTCAAAAGCATTGGCTTTTTGCGGTTTAATTTGGAGCATGCGCACTGGGTTACGTTCACGGACGGCGCATGCGCCGTTAGTCAAAAACGTCAAATACGTGGGGTCAGCCTTCATTACCATACAACACGCCCACTACATGGATAATTTGAATTCCGCGGGCTTATGCCGGACCACATACCCTACGCCGCCTTAACTTAGGGCGCAGGTTCTTTCTCAATACAGAACCTGCCTCACTAAGTTACGGCGGCGTAGCGTATCGGAGATAAAGATAGGCAGATCTATCTGAATCTAGCCCATAGTTTGTAGCAAAGATAAAATTACATTGAAGCCTTCACAGGTCCAAGTAACTCCCAACTGTTTCACATGTATTCACTGTTACTCAAGGCATTTGGATTCTGCAGAATAACAATTAGACATCTAGCCTGTTTGTCTTCCACTAATACAGTAGCATACTCCATGTAATCAAATGATAAAATAACGATCTCTATATCAAAGTTAATATAATTGTCATGTAAAGCTTGCAAATAAATACTTATTTCAGTGTCATAGAAAGATAGTGTAGAATACTGAACATGCACAATTTTCATGTCTAGCCAAATTAAACCCAGTCTGAAAAAAAATACAAATAAAAACAAAAACAAAAACTCTTCTATTATTAAATAAATAAATAAGAAAGCCACAGGTAATTACAAAAAATATATTTTAATGGCACATTTGGAATTCTAAAATAAGTGTCAGAGGTGATAAAATATTATAGCCATATCAATGCAACACATACTAAAATATTCATCTAAATTTTAACTCTAATAAAGTTTTTAGAAAAAAAATAGTTAAATAAAATATCCATCTGATTTATGCACTTAATAAAACACAATATTCAGCATAATGGTACTCCTATTAATGCTACACTAAATTAAGTAAAATCTTAATTACACACTAAAAATAAATACGTATGTAAATTCTGCACTTGATAAAACAAAACACTCATCTCAATGTTGTAGAAAATAAATTACTTCATCTCAATTCCATATTTAAATGGATAAAATGTCATCTGTGTATTATGTTAAATAAAAAAAAGCTCAATGTTAGACTTCATAAAAATACAATACACCTCAGTTCCACAATAAAAAACTCAATGCCACAGTTAAAAATATAAAATTTTTATGATAATCGAACCATCAACAAAACAAAAATTTGGTGTTAATTATACTGCACTTATTTTCAGTTCCCATCTTAAAAGACTTGAAAATGATTTTTTTTTTTTCATAATAAGCATCCTTTACCTGCAGACATTCCTCTTTTCACTTCCTCATTGTTCGTTTTTGCTCAGAAGTTGCTCTATTTCTTCTCTGTTCTGTTCACTTCCTGCTTGTCTGATTTTACTGACCACCGTGAAGGGAGGCTTTACTGCGGTGGTCAGTGACATGCTCGCCTCCTCCTGGGAACTACATCTGTGCAGCAGGACGCTCTCTACATGTTAGAGACTTCAAGGAGGTGTCAATTACTGGGTGTGCCGCAATGCATACTGGGAAATGTAGTTCTTATATGAATGAGCACCGCAAACCAGGAAGTGAATGAGAGAACAGAAACTAGAATGCCGGAGGTGACATAGATGAAGGAATTTAATAGGTATTTACTCTTTTTTTTTTAACAGAATCATTACACTATTCTGTCTGTCTACCTTGCAGACATTAATTTTAGGCCTCATTCACACTTCGGGCCGTTCGGGTCCATCTGTCACGAACCTGAACGGCCGCTCCATGCATCGCTATGGAGCGTCGGATGTCAGCGGAGACATGTCCGCTGACATCCGACCCGATCCGACCCGCTAAAAACAGACGTATGGGGGCCACGTCCCCATCCGCCCATGCGGATCGGATCGGGTAAGATCTGATGAAAACGGACATGCTTCCCATTTTCATCAGATCGCTCCATAGGGAGACAGCGGTGCCCGACAAGCCCCTCCCCGCTCAGTGAGCAGAGAGGAGCGTGTCATCCGTCGGCTCAGCGGAGATCTGCGGACTGATCTCCCGCTGAGCTGACGGGAGCAGGCGGACTCCGTAGCGACAGAGTCCGCCAAGTGTGAATGAGGCCTAAGGCCTGGTACACACGATAGGATTGATCCGCGGATCCGCGGATAAATCCTCTGAGGATTTTGATCCGATGGAGTGTACACACCATCGGATCAAAATCCGCGCCGAATTCCCATCGCGGTGACGTGTCGCGCCGTCGCCGCGATGATGACGCGGCGACGTGCGCGACGCTGTCATATAAGGATATCCACGCATGCGTCGAATCATTACGACGCATGCAAGGGATGGGTTCGGACGGATCGATCCGGTGAGTCTGTACAGACCACCGGATCGATCCGCTGGAGCCGATTCCAGCAGATAGATTTGTTAGCATGTCTACAAATTTTTATCTGCTGGAAATCGGAAATCTCGCTGGAACGTACACACCAGGGGATCTATCCGCTGAAACAGATCCGCTGAGATTTTTCAGCGGATGGATCCTCTCGTGTGTATGGGGCCTCAGGCAAAAAAATGTTTTCCTTTACAACTCCTTTAACAAATATGTAACTATATGCGCTCAGCTGTTCAGGGCACAAAGCATACAGGAGCAACAAAATCATATTAACAAAAACGTAAGGTAAGAAAATAACTTAAGTGCTAATGTATGTGCAAATGGTATAAAAATATACTAAAAACTGATACCTACAATACAGTATTTATAACAGAAAAACATATTGTGTAATGCGCAGAGTGAATGGATAGAGAATATATACAGTTTGCGTAAAAGGGGTGTAGCCAAAAATGCTTAAAGAAAATAAGGTCAGAAAATTGTCTGGTTAAGTAGGAACTGGCCGATTTTCACTCTGTGTAGCCCTGTCTAACGACCAGTCCTGTTGAAAAAACAGGGTTCGATCAGTGCATGCAGGCAATGGCTGCAGCACTGATCTGTATATTCTGACAGCGGGGAGTCCCTACTAGCACAGTGGGGGAGATCCCTGCATCCACATAGTTTGTGGGATCTGTGTGGTTTTATTTTTCTTTCAGCCTTCTTGTTCGAATGATAAAACTCCACGTGTATACTCTGCTTAAGACTAGGTAACAATTAATATCTTCCAGTATTGACGCCATAAATATAATAAAATCACTGTCATGGAACTTGGTAGACATCTGTGTTACTAGGGACAACATCCAATAACAGACAGCATAGAACTGTCCATCCTGAGGATGACCAGAGCAAAAAACAGGAGGGTAGCAATGTCTGCAAACCAATGGCCAGACTAGGGACAGTGTCCTGGTTTTAGGCAGGTAAACAAAGCATTGGCAGACAATATCAGAGGATACAGACCGATGATCAGGATAAGCAAAGCCAAGTTGGGTACACACAGGGCCAGACTTACCATTGGGCTTGACTGGGCTCAAGCCCATGGGCCCCGCCCAAAAGGGGGCCCCGGGCCCAATCACGACAACCCCCCTGTTGAATGAATGAATGAATGAAAACTTATATAGCGCAACACATGCGAACTTAATCGCCTCTGGGCTGTTCTCGGCAATCGCGGCAAACCCCTCCTCAACAACTTCTATGCTCCAGGGGGCCCCTTCACTGCAGCTGTCTAAGGGGCCCCAAGATTACTGAAGGCAGCCCCACCTCGCTGAACAACTTTGGTCGGTCGGCGGATCCCCCCTCCCGCTCAACAAGTATGATCGGTCGACACACTGCCCCCCCCGCTCAATAACATTGATAGGTTGATCGGCGGATCCAGCCCCCCCACCCCCTGAACAACTATGATCGGTCGGCCGATTACATCTCCCCCGGTTCTCTGCTCCAGGGGGCCCCTTCGAATATTAAGCCCAGGGGCCCTCACCACCCTAAGTCCTGCCCTGTGTACACATAAAGAAAGAGACCTCTACACAGACAAACAGACAAACCTGATAATTGGACAATTTCCAGCATTCAATTTAACTGTTCTTGATTAGGGTACAGGTTTTCACTACAGAAATTTGAGCTACAGTGTTATGTAATGACTAGCAGATGGCAAAGGCTCAAGGCTGATCAATACAACCACTCAATACTGTGTCACAGTAAATTAAAATATACAGTATGTGAAAGTAATAGAAATGAATACAAATTTTAAAACATTCATACACAATGTGGGCTAGATTCAGCATTGATTTACGCCGGCGTATCTATAGATACGCCGCGTAAATTCAAAGCTGCGCCGGCGTATCTTCTTTCTGTATCCAGAAAGAAAGATATGCCGACATTAGCCTAAGATCCGACTGGCGTAAGTCTCTTACGCCGTCGTATCTTAGGGTGCATATTTACGCTGGCCGCTTGGTGGCGCTTCCGTCGTTTTCGGCGTAGAATATGCAAATGACCTAGATATGCCGATTCACAAATTTACGTACGCCCGGCGCTATTTTTTTACGTAGTTTACGTTAGGCTTTTTCGGCGTAAGGTTGTTCCTGCTATTATGAGGCGTACGCAATGTTAAGTATGGACGTCGTTCCCGCGTAAATTTTTTAACTTTTTACGTCGTTTGCGTAAGTCGTTCGCGAATAGGGCTGGACGTAATTTACGTTCACGTCGAAACCAATGACGTCCTTGCGGCGTACTTTGGAGCAATGCACACTGGGAAATTCCACGGACGGCGCATGCGCCGCTTGGGAAAAACGTCAATTACGTCGGGTCACCAATAATTAGCATAAAACACGCCCCCTCATCCTCATTTGAATTACGCGTGCTTACGCCGGCCCCATTTACGATACGCCGCCGTAACTTAGGAGGCAAGTGCTTTGTGAATACAGCACTTGCCTCTCTGACTTACGGCGGTGTATCATAAATACGATACGCTGCGCCGCTGTAACAATGCGCGCCCCTACCTGAATCTAGCCCTAACTTTTTAGTATGATATTTAGAAATAACAATATAACTGTAAATTGACAACATTTATTATTCATTCTAAAGTGGTTCTAAGGCCTTAAAGTGGTTGTAAAGGCAGAAGGCTTTTTTTTTTATCTAAATGCATTCTGTGCATTAACCACTTACCGACCAGCCGCCGTAGTTTTACGGCGGCAGGTCAGCTCCCCTGCGCGAGAGCACGTAATATAACGTCGGCTCTCGCGCAGGCCACTAGGGGTGCGCCCCCGACCCCGGGCACCCGCGATTGCTCGTTACAGAGCGGGGACCGGGAGCTGTGTGTGTAAACACACAGCTCCCGGTCCTGTCAGGGGGGGAAATGCTGATCCTCTGTTCATACAATGTATGAACAGAAGATCAGTCATTTCCCCTAGTGAGGCCACCCCCCCTACAGTTAGAACACACCCAGGGAACATACTTAACCCCTTCCCCGCCCCCTAGTGTTAACCCCTTCACTGCCAGTGGCATTTTTATAGTAATCCAATGCATTTTTATAGCACTGATCGCTATAAAAATGCCAATGGTCCCAAAAATGTGTCAAAAGTGTCCGAAGTGTCCGCCATAATGTCGCAGTACCGAAAAAAAATCGCTGATCGCCGCCATTACTAGTAAAAAAAAATATTAATAAAAATGCCATAAAAATACCCCCTATTTTGTAAACGCTATAACTTTTGCGCAAACCAATCAATTTATTGCGATTTTTTTCCAGTATTAGCTACCCTAGTTTAAATGTACTACTTTAACCACTTGAGATCCGCGCTATAGACGAAATACGTCCGCAGCGCGGCTCTCAAGTGCCAAGTGGCCGTTTAAACACGGCCTTTTATGTGCATTACCCGCGCGCGCCACTGGGTGGCGCGCGGCGGGTAAAAACTGTCCCGGCGCATCGCCGAAGACCCGATGCGTGTACCTGGTGGCCGCGATGTCCGCCGGGTACACGCGATCGTCGGTGACACGGCAGGTGACAGCAGGGACGTGGAGCTCTGTGTGTAAACACAGAGCTCCACGTCCTGTCAGGGAGAGAGGAGACCGATCTGTGTCTCTTGTACATAGAGACACAGCATCGGTCCCCTCCCCCAGTCACCCCCCTCCCCCCACACAGTTATAACACACCCAGGCTACACAGTTAACCCCTTCCTCACCCCCTAGTGTTAACCCCTTCACTGCCAGTCACATTTATACAGTAATTCGTGCATTTTTATAGCACTGATCGCTGTATAAATGTGAATGGCGCCAAATTTGTGTCAAAAGTGTCCGATACGTCCGCCGCAATATCCCAGTCCCAATAAAAATCGCAGATCGCCGCCATTACTAGTAAAAAAATAAATAATAAAAAAAATCATAATTCTGTTCCCCATTTTGTAGGCGCTATAACTTTTGCGCAAACCAGTCGCTTATTGCGATTTTTTTTTTTTTTTTACAAAAATACGTCGAAAAATACGTATCGGCCTTAACTGAGAAAAAAAATAGTTTTTTTAAAAAAAAATTGGGATATTTATTATAGCAACAAGTAAAAAAAATATATATTTTTTTTAAATTGTTGCTCTATTTTTGTTTATAGCGCAAACAAATAAAAAACGCAGAGGTGATCAAATGCCACCAAAAGAAAGCTATATTTGTGGGAAAAAAAGGACGCCAATTTTGTTTGGGAGCCACGTCGCACGACCGCGCAATTGTCAGTGACGCAGTGCCGAATCGCAAAAAGGGGCCTGGTCTTTTACCTGCATTTTGGTCCAGGGTCAAGTAGTTAGTATCACTTTAAGGTGACAATCCATGGCCAGATTATCTAAAAAAAATAAAAAAAAATTATAATTTATTATCAAACAATTAGGAAGTGTTTGGGCTGCTAAATAGTTATACTCTCAGATATAATTTATATGGGACTGAGGCAGCTATCATTTCAGGGCTACATGCAGTAGGTGTGCTTATGTTTTTGAAACCCTGTTTTGATTTCAGTTATGAAATAGGAAGAGCTGGCACCAACCTGAAGCACGCATACCTGACAGGTTTGGCATCACATCAAATCACCATTAGGCCTTGTACACACGACCGAACATGTCTGCTGAAACTGGTCCGCGAAGCATTGAACTTCCAGGGCCGCGCACGTCCCCGCGTATCGTGTACGCAGGGATTTCTGTCTGATGGTGTGTACAACCATCAGACAGAAATCTCCGGGCGGACATGTTTGAGCGGACTGTCCCCTCGTCTGTACGGGCCCTTAGAGGAAGGAAAGTGAGTCAAGTGCTCTTCATACCTAGAAGTACTAGGTATTTCTCTTTACTCCCAGTAGCCAAACCGAGTAGCAGGGCTGTGAAGTTAAGTGAGTATCTGCACCTGGAGAGGGCAGCAGCCAAGTAAACCTGCTGTTTTTTCAGGCATGGGTAAAGAACAGGTGCACCTCAGGTAACTTACAATTGATCAAAATCCATTGTCTTCCTACTTGAGCAAAAATAAAATTGGTCCCCTATAAAAAATGTTGAATGGCATTTCTTTAGCTTGAATAACATAATAGGATAACTATAGTATAACATCAGTAAGACCAGGGCTATTTTTCAGGGGGAACTTGGGGGAACTCAGTTCCACCACCTCTGGCTCAGACCCTTTGTTGCCTGCTCACCACAATCGCTTGTAAACACAGAAGTCTGGTTTCTGTGTTTACAAGTGACAGCTCTGCACTGTGTGTAACCACCGGAACTCTGCACTCTGTATGTAATGCAATTCTGGTATTTAATGCCCCTTTAAGACCCTTCTACTGTTTGTGAAATCTGAACGGGGTCGTGGTTGAGCTCCTGCACCTATTTTCTGAGAAAAAAAGCTCTGAGTAAGACCTCTTTCACACTGAGGAGTTTTTCAGGTTTTACAGCACTAAAAATAGTGCCTAAATACCACCTGAAAAACTCCTGCCCAGCCTTCTCAATGTGAAAGCCCGAGGGCTTTCACACTGAGGCGATGCGCTGGCAGGAGAGAAAAAAAAACTCCTGCAAGCAGCATCTTTGGAGCGGTGAGAGGAGCGGTATGTATACCGCTCCTTCACCGCTCCTTCCCATTTAAAACAATGGGAAACCGCGGTATTAACCCATTATCGGCCGCTAGCGGGGGTTAATACCGCACCGCTAGAGGCCAAATCACGTGCAATTCCGACGGTATAGCGCCGCTATTTTTAGCGGCGCTACACCGCCACCGCGCCAGTGTAAAGGGGCCTAAGGGTAATAAGTTGACAAAAAAATATGAATTTCCACTCTACAAAGAAACACGTGACCACAGATTTTACCTGTGACAGGTGAGGCTTGTATTCCATCTTTTTCTCTCTAGAGAGAGTGAGAGCGAGAGAGAGAAAAAAAAGAAATAAAGAAAGAGAGTGTTAATTGTAGGGCAGAGTAGACCTTTCTAGAACCGGCACCACGTCTGTGGCTCTGGAAAGGGCAGATTTATAGTACTTAATAGGAACCTTGGCTGTGATAGGTTTTCTGGTTCTTTTTTCTACTTTATTTTCTTTGGGTAACAGAAAACTAAAATATAAGAAACCCTATTTTTTTCCACTGTATGCTGCCATTATCATTGGTAAAAATCTTATGGCTAAAGAACTGCATGTGTAATAGGGTTCTCCACCTGGCATAGCAATATGCAATCATACAACAAGAAACAGGACTGTAATAGGAGCACTTACCAATCAAATGCATTGAAGTACAAAATAAGCACTCATAATTAACTGAGTGTTGGCACAATAACATTTGAAAGCTGTATTGTGTTGTTCACATAGCTTGCAAATGAAGGAATGAGAGTAAATAGCTATAATTTAAAAAGTGATCCTTAAAATGAAATAATGTAATTATCTGTTAAAGTGGAAGTCAAGACACCAGAGTTCAATGAATAAAGCCTTGGTGCATGCATTAAAAGCCTTTCAGTAATAAAAAATTAATAGCGAAAACACCATAAGCTGTCTTAAAAAGTCAGATCAAGTATATATTCCTATTTAAAAAGATGCAGCATGGGAGGAGGGATGGCTGTAAAGTCTCAAGTTGGTAACATGTGAGGAGTCATATGACACTGGGAGGACATTTTCATGTAAAACACTCCATTGGCATGACACTGGGAGGTGATATCCTGTCAATCATCCTCAAAAGACGGGAGAGAGGTAGGACGGTGCAAGTGTCAATGGAGGGTTCCACTGCCATTGTAGTTTTGCAAGTCCCCAGGTCAGCATCCAAATTTAGTGCCTGATGTATGAATAAATTCTGGTTGCAAAGTATAAGTAAATGATATTGCCAATTTTGTGTCATGCTTTTAGTTCACTGAACTAGAACAGCTACTTGGTTTATTAAAGGAATGTGACATTGGAACTCAGGACAGGCTGCACTGACTTTGGACTTGATAAAACACACCAGGAGGACCAACACCAGCAGGTGACATGGCTCCCCAAATCATCATGGGCTGTGGAAAATATTGTATTTCATTTGTAAATCGAGGTCCCGAAATCTGGTGGAAGAGTGGTGAGTAGGGATGAGCCGAACACCCCCCTGTTCGGTTCGCACCAGAACCTGCGAACACACCAAGTGTGAACTTTAGAACCCCGTTAAAGTCTATGGTACTCGAACATTTGAAATCTAAAGTGATAATTTTAAAGGCTAATATGCAAGTTATTGTCCTAAAAAGTGTTTGGGGACCTGGGTCCTGTCACAGGGGACATGTATCAATGCAAAAAAAAGTTTTAAAAACTTCAGTTTTTCCGGGAGCAGTGAATTTAATAATGCTTAAAGTGAAACAATAAAAGTGAAATATTCCTTTAAATTTCGTACCTAGGAGGGTGTAAAGTAAGCATTTGAAAAAGCGCATGTTTCCCGTATTTAGAACTGTCTCTGCACAAAGTGTAATTTCTGAAAGAAAAAAAATCATTTAAAACCGGACTCGCGGCTATAATGAATTGTCGGCTCCCAGCAATTCAGAGAGAATTCATTCATTAAAAAAAAGCGTGGGGGTCCCCCCGAATTCAATTACCAGGCCCTTCAGGTCTGGTATGGATATTAAGGGGAACCCCGCCGTCAATTTTAAAAAAAAATTACGTGGGGTTCCCCCCAAATATTCATTCCAGACCCTTCAGGTCTGGTGTGGATTTAAAGGGGAACTCCGCCCCAAATTAAAAAAAGTGGCGTGGAGTTCCCCCAAAAATCCACACCAGACCCCTTATCCGAGCACGTGAACCTGGCCAGCCGCAGAAAAGAGGGGGGGACAGAGTGCGCACCCCCTCTCCTGAACCGTAACAGGCCACATGCCCTTAACATCGGGAGGATGTCCCCATGTTGATGGGGACAAGGGCCTCATCCCCACAACCCTGGCCGGTGGTTGTGGGGGTCTGAGGGTGGGGGGCTTATCAGAATCTGGAAGACCCCTTTAACAAAGGGGACCCCCAGATCCTGGGCCCCCCTATGTGAATTGGTAATGGGGTACATTGTACCCCTACCATTTCATGAAGGAAGTGTAAATAGTTGTAAAAAACACACACACACACACACCGTAGAAAAAAGTCCTTTATTGATAAAAAAATAAAAAATAAATCCACTCGGTCCCAACTTCCTGCTCCAATGTTGTCGGTATCCAGCGATCGATGATCTCCTCTCCGATCCAGCGATGAGAAGATCATCCGGGATCCAGAGCGCAGCATCGCCCGCCTCCTCTCTCACAGCCCGGCGAATGATGCGGCTGAAGCTGTGACATTTCTTTTATTGGTGAGGCGGGGCCACCCGTCAGGTGACCCCGCCCCCTCTGACGCAAGGAGGAAGCCAGGCTTCCCCAGTGATGTAGCAGAGGGTGCGTCAGAGGGGGACGGGGTCACGTGACGGGTGGCCCCCGCCTCACCAATAAAAGAAATGTCACAGCTTCAGCCGCGTCATTCCCCGTGTCCGGTGGAGAGAGGAGGCGGGCGATGCTGCGCTCTGGATCCTGGATGATCTTCTCATCGCTGGACCGGAGAGGAGATCACCCGTCGCTGGATACCGACAACGTTGGAGCAGGGAGCCGGGACCGAGTGGATTACCACCGCTGGATTATTTTTTTTTTGTTTTATCAATAAAGGACTTTTTTCTACGGTGTGTGTGTGTGTGTGTGTGTGTGTGTGTTTTACAACTATTTACACTTCCTTCGTGAAATGGTAGGGGTACAATGTACCCCATTACCAATTCACATGGGGGGCCAGGATCTCCACCCCAAATCCTCCCCATGTTGAAGGCATGTGGCCTGGTACGGTTCAGGAGAGGGGGGCCGCACTCTGTCCCCCCCTCCTTTCTGCGGCCGGCCAGGTTAACGTGCTCGGATAAGGGGTCTGGTGTGGGTTTTGGGGTTAACTCCACGCCATTTTTAAAAAAAAATTGGGGTGGAGTTCCCCTTAAAATCCACACCAGACCTGAAGGGTCTGGAATGGATATTTGGGGGGAACCCCACGTATTTTTTTTTTTAATTGACAGCAGGGTTCCCCTTAATATCCATACCAGACCTGAAGGGCCTGGTAATTGAATTTGGGGGGACCCCCACGCTTTTTTTATTTTTTATGAATGAATTGCCGGGAGCCGACAATTCATTATAGCCGCGAGTCCGTTTATAAATTACTTTTTTTCTTTCAGAAATGACACTTTGTGCAGGGACAGTTCAAAGTACGGGAAACATGCGCTTTTTCACATGCTTACTTTACATCCCCCCTAGGTACGAAATTGAAAGGAATATTTCACTTTTTAAAGGAATATTTCACTTTTATTGTTTCACTCTCAGGCCTCGTACAGACGAGGGGTTATCCGATGGAACCGGCCGCCGGACCGTTTCCATCGGACATTTCCCCTCCGGATTTTGATCCGATGGCTTGTACACACCATCGGATCAAAATCCGCGCGCAAAACATCCGCGGTCACGTGTTGCGCCGTCGCCGCGACGATGACGCGGCGACGTGCGCGACGCTGGAAGGTAAGTACTTCCACGCATGCGTCGAATCATTACGACGCATGTGAGGGATGGGAGCGGACGGACTGATCCGGTGAGTCTGTACTGACGACCGGATCAGTCCGCTGGACTGGATTCCAGCGGATAGATTTTGTAGCAAGCTAAGAAATTTTTATCCGCTGGGAATCCGTCGGCTGGATTTTTATCCGCCGAAAATTGTCCGCTTGGGCCTACACACGACCGTATCTATCCGCTGGAACTGATCCGCGGATAAATCCCAGCGGATAGATCCGGTCGTGTGTACGGGGCCTTCGCATTATTAAATTCACTGCTCCCGAAAAAACTTCCGTTTTTAAAACTTTTTTTTGCATTGATACATGTCCCCTGGGGCAGGACCCAGGTCCCCAAACACTTTTTAGGACAAACACTTGCATATTAGCCTTTAAAATTAGCCCTTTAGATTTCTCCCATAGACTTTAACAGGGTGTTCCGCGGCTTTTCGAATTTGCCGCGAACACCCCAAATTGTTCATTGTTCACCGAACAGGCAATGTTCGAGTCGAACTCGAAGCTCATCACTAGTGGAGGCACAAAATTCAAGTTGCATGAGGTCCAGTGTGAAGTTTCCACAGTCAGCGATGATTTGAGGAGCCTTGTCATCTGCTGGTGTTGGTTCACTGTGTTTTATCAAGTCCAAAGTCAGCACAACCCTCTACCAGGAAATTCTAGAGCACTTCATGCTTCCCTCTGCTGACCAGCTTCATGGAGATGATGATTTAATTTTCCAGCAGGACTTGGCACCTGGCCACGCTGCCAAAAGTACCAATACCAGGTTTAATAAACATGGTATCACTGTGCTTGATTGGCCAGCAAACTCGCCCGACGTAAACCTTATAGAGAATCAGTGGGGTATTGTCAATAGGAAGATGAGAGACACCAGACCCAACAATGCAGACAAGTTGAATGTCACTATCAAAGCAAAACTGGGCTTCCATAACACCTCAGCAGGGCCACAGGCCGATCACCTCCATGCCACACTGCATTGATGCAGTAATTTATGCAAAAGGTGCCACGACCAAGTATTGGTATAGTGCATACCATACTGTGCATGGACATACTTTTCAGTAAGCCAATATCCCCGTATTAAAAATGCTTTTTTTATTGGTCTTATGAAATATTCTAATTTTCTGAGATACTGAATGTTGGGTTTTCACTAGCTAAAAGCCATAATCATCAAAATTAAAATAAAGAAATGCTTGAAATATATCACTCTGTGTGTAACACATCTATATAAAATATATGAGTTTCATTTTTGAAATTTAATTACTGAAATAAATTAACTTTTTGATGAAATTTCAATTTTTTTAGATGCACCTGTAGTATATCTGAGGTCGTATACTAGCCATGAACTGCAAAAATTAGTTCTTTGCTTAGATCATGTTGAGTGAACACATTTTTATCATTGGCAATGTGACTTGGCTATGACATAGCTCCAGAGTCAATGCACCAGGTGATAAATGATGAGAAGCCCTCTTAGGTATTTGGTATTGTTGTTTAACCGCTTCCCGATCGCCGCACGCACTTTTACGCCGACAGAATTGCACTGCTGCGCAAATTGGCGTATATATGTGCCCTTTAAATTGCGACCCTGTCACAAGCTCCGTGACCGTGCCCACGGGACCCGCGGACTCGATGTCTGCCGGTGTCCCACGATCGGGTCACAGAGCTGAAGAACGGGGATATGTCAGTGTAAACACAACATCTCCCTGTCCTTCCCCTGACATGTCACTGATCGCCTGTTTCCTGTCATCGGGAACAGGGATCAGTGACCTGTCACGGCAAGCCACGCCCTCTAACAGTTAGAAGCACTCCCTAGGTCTCACTTAACCCCTTTAGCGGACCCTACAGGTTAATCTCTTCACTGCCAGTGTAGTTTTTACAGTTATAGTGCTGATCGCTGTAAAAATGACAATGGTCCCAAAATGGTGTCAAAAGTGTCCGACATAATGTTGCAGTCACGATAAAAATCACTGATCGCCACCATAACTAGTAAAAAATGATTTTTATTTATAATGCCATAAAACTATCCCATATTTTGTAGACGATATAACTTTTGCACAAACCGATCAATAAACACTTATTGCGATTTTTTTTTTTTGTAGAATATGTAGAAGAATAGGTATCGGCCTAAACTGAGGAAAAAAAAGCTTTTTTATATATTTTTTGGGGATATTTATTATAGCAAAAGGTAAAAATTATTGATTTTCTTTTTCAAAATTGTCGCTCTACTTTTGTTTATAGCGCAAAAAATTAAAACTACAAATAGAGCTTTCTACTAAAGAAAGCTCTATTTTCGAGGAAAAAAAGGACGTAAATTTTGTTTGAGAGCCACGTTGCACGACCACGCAATTGTCAGTTAAAGCAACGCAGTGCCAAATCGCAAAAAGTGGCCCGGTCTTTGGCCAGTGAAATGGTCCGGCGCTTAAGTGGTTAACTTGACTATTTTGCTGATTCATGCTAGCTTTCTAAATTCTGAAGTTTGACTTTAAGTGACCTGTCTTTTTGCACATAAAACATTCACGTGTTTTCACTGCATATAACCACCATTGCTGTAGTTGTTTTTTAGTGTAGATTCTGCCATAGGAACATGTTCACAGTTTGCTTATATTCATCCACAAGCTTGCCTTTCAGATTTTCCAAGGTAAGCTCATCAACTGGGTGAGCATCAAGTGCTGCAGCCAGTATCTCATAGTTGTCAGGGAGATCACTGAATAGCAGTGTTGTTACGTGAAAGTCTTTTATTTCTTCTCCTATAGCTCATAGATGTTCTACCATTTCTAAATTACATCTTAAATAGTCTTAATAGTCCAATTCAATGGCCTTTCATCAGCTTAGTCTGGTATAGCTATCCAATTAAGTATCATTTATTACCAAGATATGCTCCCTTTGTGTACAATTTACATAATTATTTATGCTCTGGGATATATGAGGGGTGTTCAAATAAAATCAGGACTTTTCATTTTACAGTTAAAAAAAGGGATGCAAGCGTGGCAGTACTACACGCAGTAGTAAGTGGCAAGTGTGTCCTATTACTGATTGGTGGCGCACATGTCAAGGGCCAGGCCAGAGACTTTCTCTTAATCGAGATGGCAGGCGGCAGTGTTAATGCATGCGTGGAACAGCTTGAGAAAAGGAGAATAAGGGGGGATATGATCCACATGTACAAATATATAAGGGGTCCATATAGTGTACTTAGTGTTGAGTTAATCACTTTAGGTCAACACTGAGGACAAGGGGGCACTCTTTACGTCTAGAGAAAAAGAGATTTCATCTCCAAATACGGAAAGGTTTTGTCACAGTAAGAGCTGTGAAAATGTGGAACAGACACCCTCCAGAGGTGGTTCTGGCCAGCTCAGTAGACTGCTTTAAGAAAGGCCTGGATACTTTCCTAAATGTACATAATATAACTGAGTACTAAGATTTGTAGGTAAAGTTGATCTAGGGAAAATCCGATTGCCTCTCGGGGGATCAGGAAGGAATTTTTCCCCCTGCTGTAGCAAATTGGATCAATTGTTTTTTTTTGCCTTCCTCTGGATCAACTGTCGGTATGGAGTTGGGTGTATGGGATTATACTGTGTTTTTTATTTTGTTTGTTATTTTTTTGTGGTTGAACTGGATGGACTTGTGTCTTTTTTTAACCTGACTAACTATGTAGCTATGTGATGAAGTTTCTTGTGAACGATGGCGTAAAACGTAAAACCTGCGGATATCTACAGAAGTCTTCAAGCACAGTACGTGATAAGACGCTCAGTTGGCGTTTCAAAGATGCCCATATGTGCATCAGTGAGGATCCTTGCCGTGGTGGTTCCCAGCCCACAGCAGTCATTCCTGTGAACATTCAGCGCATGGAGCACCTGATCCTGGAAAATCAACACATAACCTGTCGCGAAATTGAACAAGAGACAAATCTTTCTGATTCTTTCTGATGACAGAGTGAAGGAGGCTGTCCTAGGATGGTTCAGTCGCACTGACAAATCTTTTTATATCAAAGCTTTCCAGGCATTAGTTAAATGCGGGGATAAGTGTATAAATGTAGCAAAGGAGTATGTAAAAGAGAAAAACAAAAGAACAAAAGCTGGACAGCCGCACTCCAAAATTTTCTTTAAAAGAGATGTCTTTTATTTTCAACTGTGCATACAGTCACTGCAAGCCCACAAAAATCAGTATGGCCAACGTTTCGCACTGGCGTCAGTGCTTAGCCATGACTAAGCACTGACGCCAGTGCGAAACGTTGGCCATACTGATTTTTGTGGGCTTGCAGTGACTGTATGCACAGTTGAAAATAAAAGACATCTCTTTTAAAGAAAATTTTGGAGTGCGGCTGTCCAGCTTTTGTTCTTTTGTTTTTTGCTATTACCGCATCGCCAGCACCCTGGTGGTTCAACAACCCCTGATCATCAAGAGGCTCACCTGGAGCGGTGAGAATTCTGTCTATGTAAAAGAGAAGCAGAGTACTTTATTGGGACCTGGAGGGGGGTCTTTCTGATGGACACAAAGAGGGCTTCTGTTAGAGAGTCTGTTAGAAAGAGCCCCCAGACATACTACAGACATGATACCGGAGATGGTTAGAGACTGCAGACATGATACCGGAGATGGTTAGAGACTGCAGACATGATACAGGAGATGGTCAGAGACCACAGACATAGTACAGTAGACGGTCAGAGACTGCAGATGTAGCACAGGAGATGGTCAGAGACTGCAGACATAGTACAGGAGACGGTCAGAGACTGCAGACGTGGTAAAGGAGATGGTCAGAGACTGCAGACACAGTACAGGAGATGATCAGAGACTGCAGACACAGTACAGAAAAGGGTCAGAGACTACAGACATAGTAAAAGAAATGGTCAAAGACTGCAGACATACTACAGGAGATGGTCAGAGACTGCAGACGTGGTACAGGAGACGGTCAGAGACTGCAGACATAATACAGGAGATGATCAGAGACTGCAGACACAGTACAGGAGATGATCAGAGACTCTAGACACAGTACAGGAAATGGTCAGAGACTGCAGACATAGTCAAAGAGATAGTCAGAGACTGCAGACATACTACAGTAGATGGTCAGAGACACATCAGTTCTGGACGGACCCACACCTATGCTCAGAATACTAGTTCTGGACGGACACAAACAAGGAGAGAAAGAGGGAGGGGAGAACTCTGCCACTTTGGCGCCCCCACCTCTGCAGACGCCTGGGTGCAAAGCACCCTGCCTAGGATCGGCTCTATACACTTTCATGCACCCTCTCTTATTAGCAGCATCTTAATATTGCGTTTCAAGAACTGGTAGTTCTGGTTTGTCAGATTACCAACTAAAAATGTTGATGAAGCACTGTTAGCAGACATCATAATTGTTTTCTGAATGTTTTTTTTTTCAGAGACTGTTGCTGTAACTCTGTTCTGTACTTGTATTTGCAGCAGTATTTACAACATAGTGCTTTGGTTGAATCTGGACCCTTAACCTGTTCGCTAGCTGCTGCAGATATTACCAGTCAGATGGTGCTGGACACATGGGTAAGCAACAATACATTAACTGCTTCCGGACCAGCCGCTGCAGTTATACTGTGGCAGGCTGGCCCCCCTGGGTGAGCCATTATAGCTGTACGTCGGCTCTTTAAGACGCCTCCGGTGGCGTGCTTGTGCCCGAAGTGTGTCCCCGGAGCCGATGCATTGCACAATCGTGCAATTGTCAGTAGGGTTGCCACCTGTCCAGGATTCACCCGGACAGTTCGGGTTTGGAATCATGCGTCCGGGTTTCAGACAGCCTGAAACCCGGACACATTAGACTGGACTATGGCTTCCCAGCAGGGTTTCTGGCTGCAGTTGTCTAAGCTGAGAGTTTCTGTTACTCTTTCACAGTGCCCAAAACACTAACAAACCCCCCTGCTCCCCCAAACACACACAGACAGGAGAGAGGGCTGAATCTGCACCTCTTTCTCCCACCCCTACCCTTCTTTGTCTGCTCACACTCCAATCCCCAGGGCTGTGCCTCAGAAAAGGAAAGTTGGGGGCTGGAAATATAAAGTGTGGCAGCATCAGATAAATCTGGATGAGTGGTGGTGACTGCCAAATGGTGAGTGAGCTCACCATCCATCCCTGTCTGACTGAAGTCTCCTCCTTCTCTCTCCTGCCTCTGACTAAGTACACTAAGGCTAATCAGGGTTATCAGAGCACCCCTTATATTAGAGTTCCCCTTTACACCAGAGGCTACAGTGTTCCCCCTTACATCAGAGTCCTCTCCGTACATCAGCATTCTCAGTGTTCCCCCTTAGATCAGGGTACCCAGAGCATCCCTTATGTTAGAGGCCCCAGAGTTCTCTCTTACATCAGAGTCTGCAGAGTCCCCCCTTACAGTGAAAGGGAACTCTGCTAGTTCAAATGTAAAAGGGGGAACTCTGTGGATCCAGATGTAAAAGGGGGAATTCTGTCAACTGATGTAAAGGAGGTCTGTTGTTATTAACTCTATATGATTAGAACAGTTATTTAATAGCAAAATATATGTATAGTTTATACTATTAAAAAAAAATTGTTGTGCGCCACTAAAGTGTTCGGGTTTGACTTGAAGAAAAGGTGGCAACCCTAATTATTAGTTAAAGCGACGCAGCACCGTATCATAAAAAATGGCCTGGTCATTGAGCAGCCAAATCTTCCAGGGCGGAAATGGTTAAACATGATGCTACCACCTATTGATAGGATTACTATCACAGTATAATACAGTATACGAGAACCTACCTACAGTATGTACCTATGTCTGTATAATAAGCATGCTAACAGAAGGAATTTATTACTGTGACTTATTCTTTCTCCAATAAGGATGCATGCTCACACCAAATAGCCCCTGGAGTCTACAATTGTAATATTTGTTTCTGCAGGCAAAAAGATGTTTATAGTCTTGGATTATTTGAATCTGCATCCAATCTATAGCATGAGCTTTGCTATGTCTGGGCAGGGAAGAGATATTTTATAAAAGGAGTTCACAACAAATACAGCTTACTTAATGCTTACAGTTTTCAGGGACAGGCTGGGTGGGTCAAGACTGCACTCATGCTGCTCAGATCCACAGTCTTTTCCCTAGGTCTAGGCTACGCGACCACAGACATGTTGGCAACTTTGCGGACTTGGCTTGGCTGCAATGGCTGGTGAGAAAAATCTGAAATTTAAATAAAATATACTAGCCAGCAATACAGAGTAGACTCTTTGAGAGAGGAGTTTTTGAGAAAGTCCAAGATAAACGGGGAAATGTAATGCAAAAGAAGGAATTTAATTTAATTCCAAAATTGGAAAGAAAAAAGTAAAAAGAACAATAAATCCCCTTAAGCTATAGTAGCAAAGATTTGACTAGATTTCATGTTGGGCCAAAGAAGCCTATAGAATAAGCTACATTTTAATATTAGTCTTAAACATGTCTAAACAATCCTAAACGTTTGTAACAATAGGGGGGGGGGGGGGGGGGGGGACTTTTATAAAAATACATTACTGCAGCTTATATATGTGCTTAGAGTGTTGCTTGCTTCCCAGAATTTTTTATGAATGAGGGGAAAAAAGTGCTCCAAGCATAAAATGTTCCCTGAAGCACTATTACAAGACAAAGGCCCAGATTCTCAAAGGGCTTGCGACGCCGTCGTAAGTCCTAATCTGGGCTGTCGTATCTATGCGACTGATTCTTAGAATCAGTTACGCATAGATATCCATTAGATCCGACAGGCGTAAGGCTCTTACACTGTCTGATCTTAAATGCATTTTTTTTTTGCCGCTAGGTGTCGCCTCCGCCGTTTTCCCCCGTCGAGTACCCGAATTCCCGAACGTACGCGCGGCCGACGCAGTAAAGTTACGACGTTTACGTTAGGCTTGTCCCGGCGTAAAGTTGCCCCTGGGTATATGAGGCGCAATCAATGTTAAGTATGGCCGTTTATTTATAATTTACGTTGTTTGCGTAAGTCGTCCGTGAATGGGGCTGGACGCCATTTACGTTCACGTTGAAACCAATGACGTCCTTGCGACCTCATTTGGAGCAATGCACCCTGGGCTATTTTCCGGATGGCGCATGCGCAATAGGTTCGGCGCGGGAACGCGCTTAATTTAATTGCTCCACGCCCCCTACCCGGCTAATTTGAATTAGGCGGGCTTGCGCCGGGTGATTTACGCTACGCCGCCGCAACTTTACAGGCAAGTTGTTTGTGAATAAAGCACTTGCCTGTAAAAATTGCGGTGGCGTAACGTAAATCAGATACGTTACGCCCGCCGAGTTTTACGTCATTCTACGAGAATCTGGGCAAAATTCTTTAAAGGATAAGTTCACCTTTTGGGAAAAAATAATAAATACACAGGAAAATGCTGGAAAATTTGTATTTTTTTTTTTCACACAGGAGCTTGAAAAGCATTGCCCCCGTGATCAGTAGATCATGGATGCAATACCAGGCTCCTGCAGACTCTCAAGCCTCGTACACACGACCGGTTTTCCCGTCAGGAAAACTACCATGAGAGCTTTTGGCCGGGAAAACCAGCCGAAAAAAAAAAAGAACCAGCTATCTTTTTTCCCGCCGGGATAACCGGCGGTCTTTTTCCCAGCAGTTTTCCTATGTGAAAAAATGCAATGGACCATACAAATTGCTGGGATTCCCCGCCACAACTCCTTCGCAGTTTTCCTGTTGGGGAAATTAATGGGGAAATTAATGAGCAGGTTCTAGGTTTTCCCCTCTGGATTCCCGGTGGACTTTTTACCGCCAGGAATCCCGTAGTGTGTACGAGGCTTCAGTTTAGCTGTTGGTCATACAGTCATACAGTTACTGAAAAGCAAGAAGATCCATGAACTACGAGAGTGCTCATCAGCCTTCTGCAGCAATGGAAGTGGTAGTCTATTCATTCACAGAACTCTGGACACCACATCAGGGAGTAGAAACCCTGCCTGCTGTCACAGGGGAAGGATCTGGGGGTGGTACTGCTGGCGCATGTTATACGTTACACCCTAAGTATGAGTGTAACATGCTCTCAAAGGTAAAATTATCTTATATGTGACAGACAGACTTATATATGTGATTACAAGGAGTTTAGGTTTAAAGAATAACTGTAGTTTTAGTACAAATTGAACTGTAAAGGTGAGCCAACCCATCCTTGAGTGCAGCCCACCTGGTCTGATACCTTTGCCCCTGTCCCAATGATCTTCACGGCACCAAGATTAGTATTTCCTGAAACTCCAAAGGAAAAAAAGCTGCAAAGCCCCAAAGAGAACGGGTCAATGCAGAATAGCCAGTGTATTTACAATTCACTCTTCAGTGTTTTGAATCAAATAGTAAAGGAGCCATTTGCCTAAATTTCAAGTGTCTCTCCAGCCTAAAATGAAAAACGGTCCTTTCAAAAGTTTCTGAAAACATATGCTCGTTGACAGAAGTTTCCATTTTCAATTCTTAAATTATATCTACTTGCTGACCAGCGATGTACCCACACGTCGCTGGAGTTCAAGGGTTATACCGGGATGATTCCTGCAGCTGCAGGCATCATAATGGTACCATTTTTTTTAGAAAAGCAATCCTAGCAGCTAACTAGCAGCTGTAATGCTTTTACAAGCATCAGCTTTTGCCAGTTGATCCGAGAGCTGAGCAAAGCCAGGATCAGCTTTGATCGGCTCTCAGCTATGGTAACCCAGAAGCGATGACCTGACATCACTTCCGGTTTACCCAGATGTCAACGGCACCATTTTCAAAAATCAAAAGCATTTGAAAACAGAGATTTTGGT
Source organism: Rana temporaria (assembly GCF_905171775.1). Lineage (NCBI taxonomy): Eukaryota > Metazoa > Chordata > Amphibia > Anura > Ranidae > Rana > Rana temporaria. The sequence goes on from NC_053495.1 coordinate 146,345,733, forward strand.
GTGATCAAGTGCGTTTAAGGGCAGAGGAGGGATTTGGGGTCTCCATAAATAGTACCTGCCACATGGCTATTGTCATCACAAGGGATGTTTACATTTCTTGTGACAGCAATAAAACTGATCCCTTTTTTTTTTTAAGTACCCCATCCCCCAGTTCCTGCACCCAAAGGGGAACACATGCTACCATCCCGCACACACACAAACAACGATTGTCCCACACATGTGAGGTATCGCTGCAAACGTCAGATCATGGACCGTAATTCTAGCACCAGACCTCCTGTGTAAATCTGACATGGTAACCTGTTAAAGCTTTTAAAACATTGCCTATGCATAATAACATTTATGCCGTGTGTCGCTGTTGCACAGGTGTGCGCAATTATAACGAGATATGTTTGGTATCTATTTATTCAGCGTAACATCATATCTTATATTTTACCAAACATTTGGGTTATGTTTTGTTTTTGTTTTTTTTTGCATTAAGATTTGAAAAACTGCTGTGCAAATCTCATGTGACATAAAAAAATGTGCGTTTTAAAAACTGCTGTGCAAATACCTTGTGACATAAAAAAAAACACCATTTTATATAGATTTTTACATGTAAACAAAAGTGTCAGAAAAAATCCAGTTCTTCAGGTTGATAGAGGCTTTATACCTTATTCGCATCAGTAACTCTTTACATCCTGCACTAGGCCAAAAACAAAGATCAGCTGCTATTGAAATGGCTGATTCTGATGGGCGCATGCGCGGACGCCTAGCGGGACGGTAATGCCTGGCTAGTGCTCCGCTCCGTGATCGGAAGAGACCCGTGAATATCGAAAAAACAGAGCGGGTGACAGCGTCGAAAATCTTAGGAAAGGCTGTCGGAAGGGTGAGGGAATCTTTTGATACCACAATGGTGCTGAACGGACTGAAAGGAAAGGGAAAATCTCTTAACAAAGGCGGCGCTCAGCATCCTAAGAGCGCAGCACAGAAAAAGGCGCCAATCACCTCAGAAGCTCTTGCCTCAGGGAGCATTAAAAAGGCAGTATCAGCCAAAGATTCAAAACGAATGGCTTCACTAAGGGACATAGCCTCTGACAGTGACGAGGAGGGAATAGAGAAGGACACATCACTAATTAATCAAGGCACAGTAGTTCCTAACAGCCTCATGAAACAGTTTGAAAAAATGCTCCACAAGGCACTGCAAAATACCTCAGACCAGATTACAACCAAACTCACAAAGGAAATCAGAGAGCTAGGATGTCGCACAGATGCGCTCGAGTCTAAAGTGGACGACATAGAGAATTTTACTCAAGATTGCGTCTCTGAAATTGAAAATCTTAAAGAAGAGAATTTGACACTACAGAACAAACTTGAGGAATTTGAGAACCGAGCCAGGAGATCGAATTTACGGTTTAGAGGTATACCAGAAACGGTCATTGATCTGAACGGCGCAATGTTGGCGCTGTGTCAGGAAATATTGCCTGGCATTCCGGCTGACAGGCTGGAAATGGATAGAGTCCACCGTGCACTAACTCCGAGGAAATCTGATGGACCCCCGAGGGACATCATAGCAAAGTTTCATTTTTATAAAACTAAAGAGCTGATCCTGCAAAATACCAGGGAGAAAAATAAGCTTACCTTTCAGGGGCATGAGTTTCAAATCTTCACAGATATTTCGCAACTCACGATCAATAAGAGAAGAGCAATGAGACCTCTCCTCCAGGAGTTGCAACAGCGCCACATCAGATATCAGTGGGGCTTTCCCTTCTCCCTGCGCTTTGCCTATCAAGGCACGAAGATTGTATGTAGAACCCCAGAACAGCTTCACCAAGCGCTGAGTGACTTTAAAATAATAGAAAGCTCACAGACGTCGACAGCAGCTCGCAGAAGATCGGCATCAAACTCCCCTCGCAATGACTCGCCACGGCAAAACCAAGACAGCGGTATCCAACAATTGCATAAGCGTGGTAGATTTGTGGAGCATTCGCAGGAGCAAGAGGACACAATGGATTGATACCTGTAATCTTAAACATTTTACTTCCCTTTTGGTGCACTGACTAGTATACCATTTGCAGTTACTTTGCGCTTCATGAGCAACAGCTCTGAACTCTTTCTGTTGAACACCCTTTTTGTAGTTCCCTTTTCTTTTTTCTGCTACTCAGTGAATGGTATATCTATTCACGCTAGGGCATAGGGTCATGCACCCCCTCTCAAAAGTTATTAGATGCACCTATTCCCTTTACAGTGGGTCTATTTAACAGCCCCCCCCCCCTTTATCGAGAGTGAGTTGGCACAGTTGTCAAATACTTCCCACCTTAATTATCCCCTCTCTCAATTCTTTTTTTTTATTTTTTATTTAAATCCCTGATGTGCCTTTTACACATATCACCCGCCAGAATTTTGTCATCATGGTCATCCTTACTGAGCATCTTCAGGGATTGATCTGCCCTATTACAACCCTAAAGTATTGAGTGGAGCAATGGGAAATCCTCACTCCCAATGCTTGATGTGAGGCGTTTCACAGCTTCCGCTCTCCCCCCATATACACAGCAGAACGTCTTCCCCAGGAAGAACATATCACCCAGCTATCTACATGTAAATATCTAGAATCGCTTGTACAATAGTATCCACCTGGGATTCTTACAAAAATTTATTAGGTAGCGGGTCTCCAGGACACGGAACCCACATGTGCCACCATGGGCTCCCCTCTGGACTCCGCAATTGTTTGCGAGGATCAGACGCGGGCCCCCTTTCCCCTGTTCGGATGTCTCCCCTCCGAACACGGACCAGATTTGAATACTTGTAGTATATTATATTGTGCATCTGTTTGCTTTCCAGTAATGTTTTATTCTTCTTTCTTGAAGGCTATCGTTTTCAGGAACCCCCCCTCCCCTCCTTCTCCCCAGTCTGTGCGGTTCAGTTCGGGATGCCGATGCTTGGGACTCCAAGGTAAGAGACACGCTGAGGTTTGGCTACCATGGCTCCCCTAAACGTACTAACCCTGAATGTACAGGGTTTAAATATACCGCAGAAACGAGTTAAGGCATTCAGATACTTCCTAACCAAGAAAGCACACATTCTATGTCTACAGGAGACGCATTTCACCCCGAGTACGACACCTAAATTCTTCCATACCTCTTACCCTCAGGTTTACACAGCTTCAGCCCAAACCAAAAAACGAGGTACGCTAATAGCCTTCCATAGATCTACACCATTCACCATTAGGTCAGAAATCATAGATCCAGAAGGCCGATATGTCATCTTAACTGGTCATATACTAGATAATGCAGTCACAGTAGTATCGTACTACGCCCCCAATTTAAATCCTCTACCGTTCATGTCGCATCTTCTGCAAGTTGTAAATGCACATAAATTCGGGTCACTCCTCATTTGTGGAGACTCTAACCAAGTACTCCTCCCTTTCCTTGACAAAACGCCTTTTTCCCAAACACATCAGACCAAATGGAATCTTTCCAACTTGCTGGCAAAATACAACTTAGTGGATTCATGGAGGGAAACAAATCCAACTAAACGTAGCTATACCTATTTCTCGAACCCCCATAAATCGTCTAGCCGTATTGACCATATATTCCTAACGATTGGTATGCTACCAGAAGTTCTGGATTCAAACATCATCCCTATCCCGTGGTCTGATCACAACGCAGTTCTTACCACCCTATTCTCTATGATTCCCAAAAAACATGATCCAACATGGTACTTACCTGATATTATCCTTAAACACCCATCCTATAGAATAGTAATAGAACAGAATTTAGTTGAATATATAACACTCAACACGACTCCAGATGTCTCTGCGCTCACGCTCTGGGAGGCGCATAAGCCGGTACTACGAGGGAAAATACAGAGACAATTGGGAATCCTTAAAAGGGAGCGGAAACAGTTATTTAATAAATTAGAGACAGAACATGATTCAGCATTTGTGGCTTTCCAACACGCACACACACATGCAACAAAAGCCCGTCTGGACGAGGCACGAACGGATTTAGACTTATTCCTCACAGAGTCGGCAGATAAGGCGATACTTAGAAATAGGCATTCTTTCTACAACAAGGCCAATAAATCAGGTACTCTTCTTGCGAGATCGCTCAATTCTATCAATAAAAAGTATAAACCGATACAGCTTAAAACAACTAGGGGCAACATCTCTAGCAACCCAGTCAAAATAGTGCAAAAATTTAGTGCACACCTCAAAAAATTATATAATGACTCGAGTACCTTTACTGAACAAGATGCGGATGCTTTCTTTTCCAATTTGCAACTGCCTCAAATGAATGATTCTCACAAAATGATGCTGGAGGCACCAATCACGCAAGAGGATGTCCTGAGCGCCATTAGGGAACTAAAGTTGAATAAAAGGCCAGGACCTGATGGATTCACCGCACGTTACTACAAAACGTATGGTGAACTACTCTCCCCCATGATGGTGGTGGCCTTCAATGAATTATTAAATCAGAAATCCTTTAGGCAAGAATCCCTCACAGCCACTATATGCATGATACCTAAACCCCATTCTGACTCAACCCTATGTGACAACTATCGCCCGATATCCATGCTAAACACGGACGTGAAGCTACTCGGTAAAATATTGGCCAATAGACTAAACAATACAATAGGAACTTTGATACATCGGGACCAGGTGGGCTTTATTCCCAACAGGCAAGCAGGAGATAACATTAGAAGGGCAAGCCTATTGGCATGCATAGCAAAAAAGAGGAAAATCCCAGCCTGTTTCCTTTCTTTGGATATCAAACAGGCATTTGATTCAGTCTCTTGGTCATATATGGAATTTGCGCTGTTAAAATGGGGCTTCGGCCCTAACTTTATAAAATGGGTCCTGCAACTTTACCAAAACCCAAAAGCGTATGTGAAATATGCAGGCTATAAGTCGGAAATGTTTGATATCCAAAGAGGGACCAGGCAGGGTTGCCCACTTTCCCCATTACTATTCGCTCTCCTGATAGAGCCACTGGCGCAAAAGATAAGGCTGGACCCCACGGTACTTGGCATTGAGTTAGGAGGCGTAAAGCATAAATTGTGCCTTTACGCTGATGATATCTTGTTGTTTCTCTCGTCCCCCCAAGTGTCGGGGCCCAATTTACTCCCAATTTTACATCAATTTGCGTCAATCTCAGGCTTGGCAATAAACCCCAAGAAATGCCTGGCACTCAATGTTTCCCTTTCTCGCACGGAACTGACGGCTGCAAAAGTGGGCCTCCCGTTTGAATGGCCAGCCAAAAGCATCCCATACCTGGGTATACAATTGTCCGCTTGCAACTCAGATCTTTATGCATGTAACTATCCAACCCTCCTGAAGCAATTGACGAATTTACTAAAATCCTGGACCCAACTCCCTCTTTCTTGGTTTGGAAGAATCTCTGCTATAAAAATGACCTTACTGCCTAAACTCCTGTACCTTTTTAGAGTACTCCCAATACCAGTCCCTGCGCATTACCTACGGGTAATTCAAAAAAGAGTCTCCTCCTTTGTCTGGGGGCCCTCTAGGCCGAGGATTAAACTACAAATATTACACCTTCCGAAGGCAGCAGGGGGGCTTGGTTATCCCAACTTTGAAAAATACTATCAGGCAGCGCAATTGGCTATCCTGACTAAATACCACGCTACACGAGAAGCACCGATGTGGGTGTCCATTGAGGCAATAGAATGTGATCCTATTTTAACCTCAAATTTATTATGGGTCACTCCAAAACAACGGAAGCATATAAATAACCCCGTCATGAAACATTCGCTATCCCTATGGGACAAAACTAAAAATAAACATCTTCTGATGTCCCCATTAACCCCCCTGCTGTCTTTCATTAAAAACCCGGCCTTCTACCCGGCGTGGGTCTCCCCTAAATCCTTCAAAGACTGGGTGGATCGAGACTGCACACAAAAGCATAAATTCTTTGACTCGACATCGTTGATCCCTTTCCCAATCTTAAGCGATCGTTATGGTATACCTCCCAAGGAAATCTTTCGGTATCTACAGATAAAGAATTTTTTCCAACCCTCAGCAAGCTCGGTAATAGCAAAGAGCCGATTATCGGCTTTCGAAACTATATCCAATAACGCCCCACACGCCAGAAATGTGATATCTACATTGTACCACCTTATGCTCTCAAACTCCAGCCCGGAAAAAATATCTTATGTTCGTAAATGGGAAGAAGATTTGGGAGAAGAGCTGAGTTCGGAGGAATGGGGTCAAATATGGAACAACACCAAAACTGTGTCAGTCAACATCCTAGCGGCAGAAACAAATTTTAAGGTACTCTCCAGGTGGTACTTGGTTCCCACTAGGGTGGCCAAATTCTCTAGAAATTACTCGGACTTATGTTTTAGAAATTGTGCAGAAAGAGGGACTTACTTTCATACCTGGTGGTTGTGCCCAATAGTGCGGAAATTTTGGTCAGACATATTTAAAATAATTACAGTACTTACGAATAAAAAAGTCCCCATGGACCCTAAAACAGCCCTACTTAACCTAAAACCGCATAATGTCCCGCACGCTCATTTCAGCTTAACGAAGCAGCTCTTGACAGCAGCTAAACAAACAATTGCGAAAGCCTGGAAATCACCAACTTTAAACTTGTCTGAAGCCGTTAACAGAATGAATACGGCAATGGTATTCGCAAAAATGTCTGCAATTGAAGCAGACACAATCTCCAGGTTTGAAAGCATATGGAAGCCCTGGCTAGATTATATCACGCACAACACATTCAATGGTGAAGTTCTGAAGCCATGGTAGCCCAACCACATAGGAGGTGTCCTACCCATTGACATGAGTAGTGCTAGTGAACTCCCGACCTGATCCGGCAGACTCCCTCCCCCCTCCCTCCTCCCCCCCCCCCTTTTTTTTTTTTTTTTTTTTTTATTATTTATTTTTCTTACTACCTTCTCTTTTCATTTTATTTATTTTTACTATCATCTCACCCTTCAAGTTCGATCTTTTTCCTTACGCTTCTTTTTACGTCTAGGAATTAGAAGAATAAGGATGACCATGACATTGCTTGCTTAACTTGTAGTATTGAGCCTAACAGGAATTCCTAGAAGGCCACCCTACTACGATTTAGGGACTGAAGTTATATGACCACGAAGCCTGGAATATAATCAATTGTAGTCATGTTAGACACTACACCTCCTGATTTCTAAGTGTTTTTTTTTACACTGGATGAGGTGCATTAGGCTTAGCTACATCACCTCCTCTACTTAAATATTCATTTAATTGTTTATTTATACCTTTATACATCAACAAGCTATGGAATTCCTTTCCACAAGATGTTATGGTTCTCTAATTCTGTCAATTGATTGCATATTTGTCATTACTAATGCCTAATAAAGATATTTTGACAAGGAAATGGCTGATTCTGCTTGCTGGTCTGCAGAGAAATAATACACTGTTGGGCTAGCAGCCACTTTAAAACTGAAAAAAGTTGATTTTATGCAGTTTTTCCAACAAAACAGGATAATTGGTTTACTAGCCGATAACCAACAATTTTGGGACATTAACCAATTGCTATGCGCCCCATAGCAGTTTTCCTGTGCGCCAGATCACATATATATTGTGATCCGGGTAGAGGGCGCGCAGGATTAAACACAGCGGGAGCTGATCGGCGGCTACCCCGGACTCGATGTCCACCGCCACGTCTATGTAAACAAGTCAGATTGTCGTTCTGTCAGTAGGGAAGGCATGGATCCTGTGTTACTGTAAAGCAGAGACAATTTTTATATTAGATATGTTTTATAGCAGAAAGTAAAACAAGTTCTGCAATTTTTACTGCAATTTAATACAGTGGTGATCAAATTCCACCAAAAAGCTCTATTTGTGAGAATAAAAGAACATACATTTTGTTTGGGTACAGAGTCACATGACTGCGCAATTGTTAGTTAAAGTAACGCAATGCCGTATTGCTAAAAATTACTTTGTCGGGAAGGGGGTTAAATCTTCTGGAAGTCAAGTGGTAATAATATGATGACTTTCCAATGACTTTAAACTACACTGAACAAAAAAAAGAATAAAATGAAACTATATGTTGGGCAGCACAGTGGTGTAGTGAGTAGCACTGTCGCCTAGCAGTAAAAAGGGTTGCTGGTTAGAATCCCGACCACGGCACTACCTGCCTGGAGTTTGCATGTTCTCTCTGTGCCTGTGTGAGTTTCCTCCGGGTACTCTGGTTTCCTCCCACACTCCAAAGACATGCTGGTAGGTTAATTGGCTCCTGTCTGAAATTGGCCCTAGTATATGAATGTGAGTTAGGGACCTTACATTGTAAGCTCCTTGAGGGTAGGAACTGATGTGAATGTACATTGTATATGTAAAGCGCCATATAAGTACCGTATTTGCCGGCATATAAGACGACTGGGCGTATAAGACGACCCCCTAATTTTCCAGCCAAAATGTTGGTTTTGGGATATACTCACCGTATAAGACTACCCCCTTCCTACTAGTCATGCCTCGCCTCACGGTGCCACCATTACATGCCAGACTGTGCCACTACATGCCAGACTGTGCCCCATTACATGCCAGACTGTGCCCCATTGTATGCCAGACTGTGCCCCATTACATGCCAGACTGTGCCCATTACATGCCACTGTGCCACATTACATGCCAGACTGTGCCCCATTACATGCAGAATAGCGGCCGTACTGTACGTTTTTTCAAAAGCAGCGCCTTCTACATCTTCTGTTCCGTGATAGGCGGAACAGTCAGCTTCCCAGGAGGCACTGTGTTCAGTGTTCGCCTATCACGGAGGCCCTCTCGTCCGAGGACGAGAGGGCCTCCGTGATAGGCGGACACTAAACACAGGACGAGAGGGCCTCCGTGATAGGCGAACACTGAACACAGTGCCTCCTGGGAAGCTGAGTGTTCCGCCTATCACGGAACAGAAGACGTAGGAGGCGCGGCTTTTGAAAAACATACGGCCGCGATTCTGCATGTCTTTAGGATAAGATAAGGTTAGGTTACCGGCGTATAAGACGACCCCCGACTTTCAAGAAGATTTTAAGGGGTTAGAAAGTCGTCTTATACGCCGGAAAATACGGTACCTAAATAATATGTTCCATTACATAAAGGCCATGCAATTAGGTCCACCTATCAGTTTTTCAGCTCCATGTAAGTCTATTGGCAGGTGGATGTATACAGATGTGCATTGGTTTACTTCCTTTTACCTCCTAGTCCATCCAGATCCAGAAAGAAAAATTGAAAAGGACTGCGTCCTTTTCCATTTTTCTGGACCTACATACTATAGGTAGTCTGATCTAAAGAGTTGCAAGTGCCTTTTCATCCAGCACACATAGGTCCAACATGGTCCTAAAAGCTCCTGTTTTAAAATGCAGCAGAGTTGCAGAATTGAATGCACACAGAAGTCGCAAAAGTGACCCATGCCTGTTTCTGCCGATTCAGCAAGAAATATGTTCATTGATTCAGTGCTGATTGGACAGATGTTGCCTCTGTGAAGGGGCCAAACAGGATTCCATTTAAATGTCTTTCGACCTCAGACCTATGATTGGGACTCTGGGACTCTTCGACATCCATTTAGGCTTAAATGATTTAGCCATTCACATGACAGAAAGATCAAAAGCGAAAAAATCCTGTTTCTTTATAGACAGACCAATTAACAACTGCAATAGCATTTCACAGTACACGGTTCTGTTAGGCCTATATGGCCGTCCAGGGTTTTAAATAACTCTTCCCATTTATTAGTGCCTTCTGTGGTGCTACCGTTGTCTAGCATCAGGTAGTATTGCTTTTTAAAGCGGTATTTCAAATACCCGTTCTCTCAGTACTACAGTTCACGTGAATTCTGGAAACAACACAGACAATGTATTCCTTCTTTCTCCCTACTTCAGTAATAAGAAATCATGTTGAAGGTTTGTTTCTTTGTCATGAAAATGTAATTCTCGAGGTGAACTGCTAATACGATGTGACAGAGGAGATGCTAACCTTCCATTAAGGTCCTGCTGACTCTCATCCATAATGCTGCAAACATGATTGGGCCATTATTTTTATTGACGTCCAGATAACCCCTTTAGGCCTGGATGCTCTGCAGTGCATTCTGGGAGAACGGAGCAAAAGAGAACATGATTTTGTATATGTGTGTATGTGAATTCAAAGTAATCAGACAAATGAAAAATGAAAATTAACAATAAGCATCTTGCTATTGTGTTGCATTTCCTTGCCAAAATATCACAGGTATGCCAATGAAGCATGCTAACTTGCCAACAAAATGTACCAATCGCCTGTAATTTTCATATATTTTCTTTGAAATGTAGTAATAAAAGTAGAGATATAGGGCCAGATTCAGGTAGGGAGCGCGTAACTCTGTGCGGGCGTAGCGTGTCCTATTTACGCTATGCCTCCGCAACTTTGACAGGCAAGTGCATTATTCACAAAGCACTTGCTCCGTAAGTTGCGGCGGCGTAGCGTAAATTGGCTGGCGTAAGGCCCGCCTAATTCAAATGTGTAAGATGTGGGCGTGTTTTATGTAAAATCATCGTGACCCCACGTAAATGACACTTTTTACGAACGGCGCATGCGCTGTCCGTGAAAGTATCCCAGTGCGCATGCTCCAAATTAACCCGCAAAAAGCCAATGCTTTCGACGTGAACCTAAATTACGCACAACCCTATTCGCGAACGACTTACGCAAACGACGTAATCGACGGAAAATTTGACGCTGGCCCGACGTCCATACTTAACATTGGCTGCGCCTCATATAGCAGGGGTAACTTTACGCCGGAAAAAGCCTTGCGTAAACGGCGTATCTGTACTGCGACGGCCGGGCGTACGTCCGTGAATAGGCGTATCTAGCTGATTTATATATTCTAGGCGTAAATCAGCGTACACGCCCCTAGCGGCCAGCGTAAATATGCAGTTAAGATAGGAGACTTACGCCGGTCGTATCTTAGCAACATTTAAGCGTATCTCAGTTTGAGCATGCGCTTAAAGTTGCGACGGCGCAGATTCGGACTTACGACGGCGTATCTACTGATACGCCCGTCGTAAGTTTTTCTGAATCCGGGCCTTAGCTTTTTAGACTGCCTAAGTACATTATTGTATTGCTTCTTGGATTTGAATTGTTATTACCTAACAAAATAAATACATCTTAAACAGGACCTGGAGTATATTTTTGTTTTATGTATAGAGCAGGGGTTCTAAAGATTTTAAAGTGGGGACCCAATAAAGAAATTTTTTACAATATTGGGACCCAAGAAGAAAACTATTACCAAAAAGGTCAGCAAAGCCACACAATAAAAACAATAACAATGGCCATATAATAAGTAAAAAGTGTGTCCATTTAAAGGGTCACTAAAGGAAAAAAATGTTTTGCTGAAATGACTGTTTACAGGGTATAGAGACATAAAAGTTAACTGATTCCTTTTAAAAATGATTACAAATAGATAAAAAAATCAATCATATAATGTGCCTGCAGTTTAGTTTCACTTTTAAACTGATTTCTTGTTCCTGTGAGCTAAAGAGACACACAAAACAAAAACAAACAAATCCAGGGCAGTGTTTTGTTTTTAAAATGAATCTGATTGGTTCTGTTAAGTTTTAGACACACAGTAATGACAGCTTAGACCACCGTGAAAAGCTCCCAGTATGATGGTTATAAGGAAACAGGCAACCAGGAAGTGTGGAGATCAGAGCAGTTTTACAGCAACATCAAAGCAAAAACTAACAATGAGGACATGAAACCAGTACTGCAGTAAGGTAAAGGAAGCTATTTAGCTAAAAAAAAAAATCCTTTAGTGATCCTTTAAGTATAATTCTCAATATTTTCACATTTACTGTATAAACCAGAAAGGTAAAAAGCTAATTGTTAATAAAACAATTGTTATAATTTAAAACAGATAATAGATTCTTGAGCATCATTGCAATGTAAATGCTCATAAATAGAGTGCCTTGAAAAAGTATATATACCCCTTGAAATTTTCCACATTTTGTCATGTTACAACCAAAAACGTAAATATATTTTATTGGGATTTTATGTGATAGACCAACACATAGTGGCACATAATTGTGAAGTGGAAAGAAACTGATAAATGGTTTTCCAAATTTTTTACAAATAAATATGTGAAAAGTGTGGCCTACATTTGTATTCAGGATCAATACTTTGTATTACCACCCTTTGCTGCAATTACAGCTGCATGTCTTTTTGGGGATGTCTCTACCCGCTTTTCACATCTGGAGAGTGACATTTTTCACCCATTCTTCTTTGCAAAATAGATCAAGCTCTGTCAGATTGGATAAAGAGCATCTGTGAACAGCAATTTTTAAGTTTTTCCACAGATTCTCAATTAGATTTAGGACTGGGCCATTCTAACACATGAATATGCTTTGTTCTAAAACATTCCCATTGTAGCTCTAGCTGTATGTTTAGGGTCATTGTCCTGCTGGGAGGTGAACTTCCACCTCAGTCTCAATTATTTTGTAGACTAAGACCCCATACACACGATAGAATTTATCCGCGAATACGGTCCAGCGGACCGTTTCCGCGGATAAATCCTCTCGAGGATTTCAGCAGATTTTAATGCGATGGAGTGTACTCACCATCGCATTGAAATCCGCGCCGAAATCCTCTGGTGATGACGTGTCACGCCGTCGCCGCGATTATGACGCGGCGACGTGCGCGACGCTGTCATATAAGGAATTCCACGCATGCGTCGAATCATTACGACGCATGCGGGGGATCCCTTCGGACGGATGGATCCGGTGAGTCTGTACAGACCAGCGGATCCATCCGTTGGGATGGACTCCAGCAGATGGATATGTTCTGCATGTCAGCAAATATTCGATCTGCTGGAATCCATCCCAGGGGAGATATATCCGCAGGAAACAGATCCGCTGGCGTGTACACACCATAGGATCTATCCGCTGAAACCCATTTGCTGGGATTTATCTGCGGATGGATTCTATGGTGTGTACGGGGCCTAACAGGTTTTCTTCTAAAATTGCCCTGTATTTGGCTTCATCCATCTTCTTATCAACTCTATACAAGAGGAAAAAACAGAGGGCGCCTCCTGGTTAGACGTTATGAAACTTTAATAGTACAGTGACGTCACCGCGGCTCACGCTGCGCTCCGGGCCTCGTTTCCAACTAGTCCTCTGTACCAGCAGTTTTGCCTTGCTATGGACGGTCGGACATAGGAGTTTCACCCGGGAGCACGATCGGCTCAACAACTTGCCCGGCAAGACGTCTCATCCCCCTCAGCACCCACTGATCGAATCTTCACACCGGATTTTATCTTTTTAAATGTAAGTCTACACTGTCATCCGTGTACTATTAAAGTTTCATAACGTCTAACCAGGAGGCGCCCTCTGTTTTTTTCTCTTGTATACATGTTTGGAGTCCCTGCTCTGGTCTCACCTTGCTTTTGGAAGAAGAAAGTCAAGACTGTCTTTATATACTCTTGCTAGGTAAATGCAATTCTTACTGTAAGTCAGAATATTGCAGGTGTTTAATTACATTTCTCAGAATAACGTTATTGTCTCATTGATTGTTTTTATAAGTGCACTTACTCATTCTTACTTCTTTCAGGCTATTCTTGGCCTAATAAATTAGAAAATATCTTAAAGTGTGTCAGTAGGTGCTGGGTGAATGGGGTATATCATCTTCAGGTGAAATCACATAACATTTCAGTGGCTCCTCCAGGGATAGTGCTACATATGCATATACCAAGTCCTGAGCTACTAGCCAGGCCTCAAGGCGTACTCGCCACCAGTTGCCCTGCCCAACCCCTACCATGTCCCGCCCAACCCCTACCATGTCCCACCCCCTAATCCCGCCCCTAGACACGCCCTCATAAATCTCATGAAATGACACTCAAATGTTTTATGCAGAATTAAGTTATAAAAATAAATATTAACAACAACTTTATCCATTCCCAAAAATGCAGCCTGCCCATGTCTACCAATGCAGCATGTGTCCCCATTGCAGCCACGTGTCCCCATTGCAGCCACGTGTCCCCATTGCAGCCACGTGTCCCCATTGCAGCCTCTGTCCCCATTGCAGCCAGTGTCCCCATTGCAGCCAGTGTCCTCATTGCAGCAAAATGTCCCCAATGCAGCCAGTGTCCCCAATGCAGCAAAATGTCCCCAATGCAGCAAAATGTCCCCATTGCAGCCAGAGTCCCCATTTTGCAGCCAGAGTCCCCCACATTGCAGCCAGAGTTCCCAACATTGCAGCGAGAGTCCCCCACATTGCAGCCTGAGTCCCCCACATTGCAGCCAGAGTCCCCCACATTGCAGCCAGAGTCCCCACATTGCAGCCTACCTGTGATGGGTAAGAGAGAGGAGAGGAGCCACCGCTGCCGCCTAGTTGTTCAAAGCACGGGGAACATAACAGCTTTCAATTCAATAGCTGTGTTCCCCTCCGCAAGCTGCCATATACAGCCCCTCCCCCCCTTGTCCGGGAAACTTTGATAAACAGATCACCCGTCCAATCCTGGGATGGGTGATCTGTCTGTCAAAGTGCCCGAACAAGGGGGAGGGGCTGTATATGGTGGCTTACGGCGGGGAACACAGCTATTGAATTGAAAGCTGTTATGTTCCCTGCGCTTTGAACAATCAGGCGGCCAGGGCAGCGGCTCCGGCTCCTCTCCTCTCCTCTCCTTGCTCGCCCCCCTGCTCCCAGGCAGCCCACACTCGCAAAATGCGAGCAGGCGAGTGTAAATTTTGAGGGCTGGCATATACCATACTTGACCAAACCCCCTGAAAGCTGGAAACCACTGAAGCAGACACTGCAACTCTAGTACTCTCCACTTGCTTCCCGGGTTCCATTCTGAGTAGCTGCCCTTCTTCATGCTGAATACAGGAGTTTGGCTGCTCAGCACTATTTGCTTTGCATTCTGATTGGATGAGATGGAGAGCACAACATTACCTCCCCACAAATTGTTGACTTCCTCCTTTTTTGTTATGCAAGCAGTGTAATTTACTCCTAAGCTGGACATACACATATACGTTAAAAAGAATCTAAGGTTCCTCCACCCATTTTTAATCTGGGAATAGATGAATCGAAAATTGGCTGGTTCAACAGGGACTGGATTTCATTGTGACTCTCCCTGTTCAAAAGAATTTGATTATTAGATTGACTTCTGTTGAATGGACATGGCAGAAAATTTTCGACGATCATTGGCTGCAGCCAATCAGCTGCAGTCACTGATCATTGTATTCTGCCAGCAGTGGGTGTCAATATCAGAAAACAATACCCAGTGTGGAGGATTCTCCATCCACCTTGATTGTGTGTATGGAGGAAACTGTTTTGGTTTTGTTTTGGTTGTTCAGCTCACGGGCTAAATGAAAGAAAAAACTAACTGTCTATGCCCAGCTTTACCACTTAAGGACCGTCTAACGCCCATATACGTTGGCAGAATGGCACAGCTGGCCACAGGCACGTACATGTACTTCGTCTTTAAGAGCCCAGCCGTGGGTCGTGTGCGCACGCGACCCGGTCTGAAGCTCCGTGACCGCGGCCGCGGGACCCGCAGGCCCGAACGTCGCCGGTGTCCCGCGATCGGTCACAGGAGCTGAAGGATGGGGAGAGGTGTGTGTAAACACCAGGACTAAGACACAGACAAGATAGAGGTGACGCGTTTCACACTGACATTGTGCTTATTCAAAACCTAAGGAAAGACTAAATCACCAAGCCTTAAATAGGATACACTCCCACCTAGCACAGGTGTCGGGTGTTGTGATAGCTTCCCGAACATCTTGACTAGCAGATAAAAACATTCCATACACAGATATAATCCACCTGTAAGACTGAATGAAAACGATATATTGCAGCAACACAAGAAAAGGACAAAATCAAAAAAGAAAACAATAACATTTGTATCAAGCTCAAATGATTCAGTAATGATACATTACTTAATTACATTAAGTAATGTAGCACTACCCCCGAAGGAGTTGCTGGTTTGATTTGGGTCTACGCTCTGGCCATCAACCCCTGAAACTGGCTTATACCCTCCCTTGGCACAATTGGTATCAGTAAGGATTGTGGACCACAATGGTTGTTGGGGAGCACAATATTTTATCACACCACAATAAATATGTAAACAAATTGTTACCTTGTGTTGCACTGGTCCCCCAGTAAGACAGATGGACTGCACACAGATTTAACTTAACCAATGGAACTTTACTGGGCAAGCAAAAAAAAGCAAAGGAACAAAGGCAAGACAATAGTGGACTGCTTACAGGGCCCTGTAAGAGTCAGAAAAATTGGTAGCAAATAAATGCAAGTGAAATTATGATTATGAGAACCTGTGTAAGTGCACAGCAAAGAGATTCCTTCAGCAAGATGTTCACACTGAAGCACCTCTCCTCCAGGCCTCACCCAGTTCTCTCTGATAACAATGCTGTTCAGCTTAATATAATCAATTGCTTAGTTAAAGAGTAAATAAATAGATATTAACAGTCTGCTTTACCTATCAGGCAGTCTTTAAATAATATACTTTACTAAGGTAGTTTGGTTGATCAGACCAAACGTTAATATGATCGTTCTTAATTGTTCACACGTGTTTTAGTTGCATGCGTTGGTGCACTATGGATAATTTGTAATCCAAAACGGGGAACCAATAACCGATGAAAGAAACCAGGTAGTCAAACCGCAATGGCAAGTCTAACGATCCACCCTCCTGCAATACAGTCAGTATGTAAGGGCAGGTGCCCGTCTCACCCAACCAGGTTAGGCCTTGTCCCTCCGGATTGCTCCATCTGCAAACTCCGATCAACAGTCCTTCTGGTACTGACAGTCTCCGGTCCTCAACAGGTCATCGTTGCACTGGGACACAAGACTCTGGCCTAGATTTCCATAGAGACACCTCACACAGGCGTCCTCCTGGGTTGAAGAGGCGGTCCATAGAGAGTGCACCAAACACGTCCTCCTCCTTAAATTACCTCCCCAGCAGGCTGTGTGGAATGCACAGCATTTTGGGATTGCATAGTTGCTCTCTGGGTATAGTAGTTTATCAACTCGCAATAGAGTCTCTCTCCCTGTACTCCGTTTCCCAACATTCCTTGCTGTAC
Source organism: Rana temporaria (assembly GCF_905171775.1). NCBI lineage: Eukaryota > Metazoa > Chordata > Amphibia > Anura > Ranidae > Rana > Rana temporaria. Next base: position 146,362,755 of record NC_053495.1, read on the forward strand.
CAGTGCAAAACTGAATAGAAGGTGGCTATCCAACAATTGGCCACCGGAGGGAGCCGAGTTCCTTCAATATCTGCAAATGGTAGTCCTTGAATCACATAGAAAGTGATACCTTGCTACACACTCCCCCCACTCAAAAATTGATAAAGGAGTTCAGTAACTTTCTCAGCGCGACTATACACATCTTGGAGGGCGCTCAGGTAGTCTTGTGCAGTACAATCCTTTTTACTGAGCTTTAGGTTACATATTATCTCTAAGGAAGGGCCCCTTAAGCTCTCTGTGACCCTTTGTTTCTTCTGTGGTTCAGGGATCTCCCATTTTTCCAAAGCCTGAGTGGTGCAATCCAACCACTCTTCGAACCCATCTTCCGCAGAAGGCACTGGCTGTCTTGCTTAGAAGACTCTGAGCTTCCGGTATCCAGCCATCACATAGTCTGAAGGGTCCTTCTTGCATTTGACGATAATTTCACCAAGAACAGCACATAGTTCAGGACTAATGGTGGTTAGTGATGAGGGTTTTGATCCCACACTTTGACTGGCCCCACTTGAACTGGGAGCAGCTCGACTAGTGGATGTAGGACTACCTCCTGACGCCTGGACGTATCAGGAAAAACTCTGTCTGATCAGCTGTTCTCACACTGGGGCCCTTGAAATGGTCAGGATTCCCTTTCTTCCATTCACACAAAGCATACGTGTGAGGGTCTAGTGTGTTAGTTTTCATGTCAATCAACCATAGCTTCTTATCTGGGGATAGTACTCTCAGAACTGGAGCTAATTTCTCTTCTGTCCAAGCTTCCCCTTTTATCTCGATCACTAAACAGGCGTCAGGAGAGGTGTTCTCTTCTCTACACTCTAGTTCTTGCTAAAGATCTTCATTATTAGAAAAGTAGCCTATAACACGGAAAACAAGAAACTCTTTCACATTTCATTTAATGTTCATCGCTTTCTTAAAGAATAAACGTCTTCTCTAATGCGTTGCAAAAACTTGGAATTATTTGTTAAATCATTTTGATTTACACAGAAAAAAAAACACCCACAGTATATCTAATATAAGGTTATACAGTATATCTAATATAAGGTTATACAGTATATCTAATATAAGGTGTCTGCAAAGTGACAGCGTGTTCTGTATGTATATATTTATATAAATGTGAACATATGTATTTATCATTATACATTTATTCTGCCATAAATGACCCCAATAAACCCATCAAGAAAAATGCCAACAATGCAGCAGATTCTCTTAACATCAAAAGGCTTAATCACATCACGGCTTATTTGTCTGTTCCCTGGCTAACATTAAGTGGAAACATACTGAGAGCATGGCCCGATCAAGCATTGTATTAGGTAACATTATATTAGTTTGATTAGAAGCTCCAAAGACTCATTAATCATGAAGATGTGAATGGTTAGTCTAGTACAACATACAAATTGGAAACACGTGCCCCCTTCAAAATTTAGGATCCAGGAATATATAACAGAAATAGGAATTTATATATCTTCTAATATAATAATCATGTTGTATTGCAGCAATTTGTAACTGACCTAATTTTTTTGTTGTTTTCTTGCTGGCTGAAGAGTGCCGTTTTCCTTCTAATGTTACATTATTCAAGCTACTGAGTTCCCATGCAAGATTTAGTCTATCCTGTCTCTTCAGCAGTTTCTAATCATGAGTCAGTCTTCCATTTTCAAACTCTAGCAAAGAAGATGCATTTCCTTCCCCATACTTTTCATCTTTTTTAGCTTTCTTCCCAAACTATGTAACGTAAGTGGTAATCTTCTGGGAGCATAAATATGATTTATTCTTGTTGGATAATGGAATCGGTGTGGACCAAGAAAAAGGGATATATTGTTTTTTATCATGAAATGACTCTTTTCTTCCCAAATGGGAGAATTGAGAGAGTGTAGTGAGTGATTATTTCCTGAGGGTAAATGATTGAGAAAAAAAAAACACAGAAATCCCCTGCTGAATATGTTCTTGTTGGCTATAGCGTGCCTTTTGAGTGTCCCCGGATCTCACAGTGTTTGACAACCTGCAGACACATTTGATGAACTGTATTCTTCTGTCAGAGACAGCCTGTCTGGGAGGAGAAAAGAGATCCTTTATCGTCTGATCAGCTATTATTGTCTTGATCTTTTATAAGCAATCTGCAAATGCACGTGAATGTAATATCCTTTCACACAAGTGCCAGGGAGAATAGAAATCAGTCGAAAGCCCCTTCCCACCAGTTATGGAAATGTCCTAATAATATAATTAGGAAAGATGGTTTGTGAATGATAGGAATAAGAAGGGGGTAATCAAAATGCTTGTGCATTATCTGTCTGCTGTGAAAACCAAGAAAGCCACAATAAATAGATCTTACCAGAGCTATCAGGAACTGGCTTATATTGAATTCTTTGTCTAAAAGAAAAACATTCAGAGTATGATCTGAATTGAGTAGCATAATGGTGTTTTATTTTCATAAAACATGTAAAAGTCTGCTGGGCCCGAGCCAAGAACGATTAATGCACTGATATAGTGTGGAACAAAATAAGTAGGCAGCTCTAACATTCCTTTTTAAACTCTAATGGTATTACCAAGAAGATAGTAATTTAATTTTGGGCTTGGACAAATGGGTCCAAAACACCATGCTCTTTGCATCTTAAAAAATAAAAAGGTTTTCTTTTCCTTTTATTCAATGTCGACCATGTCATGTCTGTATCTGATTGCTTATTTTTAAAGCCACCGCAAATCTGGGAAATCTTAAGAAAGTAATACAGAAAGCAGCAAAATGTCAATGTTTGTTTGAAATGTGCAGCTGTGTGTATTTCTGTTTTAAGATTATTGGGCCCCATATGTAAAAAGTATTTTAAAAAGAATATCAACCAGGCCGAGCCCAGCTGCTGTTTTTTTTTTATTTGTTCAGGACTGGGGAAGAGAAGAGAAAAATTCTAAATGATTGCTATGGGCAGAACATTTTCCAACAGTTTGTATAATAAAGAGTATCTAAACCCAATCACTAAAATCTCATAAAAGCTTTAAAATGTTAATGTAATTTTAAACATTGTTTTCAATCTTCTGAAATATAAAGCGTTCAATAAAATAATACATTGAGATCCTGCCATGAAAGTACTTGTCTGGGGATTTCCTGTTATGAGGGACATCTGTCTGCCAGTTGAGCTTTTACAATTCCATTGTCATTATATGCTGACAATGCTGACACATATTACACAGCTAGGGTCTACTTTTTTTACCATCCGTTTGAAATGTTTAGAGTATAATATGTAGGGTTTTTGGTTAAAAGCTGATTTTTGGTTAAAAGTTCACATTTCATCAGTAATAGCTGTAGGGTAATCTTTATAGGCTTCACTTTGGGAAAGAAAGTGTGCTGCCAGTTCACATGGAAAGTGGCAATTTTCTGTCTTCCCCATGATTGGGGACAAGGTAGATGGCATGCAAGTCTCTCCCTTGCTCATACCCCCACCTGAAGGTTGCTGAAAACCCTGTTGCCTCTTAGCATCAGGATGCTGGTGTATTGGAAGGGGGCCTTTTTAGGGGAGTTCCCTCTCAAAACACCCCCTTAATCTTGAAGGGTATGCATGCTGATATCAGCATTGCAGAGTGCTGCATGCTTTATGCCTCTCTTGCTGTAGGGATACCAGCCCACATGTTTGGTGTGGCAGGGTAAGTCCTCATGTATACTGCTGCTGGTAAACAGACGTTTCAGAGCAGTTGGGAGTTTTTTCATCTGCCCCTGACCTCTCCTCTATGTTATCTTATCTGTCCATATACACAGGGTCGTTTATAGTCATTTCTAGGTAGTTAGGTAGTTTTTGAATGTGAAAAAAAATGCGTTGAGAAGCTGAGTTTACAGGCATTTCAAGCGCCAAATGCTTCTAAACATGGCTAAACGAGGTAACTCGTGTTTAGCTGCATTTCGCTTACAGCCGTTTTACATATATATATATATATATATATATATATATATATATATATATACTTTAAACGCTTCTAAACACAAACGTGGTAAAACGTGGCTAAATGCGACATGTAAATGTGGCAAATTGGACATTTTAAATGTGGGTTACTATGTGTCAAGTTAAATCGCTCAGGAGAGGTTGTAAAAACGTCCGTGTACATGAAGCCTTATTAGTACTAGATGGTGGAAATCACGCTGTTTTTATTAACATTAAAATATTTACAGTTGGCTATTGCCAATTAGTTGCAGCTGTCCTAGCCAAAATCACACACACACACACACACATTTCTACAGGGGTTAATACAGCCACTTTACCCATCATAGGCACTCATCAAGATTGCCAACTATGCCTCCCTTTCTCCATTTACAGTATAGGAGCTGTACTTTAGCTTCTATCAATAAAAAGTGCTTTATGAATAGAAAGGGTAGGCCTGTCTTCCATTCAGTGCTGTTCATTGATTGCAGCTAAAATACAGCTTCTATGACACATGTCAAATGTCAAAACAAGTGTACAAAAACACTTCAAAACCACAAATCCACATTCCCAAAAACCCCCTTCCATCCCTGTACTCACAATTATTCCCAAAATATAGGCTTCGGAAATGTGTTTGGTAGAAACTAGCTAGCATCCAGCCAGTATATAAGCACTTGAATAGACAGAAAATAGAATGAGACCAGGCATCATTTATTTCCCACAATAAAAATTAGACAGTACAAAGGCAGCTTGGTTAAGCTGAAATATAATGAAGAGGCAAAGCAGGTTTTAGCCTGAAATAGAAATTAGAGTGCATCAGGACACAATTGATACAATACATTTTAAGGGCTTGACAGTATGTAAGCAGCTTTGTTAAGCCACAATCTAAGAGGGAGAGACAGGGCAGGTTTTATTTGGCAATACATGTTTGATTATAATATCAGAGAGACAGTAGCCACAAATATTCAGTGATTGAACAATATGTAAGCAGCTTGATTAGGTCAAAATATTAAAGAGAGAGAGAGAGAGAGAGAGAGAAGGTAGGATATAACTTGCAATACAAATTGAGCTACCTTCAGGCATAGCTTTTCTTAGTAATGCAAATATAAGAGTTAGGACCACACTTTACAGAGAAGTCTTGGCAAGGAAGTGCAGCTTCCACATATATTTGCAAATGTGTTCAATTAAAACCTCTGTATTTAATGCAAATTGTTAGACAGTGACATTTCGTTTTTTTGCAGGCCATCTGGTAAGTGTGCTTGGAAAACTTTCCATGGGCATTTTCCTAAGCCCTTTAATGTGCACCCCACTTCAAAGGCTAGTTATACATTGGTGTGGTTGCCATTTTGTATAGCTTGCTTGCTTGAATTGGGGTGGGGACACAATGGATGCCTTCAGGGGCCAATGTGCTCTTGCTGGGCTTCTAATGTGTCTCTATACCTCTTAGGTAGGAATGGTCTGCCTCCAGGCACACATGCCCTTAATATATGTAGTGCTATATATGCTCCCTGGAAGAAAACTGTTGGAGAGAGGGATGTGTGTCACCTTTACAGTACCTGGACACTGTAGTCTTTTTTAAACATGTATATGATGCAGACCCCCCAAAAATTAACCCTGAAACACTAAACCCGAAACCAATGTATTTTAACCTAAAAGATAATAAAACTGATAAATGCAAAATTAAAGAAAATAAGAAAAAAAAGATTGCAAGGGGGAGAAAGGAGTGGGTGGGTGCAGCAGGTAAACAGCAACTACATTTCTTATTGACAAACAAACATATTCATTGTAAAATATAGTTACGCGCTTGCAAGAAATTAAACAAATTATAAAATGATGCAAAATTGTGAGATGCTACTAATGAAATCACAAAAAAGTCCCAATCAAAGTGCTCTTGTGCTCCAATCTTCATTAAAGTGCTGAAGTGTTCAAAAGCTCCACTCCAAGTGTCCCTACTCACCAGAAATCAAGGCCTTCCAGCTTTTTAGTCTGAGGGTCAAATAGGCTTTAGTCTGTTGGCGGGCAATAGATGACACAGTCCAGTAGGGATCTCCCCCCAACGTTATTCAACAGGAAGTGATGTTGTTCGGACTCCAGACATTTTGACGCAATTTCCGATCCGTAGTCTGAACCACATCACTTATGGTTGCAGTGGAGTGCACGCTGGTTATGTTGTTCCAAGATCAAAGATCTTGTTTTCTACATGCCTATCTTTTACTGATGTCTAAGTACAACTTTTATGTGCAATAAACCTAAGTGGAGTTTTCGAACACTTCAGCCCTTTAATAAAGATTGGAGCACAAGAGCACTTTGAGATTTTTTTTGTGATTTTATTAGCAGTATGTCACAATTTTGCATCATTTTATAATTTGTTTAATCTCTTTTAATTCCTTGCAAGTGCTGTAATTATATTATATTGTTTTCGGGTTATTAGCACTTTACGTATATCAGCTGCAATTCACGTTATGTAATGTTGAATTACTTTGCTGTCTTTGCTGACTTTGTTGTATTGGATATGTGATACTGGCAACTACAAGGATTTAGCTGCTGGGCAAAACAAGGTGCCCAATTGAAATGCCAAGATCACAGAGGCACTATGGATGTAGGCTGTATCTCCAAAGTTGGTTAAACATAGACTGCTAACATCTGACAAAATAAACCTTTTCTACCTTTCAACCATAAAAAAACTAATTGTTGAATAAAATTAAATATGCTAATGTTGGAACGGGTTAACCTGTTGCCTTACTTGGACCCCTTTTTTCAGGAAGTAACACTTTGGCTCCACCCTTTCTGGCAGATTACCTTTATATATGGGGCGTGGAGTTTAGGAACTAGTTGGTGATGTACAGAGCATCATAAAGCAGTGAGTAGTTCTAGACACCCCCATGTGGGTTTCCTCTGTGTGGCACTGTGGTTCCCTGGGTGGAAATTTGTAATTCCAATTTCCCCCATCGGGTGTCTCCCAACTAGCAGGGTCTCATAATCAGCCTCCATCTGATGCTTGTTGCTGGTAGTGTACTTAAGTCCCTCTTCTGCTGATTCACCTTGTGCCAGTGTTTTGATTTGCTTGCTGTGCCAAGTCTGATGCTTTTGCCTTTTTTTCCTGATCCTGATCTTGCGCTAGCCCTGGATTTTGTACCCTGCACCCTGCTGCCTTACTTCTGCTCCCCTTGTTCCAGATCTCAGTCCCGATTCCCCCTTCCTGCATCTCTGTTTTTCCCTGTTACCCGTGTTCACCATCTTGTATAAATATTGTATATAGTTAGTTAGGCTTCCTGTTACTTAAGCTTTTTGGTTATATGGTTGTACTTCACTTGTATTCACATTTCCTGTTTTCTGGTGTGTGGATGTCTTTTCTATTATTATTAATAAATGTACTTCACTATATATAGTCTAGTTTCAGTTTCTAAGTGTAGCCATGCAGATCTGGCCATTTTTCTACTGCAGATTCCTGACACCCTGCCATTGGTTTCCCTGCACTTGAGGCTAACCCCTGACTGGATGTGAACAGTTATATTGTATTTTTACAGCAAATATGGGTTTAAGAACTATTCTATTCTCGTTACACATTTCCCTGTGCGCAGTTCAACATACAGATAACTATCTTATCCTCCAATAATCCAGACTAGACAATTTCTGAGCCTTTTTTGGAATGAAGAGGGTGAAGGGAAACTGGGAACAATTGAAAAAAATACACACCAAAGCACATATTTATAAGATACATTAAAGCCATATTGTAAAGTACAATTTATTAAATAAATATGGTCCATGAATTGTGATTTATCCACAGAATGGAGTGAACGTTTTCTCAGTATGAGTGGTTGTCATTTTGCTTACTGTATATCTTAACACATTTTTATGGTTTTATGTTATGTTGGCTTTCTTCTCTGAGTTTTTCCTCCGCTATCTGAAATGACATTGGGCAGCAAGGATTCAGGCATATAAGGCATACTGATAAGTGCAGCGGAACTGCTTTATGAAAGGAGGTCATTACCATCTGGTGTTCTTGTTAAAAGGAAGGTTGAAGTAAAAATAAAGGCAAAACTTTTTTGGATAAGTAAGGGAGGGTTATAACCCTTGTTGATTTTTTACCATCTGTGTCTCATTGGGGCGACTCTGTTTCCTGGTGAATCTTCATGGCAGCATACAATGGGTTGTGGCTCTGCCCCCACAACCTGATAGGACTGGTAAACTATAAATCAAAGACAGACCCGGGTCACAGCATTCTCCTTTTTATCCTCGCCTAATAAGGACTGGAGTCGCGAGGTATCTCTTACCGTTTGTAGCCCTAGCCAGGTTCAGTCTCTTCTCTGTGGAAGATCTTCCTGTACAGTCTCTAAAAAAAAACTTTATGTTTGGAGCCCCATCCTGGTGGACTGGGGGACATTGTTCGGCCTCTTCTGGGTGGAAGTCCTTCTTGTACAGCCTCTAATTGAGCTACCAGTATATGGTTGGAGCCATATTATGGTGTTGCAGGCCTGTAAAAGAAAGCTTTAAGCACTTTGCATCCAGGCCAATTCTGACACTTCGCTCCTACATGTAAAAATCATATTTTTTTGCTAGAAAATTACATAGAACCCCCAAACATTAAAAAAAATTTTTAGCAGAGACCCTTGAGAATACAATGGCGATCATTGCACGGTATTTGTGCAGAAATTTTTCAAACAAATTTTTTGGGGAAAAAAACAGTAAAGTTAGCCCAATTTGTTTGCATAATATGAAAATGAAGTTACGCCGAGTAAATAGATACCTAACATGTCACGCTTCAAAATTTCACACGCTCGTGGAATGGCACCAAACTTCGGTACCTAAAAATCCCCATAGGCGACGCTTTACATTTTTTTACTGGTTACATGTTTTGAGTTACTTTGGAGGTCTAGGGCTAGAATTATTGCTTTCACTCTAACATTCGCGGAGACACCTCACATGTGTGATTTGAACCCCGTTTTCATATGTGGGCAGGACTTACATATGCGTTTGCTTCTGCGTGTAAGCACATGGGGACAGGGGAACTTACAAAAAAATTAAGTAAAATTAACAATACATTTTTCTTTGACACTTTATAAAAAAAAAAAAACATTTGATCACTTTTATATCTATTACAAGGAATGTAAACATCCCTTGTAATAGGAATGAGCATGACAGGTCCTCTTTACAGTGAGATATGGGGTAAATAAGACCCCACATCTTACCACTAGTCTGGGAAGCCTAAAATCAAAACAGCCGAGGCGGCACCTTTTTTTTAATGCAGAGGCCAGGCGTGACGTCATAACATCGCGCCCAGCCTCCAACAATCACTGGGACTCCGGCAACCATCTGGCCCACCGGAAATCTCTATGGTCAACATCTGGGGCGGCAGATTCGATCTCTGACTCACTGATTGCATCAGTGAGTTGATAGAAGCACTGGAGGGCGGCGGGAGGGGGTTGTCCTCTTTCGCCGCCCGTAAGAATGATCAAGCGGTGGAACAGCTGCTATGATCATTCTATGGTGTAGGGAATCGCTGGCTGAAAATGCCAATATCTGAATGATGCCTGTAGCTCCAGGCATCATTCAGATATCCCCACACAAATTAAAGGACGTCATATGACGGCCTGGGAGCGCAAAGTGGTTAAACAAGCTTTGGTGGCAACATTTTCTCTCTGCTTTCTATATGATTTTCACTTCTTTTCTCTGTTTGTCAATCAGGCAATCTATACCCAGTGCTAAACTTAATGAACAAGCACAGAGTTGTGCAGGATATAGAACCTCCAAATCAATTCTATTTTCCATAAAACTGGGAGATTGGATGCTCTCTGTAGGTTTATCAGACCTACTTACTTGTCCCAATCCATCCTGCATTTCAGTTCTACTTTCAGTTTCGGTGCCTACCTTTCGGTCTGTCCACCTCCCCCAGCACATTCACAAAGGTCCTACTGTCTGCAACAGTAAGGGGATGAGAATACACCACTACTTAGATGGCATGCTTCTTCTAGCCAGCAATTGGAAGATGCTTATCCAGCATTGGGATGCTCTTCTACACAATATACAAAATGTTGATAACTAATTAATTGGAAGAAAAGCTTCCTCTGCCCAAACCCAAGTATGAGGTTCTTGGGGGGCAATTTTGGATACACAGAATGTTTTTGAAGAACTTCTATGAGGGAAGATCTGTCCCCTGATAGAGAAAATCAAAGGTGCTTTGGGAACAAAGGGCCTGATTCCCAAAAAAGCTGCCTAACTTAACTTTCAGCAGTTAAGTTACACTGACTTAAAATTTCTACCTAAGTGCCTGATCCACAAAGCACTTACCTAGAAATTTCAGGCCGTGTAACTTAAGTGCCGCCGTCGCAAGGCGGTCCTCCTCTCCGGGGGGCGTTTAAAATTTAAATGAGGCGCGCTCCCGCGCCGGCCGTACTGCGCATGCGTGTGACGTAATTTTCCCGACGTGCAGCGCGCGAACGTAATTGACGCCGGGCTTTGTGGATTGCGACGGGACACTAAAGTTGCGACGGGTGAAAAAAAATATACGCGCCGGGAAAACAAATAATTATAAAAAAAAATGACAGCGTCGCTCGGCATGCATTTCTGAGAGGGAGAACTCCATGCCAATTTTCAAAGAAAAAACCGGCATGGGTTCCCCCCCCCCCAGGAGCATACCAGGCCCTTAGGTCTGGTATGGGTTGTAAGGAGACCCCCCCACGCCGAAAAATCGACGTAGGGGGTCCCCCTACAATCCATACCAGACCCGTATCCAAAGCACACTACCCGGCCGGTCAGGAAGGGAGTGGGGACGAGCGAGCGCCCCCCCCTCCTGAGCCGTGCCAGGCCGCATGCCCTCAACATGGGGGGGTTGGGTGCTCTGGGGCAGGGGGGCGCACTGCGGGCCCCCCCAACCCAGAGCACCCTGTCCCCATGTTGATGAGGACAGGACCTCTTCCCGACAACCCTTGCCGTTGGTTGTCGGGGTCTGCGGGCGGGGGCTTATCGGAATCTGGGAGTCCCCTCAAATAAGGGGGCCCCCAGATACCGGCCCCCCACCCTAAGTGAATGGATATGGGGTACATCGTACCCCTACCCATTCACCTGGAGGCAAAAAGTAAAAGTTAGTAAACACACAACACAAGGGTTTTTAAAATAATTTATTATTCTGCTCCGGAGGCCCCCCCTGTCTTCTTTATTAGCTCTAATACCAGGGGGGCTTCTTCTTCCACTCTCCGGGGGTCTTCTCCGCTCTCCGGGGGGGGTTTCTTCTTCCGCTCTCCGGGGGGGGGGGCTTCTCCGCTCTCCGGGGGTCTTCTTCTCTCTTCGCCGCTCTCCGCTGTTGACTCGGCGAACCCCGGTTCTTCTGCAGCTGTCCGGTGCCTTCTCCTTCAGCGCTGGCTGCCTGCTATCTTTGTGTGTTAGCTCAATTACTAACAGGCAGCCAGCGCGGTCTTCTGTGACGTCAGGTTCTTCTTCTCCCCTCTTCCGATGTTGACTCGTCGCCTCTTGACACTGCAATGATGGAAGCGCGCCTTGCATCCCATTTATATAGGCATCACCGTCCCATCATGCTCCGGTAGGTACCCACGTGGTGGGTGCACGTGGGTAGGCACCCACCACGTGGGTACCTGCCGGAGCATGATGGGACGGTGATGCCTATATAAATGGGATGCAAGGCGCGCTTCCATCATTGCAGTGACAAGAGGCGACGAGTCAACATCGGAAGAGGGGAGAAGAACAGGAGAGAAGAAGGTGACGTCACAGAAGACCGCGCTGGCTGCCTGTTAGTAATTGAGCTAACACACGAAGATAGCAGGCAGCCAGCGCTGAAGAAGAAGGCACCGGACAGCTGCAGAAGAACCGGGGTTCGCCGAGTCAACAGCGGAGAGCGGCGAAGATAGAAGAAGACCCCCGGAGAGCGGAGAAGACCCCCGGAGAGCGGAAGAAGAAGCCCCCCCTGGTATTAGAGCTAATAAAGAAGACAGGGGGGCCTCCGGAGCAGAATAATAAATTATTTTAAAAACCCTTGTGTTGTGTGTTTACTAACTTTTACTTTTTGCCTCCAGGTGAATGGGTAGGGGTACGATGTACCCCATATCCATTCACTTAGGGTGGGGGGGCCGGTATCTGGGGGCCCCCTTATTTGAGGGGACTCCCAGATTCCGATAAGCCCCCGCCCGCAGACCCCGACAACCAACGGCAAGGGTTGTCGGGAAGAGGTCCTGTCCTCATCAACATGGGGACAGGGTGCTCTGGGGTGGGGGGGCCCGCCCCGGCACGGCTCAGGAGGGGGGGGGGCACTCGCTCGTCCCCACTCCCATTCCTGACCGGCCGGGTAGCGTGCTTTGGATACGGGTCTGGTATGGATTGTAGGGGGACCCCTACGTCGAATTTTCGGCGTAGGGGGGGTCTCCTTACAACCCATACCAGACCTAAGGGCCTGGTATGCTCCTGGGGGGGGAACCCATGCCGGTTTTGAATTTAAAAATTGCCGTGGAGTTCACCCTCAGGAATGCATACCAAATGCCGTCGCTTGAATGGGCCTTTACAAGGTGTGAATAACTTTCCACATTGTAAAACCAGCCCTAGTTTTGCGCAAGCAAATTCGGAACTTACGCAGAAATCACAATGATGAAATGCTTTTTGGATCTGCTTAAGTCCTCATTTGCATACTCAAAGCTGCATTTCAATGAGAAATGCCCCCAGCGGCGGATGCGGTACTGCATCCTAAGATTTGACCGTGTAAGTGTCTTACACATGTCAGATTTTCTGCCTAACTTTGGAAAAAGCCTTTTGAGGATCGTTTCCAAAGTTAGGCACAGAGATAAGCAGGCTGAACAGCTGTTCCGCCTGCGTATCTCTTTTGGGAATCAGGCCCAAAGTCTCTTCCAGCAGAATATTGTATCCTTGGTTTTTCTTAACTGACCAATTGTTGTTTTTGAATGGAACATTATCACCATAAAACCACAGCCTGAAAGGCACATTTTAAAGAGCAGGCTGCTCAGGGTCATTGGATGTTCAGCTTACGAGGCATAGAATTGAATGCTCTCGAACTGAGAGCAGTGTTCAAAGCCCTTCTGTCATTCACCCCTTTAATAAGATGAACAAGAGTTGTACTGTGCCTAGATAGCAGTGGAAGAGTAGAACTCTTAGGCTGTCAGAAGAATTTCCAGTATCGATAACTGCAATTATACAATTTGGGCTGAGAAGGCTCTGGTGTCTGTCTCTCCTACAGTTGAGCATTGAGTCATCACTGCCTTTGCTAGTGATGAAGGATATACTCTCTCATAGCCAGTTTTGCCATCCAGCCCCAAGAGACTATTTTTGATGACACTCAAGTTGAGAGGTGGAAGCTACCATGTTAAGGGTGCTCAGTGCAGATAGTGGCTACTTTGTGTCAAGCCAGAGAGGTCTCCGTGAATGAGACTTACTAAAGAATATGAGTAAAGTTTGCATATGTCATGCAGCAAAATCCTGGAGTCCTTTATCACCAAAACCAGACAAGATTCTGCAGTTATTACAACTGGGGCTGGACAGGGGCCTAAAATCAAATATGTTTAACCACTTCCCGCCCGGTCAATAGCAGATTGACGTCTGTGAAGTGGTTCTGTTATCCTAACTGGATGTCTATTGACGCCCAGCAGGATAACAGTCGCCGTGCACCTGTGGGGGCGTGCATCACGGCGATCAGTGGTGCGGCGTGTCAGTCTGACACACCGCTACACGTATCTCTGTAAGGAGCCTCCGACGCAGTCATGTTGGAACAGAAAGGGGCTTCCCCCAAACTGTTCCCGCAGAGTTGGAAACATGAAATTGTCCAAAATGTCTTGGAAGGCTGATGCCTTAAGAGTTCCCTTCCCTGGAGCTAAGGTGCCAAGCCCAATCCCTGAAAAACAACCCCTCACCACAATCCCCCCTCCACCACATGATTTGGACTAGTGCACAAAGCAAGGACCATAAAGACAATAATGAGCGAGTTTGGGGTGGAGGAATGTTTATGGCTGAACTAGATGGACTTGTGTCTTTTTTCAGCCTGACTAACTATGAATGTGACTGACCTGCACAGACTCATGACCTCAACCCAATAGAAAACCTTTGGGATGAATTAGAGCAGAGACTGCAAGCCAAGCCTTCTCTTTCACATCAGTGCCTGACCTCACAAATGTGCTTCAGGAAGAATGGTCAAACATTCCCATAGACACGCTCCTAAACCTTGTGGACAGCCTTCCCAGAAAGTTGAAGCAGTTATAGCTGGGTGGGCCAACTCATCATTGAACCCTACGGACTAAGACTGGGATATCATTAAAGTTCATGTGCATGTAAAGGCAGGTGTCCCAATACTTTTGGTAATATAGTGTATATCCTGGTTTAAAAACAAACCTTTTCTCTTGAGCTAGAACCCTCAGCATAAAATCCACAACTTATTAATACGATTTGTATACTTGTTATTCCAAATTTAAAATGCACTATTTTGCTATGTTTACATGCCATGCTTTATTTGAAAAAAATATTAAAATTTGATCCTAATTTCCATTAGTCTCTTTTCACCCTTCATTGATGTCCTATTGTTTCAAATATGTTTTACACCAGATTTGTGCATCACAGTTCCAGGTGCATTTGTGCTGCAATCTGTAGCCACCAATCAGAAATTAATCGCAGTTCAAACAAATTAAACAATGTGCCTGATTATCTACTCATTGGCTATGACTTACAGAACATTTGGCCTTATTGTTAAGTAAGCCATTTTTAAAAAATCAGCTTGATTCAGGAAGCTTGATTTTTTTTCCTTAACCAAAGCTCTTGCCTGTTCTTTCCTGGTGATTCCTGCAATGCAGCTTTCCAGAACACAATACATTAACTAAATCTTTGCATTAGCTTTTCTAAATATTCAACTTGCCCCATTAAACTAAAGAAGTGTAAAATGCTCATGAATATTTCCTTTTGTGAAGTTCCTGACGTGACAAAAAGAAACTGTAATTAACTGACTCAATGACTTTTTCAATCGTCTTTTTCAAACTAAATTGCTGATTTGCAGCAAATATTTCACAGCCCTGACATATTCTGTGTGGATTTGTGGTACACTTCTTCTTTGAAGTTTGAACTCACAAATTAGGAGGAATTCTTCTGCAAATTGTTCTTTGTACAGATCCAGCAGCATTGTTTTGGAAAATTTAATTAACGACCCTGGCTCTGATCTACCTAGAATTACAAACACTGCTAATGCATTCACAAGGCAAGGGATCAACAATATATCCAAAGCAAGGTACTATTATGGTTACCAGGCTTGCTAATAATCTTTGGCTTAAATAGAAAAGATGTCAACGACTGCAAAGGGTTTTGCAGCGAGAGACCTAAAGGAGATGTTATACTTGAGTTACTATAAAAGGTTAATAAATTATTTGATGCTATTGTTCTTATCATTGTTTTGCAAGTACCTGTGTTGATAAAAATCAAAAGTAGGCAAAGCTAAAGTTTAATCTGTATATACTTCTCTTCTCTTGTTCATCTTCCCCCTTCATCAACACGCTAATGAAAATTTTAAAATAAAACCTTTTATTCATTACGGGCCAGTTCCACATATAATTGGATAGGCGCAGCGTATCAGAGATGCACTACGCCGCCGTATCTTACCTGGCTTTAAGTCAAATCCAGGAAGATTTTGCGCTGTAAGTTACAGCGGCGTAGTGTATTTCTGGTGGCGGAATTCGGTGGGTAGGGGGCGTGATTCGTTTAAATGAAGCGCGTCCCCACGCCGATTGAACTGCGCATGCTCCGTTTATAAATTTCCCGCCGTGCTTTGCGTGAAATGACGTCGCAATGACGTAATTTTTTGAACTTAGACGTGACTTACGTCCATCCCTATTCACGGACGACTTATGCAAAAAAAAAATCAAATTTCGACGCGGGAACGACGACCATACTTTAACATGGCAAGTCTATCTATACGCCGCAAAATAGCAGCTTTAACTATACGCCGGAAAAAGCCGACTAGAGACGACGTAAGAGAATGCGACGGCCGCACGTACGTTCGTGGATCGTTGGAAAAAGCAAATTTGCATACCTGACGCGGAAAACGACGCAAACTCCACCCAGCGGGCGCCGAAGTATTGCACCTACGATCCGAAGGCGTACGAAGCCGTACGCCTGTCGGATCGAACCCAGAAGCCGTCGTATCTTGGTTTGAGGATTCAAACTAAAGATACGACGCTGGTAATTTGAAAGTAAGCCGGCGTATCAGTAGATACGCCGGCGTACTCGCTATGTGGATCTGGCCCTTTATACCTTATTTTACACCCCGTGATGTCATCGCTAGTTCTCTGTGCTTCTCTAGGAAAAGCAGGCAGCTCATGATTGGTTGGAGGAGCCAACAGGGTTCTGTATATAGCTTCCTAATACATCACAGCACCCTGACTCATTACTGCCCTCAAGAGCCCTTTGCCCTGATGCAAGCAGTGGGCTGGCTGTTGGGAGGAGTAATGCAAATGTGAATTATTAGTGTGGGTGAATCACCATCAGAATACAGCACCACATCCCATACTACAAAACAATAGAGGAAAGAATATTGGGACTACTGCTACATACACATTACCATGAACTTCTTTAAAAATTCATTATTTATAAAAAAAATGTTAAAATACATATCCATATAAAAACATATACAGTCTTGACATATATCTTGTTGTTAATTCCATAGTGTTATTGGAATAAGAATTCCTAACATGTTTCACCCTCTGGGCTTCATCAGGAGACATGTTATCCACAAAAAGCTTTTTGCCAGAGTCATATGGGTGGGATGTAACAAACAGATAGCACAGCCCTGTGTGATCTGGCTTTAGTTCACCTGTGAGGACCAAGCACCCCTTTGTGGTTTTCATTGGTATCAGACATTTTTGGTTCCATGATACCTCCTGTGGTCACACACAGCCTGTTCAGTTGACATCACTGGGACATTTTCATCGAAGCATTAACATTGAATATTTAAGCAATGTATGATTAATTATGGGTGTTATGACCACTAGAGGATAACACATCTCCTGAAGAAGCCAAGAGTGAAACATGTTGGGAATTGTCATTCCAACACCGCTATGGAATTAAGGACAACAAGATATATGTCAAGACTGTATATGGTTTTAAATGGATATGATTTTTAAAAAAAAATTAATAATAAATTACGTTTTAAAGAAGTTCATGTTAGTTTGTATATAAGTCCCAATATTCTTTCCTCTATTGCTGAGTAATGCAAATATCAAAGCACCTTGATGAGTGGATGTCAGACAGGCTCAGACTTGCGCAGCAGCTTGAAATGCTCGCTCTTCTTCCTCTTTTTCTACAGATAACCAGCTGTTGCCTCAAAAACTGTCATTGAGTAGTCAGATAAAATATTTGAGCACGCTACTGGTAACTTGCAGCAGGATAATGTGCAGGGATTAATTTGATCTAGTGTGGAGAAAGCATGGACTATAAAGGAAATGGACAAAACAGGCAGGGAAAATCAATTGTCAGGGACGTTCCTATAGCAGAAGCTTATTGCCAAGTGGGCTCTAGAGATGAGGAGGGTGGTGAGGATGTGGTGGCAAACTGTACCTGGGTGCCAGAGATTATAAACAAAGTAATAGAGAGGTACAATATCAGTGAGGCAGAATGTTGTCCAGAGATATCTTTCAGGGGAGTGGAGAGAGTCCTCCTATTCTACTGGCTGTCGCTGAACTGCCAGTATAGGCCAATGGTATATCCAGGTCCATTCAGCAGTCTGAGTCTTTTTTCACACATCTGCTGTGGACAGCACTATAGTGATTTGTAGGCTCTGCCTGCAGTGTATCAAGTATTGTAATTTTATGTGCCAGCAGCAAAACGCACTCCTTATTGTTTCTCCCTTACACTTCTCCCCTCACAACACAAGGATGTCCATATGCATCCATTGCACCATCTGCAGCCTCAAGTGATAGGAATAGAAGTTTCACAAGGGTTTTGAGAAGCTTACTTTATGGCACATCAAGCATGGAAAAGGATCAATATAGGAACATGCAGAGTAGGGCCTAGCATAGACTTCAATCTTGCTGTAATGTACCTAACCCCATACTGCTGTCTTCGGCTGCATCCTTGACCAGACTGGTGTCTCCTCCTCAGCTGCTGGAATGTGCTGAAGGATGTTCCCAGTCACCTTCATGCCTGGCAACTAATGCCGCGTACACACGATAATTTTTCGGCATGAAAAAAACTTAGTTTTTCAAAAATGTCATTTAAAATGATAGTGTGTGGGCTTCACATCATTTTTCAGGTTCTGAAAAACGCCCCAAAAAAAAATTCGAACATGCTGCATTTTTTAACTATGTTGTTTTTCGGGTTGTAAAAAATGATCGCGTGTGGGCTAAAACGATGTAAAAAACCTGCGCATGCTCAGAAGCAAGTTATGAGACGGGAGCGCTCGTTCTGGTAAAACTACCATTCATAATGGAGTAAGCACATTCATCATGCTGTAACAGACAAAAAAGCGCAAATCGTCTTTTACTAACATGGAATCAGCTAAAGCAGCCCAAAGGCGAATGGAACTTCCCCTTTATAGTGGCGTTGTACGTGTTGTACGTCACCGCGCTTTGTTAAATCAATTTTTAATAGCGATGTGTGTAGGCAACATCGTTTTAATGATGAAGTTGGGAAAATGTTGTTTTTTCGACATGCTGAAAAAACGACGTTTTTTTTTTCATGCTGAAAAATGATCGTATGTACGCGGCATTAGTGTCACCTTGGCAAAAATGCTAACTTTACAGCTGCTCCCATTCCAAACTTGCAGATACCCAGCAGTCATGTGTATGCACAGAAGACCACCCTGTCCACTTCCAGCATGTAGTAACAAATGTCTCCATGTAGCTGGAGCATGCAGTCAGCGACAGGGTCCCAGAGACTACAGACATGTGGTCCAACAAACCTAGACAAAGATCTTACATTGCAGCTCACTGGGTAAATCGGGTCATGCTTGCAGCCACTACACTCGCATCAATGGGGGATCAGAGAGTATTTGTTGGAGTAACAAGGAGAAGAAACAAGGACAGGCTCTGGGGATCTGAGTTTTTTTTTCAACATTTAAAAAAAAAAGCAAAGGAAAGCGCAAATACACTAGTGTCAATGTGAATAGTTAGACCAACAGGGCCCTATGTACATTAATCGTAAAAAAAATATGGATATTGTAAGGGATTAGCTCGGTAGCGGGGTGTGTGACCCCCTGGATGGGTTCACTACACACGGAACGATACAGAGAAACAGCCGAAGACGGTTGAAAACAAATAATTTGGTTTATTCTTCCATCTTGCTGGAAACAATTGCAAGCATCCAAACAGCATAAACAAAATCAAACATAACATAAACCCTGGCCACTTGGGGCGTCTACCTTCACCACACAGGAACCTATCTATGGAGTCTGGCACAGCCTACCGCTACCGCTGAGCAGACACTGCTGGTCATACAGCAGAAAAACAAATAGTCTTTTTGATTTTTATCACATAGAAAAATCAACAGCACCTCACCTCTTCAGAAGTATTTCTGTTCACTGCTCTCCTTCACTCAAAAAGTCTCAGGATGCAGCTTTTTTTTGGGCTAATTTGTTGATGGGCAGATCAAAAATGCAAAGCGCAAATCGCTGAAAAATCGTGGCAAAAATGCACTACAATGCTTTTCTGCAGCTTCTCTATTGAAGTCTAACAAATAAGCATAAAAGCACAGTTTTGCGTTTAAAAAAAGTCCCTGTCTCATAGGAAACCTTGTTAAAATAACTGTAGTTTTTTTTTGCAAACTAAAATCGTATAGGTGTGAATCAGGCCTAACAGCTGAAAAGCCTGTCACCTGCCACCTCATCCCTTTATACCTGAAAACATATGAATTACAGGCTAATTGAATGCAGGTAAGGCACCAAGTAAGTTTAATTACTACCTTAATCACCCACAGAACCTGTCTTATTAATATGTGTTCGGGTTTAAAGGGATGAGGTGGCAACTCTACTGTCAACATCTGCAGCGTGGGCCTCTCCACTGAGGTCTTACATGCAATCAGTAAAAAAAAATCTCACAGGCCCGGATTCACGTAGATGCGCGTAACTTTGTGTGGGCGTAACGTCTCCTATTTACGTTACGCCTCCGCAACTTTTACAGGCAAGTGCCGTATTCTCAAAAGAAAGTTGCGTCGGCGTAGCGTAAATAGGCCGGCGTAAGCCCGCCTAATTAAAATTGTGAAGAGGTGGGTGTCTGTTATGTAAATTAACCATGACCCGACGTGATTGACGTTTTTCACGAACGGCGCATGCGCCGTCCGTGGAATATCCCAGTGTGCATTGCTCCAAAGTACGCCGCAAGGACGTATTGGTTTAGACGCGAACGTAAATGACGTCCAGCCCCATTCACGGACAACTTACGCAAACAACGTAAATTTTTCAAAATTTGACGCGGGAACGACGTGCATACTTAACATTGGTACGCCGCATGTACGCCACCATATAGCAGGGGTAACTTCACGCCGGGAAAAGCCTAACGTAAACGGCGTATCTGTACTGCGTTGGCCGGGCTTACGTTCGTGAATTCGCGTATCTAGCTGATTTACATATTTCTAGGCGTAAATCAGCGTACACGCCCCTAGCGGCCAGCGTAAATATGCAGTTAAGATCCGACGGTGTAAGAGACTTACGCCAGTCGGATCTAATAGAAATCTATGCGTAACTGATTCTAAGAATCAGGCGCATAAATACGACCGCTCAGACTCAGAGATACGACGGCGTATCTGGAGATACGCCGTTGTATCTCCTTTGAGAATCTGGGCCACAATCTCTACTTATTGGAGAGCTCTGGCTTAGGTTCTAGCTATGGCTCTGACTCAGCTGGGGGGAGGGATGCAAATCAGACCTCAAAGAGATCATTGCTTCCCAACAGAGAACAAGTGTCCCACTCTGAAAAGTATTGACAGGAGAAAGGCCTTTCTAATAAGGTTGTGGCTGATTCTTCAAGAAAACAAACTTTAATATTTTAAATATGTTGTTTCAATGCACCTGGAGTGAATTTAGCTTTAGAGAAGGTTCTGTTGGGCTTTAATGCTAAGATAATCTGATCCGTAAAACAGATCACAGGCTAGGACTTACCGGGTTTTCTGCAGAGCAAAGTAGATTCGCTTATTACTATTGTTGACAGCACAAGTAGAGGTGCAAAGGAAATTGGTCAAGATTCAATATAAAAAAAAAAATACTTAAAAATGTCATACTACCAGTTAATATGTGAATCAGGAGCGATAGTAGTAGTAGTAACAACAGAGAATCATGATATATAACCTCCTTCATTTGCTAGATATTGGAAACCTTGAATTATGCATCATTTGGTACATACTAATGATCTGCAACCTCTTTATCTCCTAGCTGTCCTGTGTGTTGTAAAGCTAACTGAACTTGAAAATAATTTAAACTACTTTGATATATGTTTGGTGGCTCAGTGCATTTCTAACTGCTTCATATTTGTTTCTAATTAAGTTTGATAAATACCTATATTTGTCCAAATTCTTATTTGTGCAGTTGAAACATGATTACAACTATTTCTCTTGATACTTTGTAAATCTTGGCGGGAAGCCTAGCTTGGAAAACATAAACAGATTATTAGTTTTAACTTGTTTGATAAATGTTAGAGGAGATACGCATTGTGTGGATATAATCAGCAGAGGCACTAGGCCTCATTAGGTCTTGATTTTTTCAGCTATTTTATGGGAAAAAAATCATTTGCCCACATATTTCAACTATTCCATTTTATCTCCAATTCTAAAAACAGCAATTTAGATATCACAGCCAATGGAGAATTTGATATGTGGTCCTGACCTTTAAAATGAGCTGTCATCCTAAGGCTGGCCACACATTATTTTTAATAAATGCTACAAATGTAAGGACAATTGTAACATTCTAGATTAAAAGAAACACGGTCACTGTTACAAAGGAAGATGCAGCTATATCATGTTACCTTCTCCTCTTGCAGAGCACAAGGGCCCCAAACACTAACACACAATGTATAGCACATTCTGACAATTCATTTATATCAAGACATACTTGAAACCTCCCACAAATCATGTGGCCATATGCAGTGGCGTATCTAGGGTATGGCAGCCATGGCAAGTGCCATGGGCACCATATGAAGGGGGCGCTGTTGAGTGGCTGGGCAGCAAGGCACTTACAACAGTCTGAGGATCTCTACTTCCCTCCTCCCGAGCATAGGCAGGATCTCCTTTACAGCATCTTTGCTAATGGACAATGGCAGCGCTATCCCTGCTGCATTCATTCACAGCCCTCCACTGTTCTCCCAGGCACTCCCATTCCATCTGGTCGGATTGGCAGTGCACAAAAAAGAAGGAGGAACATCAGTTTCTCCCTCTCCTCTGTGAAAACTGAGGGCTTAAGTGATGAAGATTTCATCACTTCCAGTATTGGTTCTGCATTTACCTGGCCTTGGAGGGCAGAGGAGGGATCAGGGGTCTAATACCCCCAGATTTCTTTATAGAGGATATGTCACTACCCAAGGTATCACAAGGGATGATAAATATCACTAGTTTTGTTAGCTGTTTTTTTTGTTAAGGTCATCTGAAAGATGGGTTTCAAATTTTTCTACAGGGGCGCAGTTTCAGTGCTTGCCATAGGCGCTATTTTCACTAGATACGCCTCTGGCCATATGCATAGGCTGTGTCTGTAGCTAGCCTTATTTAACAATTCAACAGGCAAGTGGGTTTTGGGGTTTCTAAAACACCACTTAAACACAGCAAATAAATGAGAGGATATGTGGGAGGATGTTGAAACAGTGGGATTCAGCAGCTTGTGGAGCCTGTTCTGAATTTCCCAGACATTATATCTAGGTTTGCAAATGTGTGAAACAATCAGCGCCACCCTAATAATCAATCAAGTGCAAAATTGCAGCCGCTATACACTTTAACCACTTAAGGACCCCTTCACACCGATATACATCGGCAGAATGGCACGGCTGGGCACAAGCACGTACCTGTATGTGTCTCTTTAAGGCCCAGCTGTGGGGTCGCGCGCCGCCGGTGGCGCGCACGCGACCCGGTCCGAAGCTCCGTGACAGCGCCCGCGGGACCCGATCGCCGCCGGTGTCCCGCGATCGGTCACCGGAGCTGAAGAACGGAGAGGTGTGTGTATACCCCATTCTTCATTGTGGCAATGTCAGTGATCGTCTGTTCCCTGATATAGGGAAAGAAGATCACTGACGTCACACGTCCAGCCCCGCCGACGTATATACAGTTAAAAACACATATGAGGTCACACTTAACCCCTTCAGCGCCCACAATTTCTACCAAAAATAGGTAGAAGAATACGTATCGGCCTAAACTGAGGGGGAAAAAATTGTATATATTTTTTGGGGATATTTATTATAGCAAAAAGTAAAAAATATTGAATTTTTTTTTCAAAATTGTCGCTCTATTTTTGTTTATAGCGCAAAAAATTAAAACCGCAGAGGTGATCAAATACCACCAAAAGAAAGCTCTTTTTGTGGGGAAAAAAAGACGCCAATTTTGTTTGGGAGCCACGTCATACGACCGCGCAATTGTCAGTTAAATCGACGCAATGCCGAATCGCAAAAAAGGGGCAAGGTCCTTAACCTGCATAATGGTCCGGGTCTTAAGTGGCTAAGTGAAATCACTACACCTTAAAAAAAAATATATATATATATATAATATGTGTGTATGTGTACCAAAGGACACACACATACCGTATTTATCGGCGTATACCGCACACTTTTTTGCCCTGAAATTCATGGCAAAATCGTGGGTGCGCGATATACGCCGATACCCGCTTCCCGCGCCGAGTTTGAACTACAGCGCCGGCTTATACCGAGCGCAGTACACTCGTGTATAGTCGGGCAGGCTTGGCTCCTCTCGCAGTCACGTCCTGGACGTACAGGACACACAGGACGTGACCACGAGAGGAGCCGAGCCTGCCCAACTATACACGAGTGTACTGCGCTCGGTATATGCCGGCGCAGTAGTTTAAACTCGGCGCGGGAAGCGGGGATCGAGCGGGGAGGACACCGCAGAAGGACGCCAGACCCGACGAGGAGGACACCACCGAAGCCGCAGACGGACGCCGGACCCGACGAGGCCGCTGCGCAAGACACCAAAACTGTAAGTACTAAAATCTTTTTTTTACTGGAATGCGGGTCCACTTTAGGGGTGCACGCTATACGCCGGAGCGCGCAATACCCCGATAAATACGGTACATACAGTGCAGCGCTACTACAGTGGTAAATTCAATGCAAAGCTATTTATACATGCAATAAAATTCAAATTCGTAAAAAATATATAATAAATGTCCCATGAATCAATATAATTTCAATATAATCTCAATAATTCCTATGCTTGTGCACACCACCACCACCAACTATTTTATCTGCTCACCTCAAGGATGAGTCAGGAAGACTCAAATTAACTCTTTATTTTCACTCCCCAAACGTCATTTTGTACACATTATATCAGGGTTCGACAAACCCCAGCCGCCAGGTCACATTGGCGTCTAGAATTAGCGGCCTGGCTCCTGGGCTAGACTGCAGCAGATGTCTTGTTCCCATGCGGCTCCCCGGACTAAGATGTCGCACCGGCCGGCAATTGAGGCTGCGGCTTTGCGGCCTGCTGGTTTGAGATGCACCGCTCGCTCTGTTAACTGAGGGCATTCCCTTACATTGCTTACACTGGCAGGGGATATTGTGCCCTCTTCTGGTGGCCAGATCTCAGAGCAGTACTGATAGGAGCATTGGATGTCAAATGACCAGAAGCATGTCACAACCAGGATGTGTCTGCATACAGTGTGTAACAAGGAGTGGAAGCGGGGCCACCATCGGGGGGGGGGTACAGCCCATCGTTGCGGCAATGAAGCTCTCTGTGACAGGTGCTGCTTATCACAGCAGCACACCTAGCCGATAGAGCCAGGCTCCTCTATTCTGGCCAGGGGATGGGATGTACTGAGGGCCCAGGGTAAGTGGAGGGGGGTACACTTGCCACTGCGGGGACAGCAGCTTCTAAATACATATACTGTGCCAGCGGTGTATGTATTTAGAATCTCCAAAGCTCTTCTCTTCCTTCATCTCCTGCACTGTGAGATCTCTGAGTCTCTGACTCAACCCCCTCCCTCCCAGTTCCTCCAATCACCAGTACAGTGTGATGAGGGGCGCGGAGCTCACTGTAGCTACTCGCCGGGATGTCTGCTCACATTACAGGGAGGAAGTGAGATTCGTTTTTTTTTTTTTTTTTGTAGTAAAGTCTCGTTGGAAGAAAGGCTGCCAAAGTTTCTGTAGGATTTGACTTGTAGTTATTGCATTGATAAGGAGACACAGAAAATGAAGAGACAGCAAGTGTGACAGATATCTCCCAAACTGGAACACAGCCCTAGCTATATAAACATCTCCAACCACACTGTCCATATAATGTGAAGGTAATTTATGGACAGGGAGTGTGGGGCAGTTGGTTGGAATATCTTCAGTTACGTTTACACGCCCCCTCCCCCTCAAAGGTGCAAACTGTTTTCCAGAAAAAAAATGTTTTTCTTTTTCATTAAAATACATTTTCATTTTCAGTTTGCACTGTCTCCCTGCCATGCCACAGCTGTCACACAGCTGTTGGCCCCTTTCACATGGGCTGTCCGATCAGGTTTGTCTTCAGTTTTTCAGGCGGACCTGATTAGACCCTTCAGTCTCCTCTATGGAGCGGTGGATGTCCGCTGACACCCGTTGCCATTCCGGATCAGATGGCATCAGATGAAAACGGACAGGCGGTCCATTTCCATCCAATTGCCCCATACAGGAGAGCATGTTTGTGTCCAAGTTCGCTCTGCATAGTGGAGAGGACACAGACCTGTCACCCGCCTGCTCAGTGGGGATCGGCAGGGAGATCCCCCACTGAACAAGCTGATTCCACTTGGTGGACGAGCCTGTGTGAAAGGGGTCTAAAATCATAAAAAACGCATAAAAAAACATCAATTGCGATACACATTACATAAAACTGGCTCCTAACTTTTTTATCTGGCTCCTAGATTCAAAACAAATTTGTCAAGCCCTGCATTATATCTAGGTTTCCAACAATTTACCTTACAGTATTTGATTTCAGTGAACTCAACTTTTTTCTGATTTCCAAGCTCTGATGAAAAGAGTTTTTTAAATCTCCACAACATCTTGGCCAGTTGGACAGTTATGATAAATGTACTTAGCGTCTTTAGTATCAGTGTAACACTCTCGTTCTACTCTACCCTTTTGGTTTTATCCAAAATGCCCTCTATAGATCTCCTCATGTAATAAAGCAGCCTAACCAGAACCACAAGGCTCTACATCACAAATTACATTCAACATTTATGAAGTCAAACCAACTTTTGGATCCAGCACTTTCTATTCTTGCAATACTAGTACTGTCGGGTGTAGCTTGTGAAGCCTGTTTGAAGTCTTCCAACAATTATATCTAGGTTTACAACAATTTAACTTATTTGAAACTAGTGACCTCTAACTTTTCTGATTTCCAAGTTCTGATAAATAGAGTCCTTTAAATCTCCACAATATGTTGACCTGTTGGCTAGTTACAATAAATTTACTTAGACTCTTTAGTCTCATTGAATCGCTCTCTTTCTACTCTACCTTTTTGGTCTTATCCAAAACAACCCCCTATAGACTTCCTCATGAAATAAAACAGCCTAACCAGAGCCACAAGGCTCTCCATCACAAATTATAATCAACATTCATGAAGTCAAGCCAACTTTTGCATCCAGCACTTACTGTTCTTGCAATACTAGTATTGTGGGATGTAGCCAGTGTGCCCAAAAGCTCAACTTGTCCTCCAAGTTAGGATTTATATACAGCTTACCCAGATTCACCCCTTCACAGTAAAGAAAACTACATGGATGTACCTTGTCGTACCTTCTGTAGACAAATAGTAGCTTTAAATTCTAGCAATAAGTAGGTTTAAGAAATACTTTTTTACTATTATTTTAGTTCAGTGAAGTGCATTTAGTAAAAGAGAAATCATTTCCAAATAGCTAGGACTTAGCATTCATTCAGTGTATAATACAATTTTATATTTCAACAGAGCACTATAGAGTGAGGCTAAAACTTGAGTCTTAAGGTGCACTATTAAGGAAAAAAAATCAATAAAGAAAAGTTTCTACTAATCACCTAGAGCTGTATTTTATGAACTGGCATGTTGCAGACCTCAATACATGATGTTGAACTCTATAGAAGTTCAGTTTAATTTAATATTAGTTTTGGGAATGATGGATGGTTGAAATTAACTCCGAACTTGGAAATAGATGTGTGTGGTTTTGTTGGATGGGAGTCTGAGCTGGAACTGAGTTTTCTCCTTTTTATTAACTGGATATAGACATTTATAGGGAAATCTGCTTCCCGCCTCCATTGAAATCAGCCTGAATATTTGTTTGAACTAAGTTTAGTGCTTAAATATGAGTCCATCGGGAAGTCTATGATTCACAATTAGGCAAAAAATACCCAAACTGTTTTTTGGGGCATTGCTTCCTGAAATGTATTATATTTTAAAGTCATGTTCATATTTTTCTATGGATAATATGATAAATGTTAACCAAAAGGACTGCATTTTAACTGTGGCTCCAACTTAACCTGGGATTTTCATTTTTACATGCTTCTAAACTGCTTTTCTCAATTCAAAGCAATGCAGAAGCAATGCAATGCAGCACAAAAGCATATTGCATTTGATCTGTTTCGGAGTCAGATGCTCATGTACATGAACTCTTAAAGCGGTTGTTAAGGCCAATTTTTTCCCATAACTATTTTACTTACTTGTGGTGGAATGTTATTGCATAGAGTGGCACCAAACTTCCTCTGGGGTCCCCCACTGATGCTCCTGGCCAATCCTCTTCTGTGTTTGCCCCATAGCAGGCCATGCGCTATGAGGGCACACCTGAAGGCTTGCTCCTAAGCTGGGTTGTGTGCATTCATATAAACACACACAGCACAGCTCAGCTCAGTGCCACCCCCACTTCTCTCCTCCCAACATTTGTTTGACAGCAGCAAGAGCCAAAGGCCTCTGTATTCTGCAGGGATCGAGTTAAGACTCGGGTAAGTATATAGGGAGTTGGAAGAGTGGTACAAATACTGGGACATTTTTTTATCTTAGAGCAGGGAATGCATTAGGGTAAAGATGGCTTACCTTCATAACAACTTTTAAAGGAAACCAATTATTTACACATGCAAAAAAAGCACAGACTCACCTTTACTTTTTTCCCCTGCTGCTCTGTTCAGCTGCAAAGAAAATACTCAGTACTTCCAAGTATGCAGGAGTAAGCGATTCACGCCATGTGCCATTTATCAGGCACCAGTGTTGTCACACGAGGAGAGCTTATAGCCCTGAGATTCAGTGAAATACTTTTACATAAATCAGAATTTTTTGTCAGCACAATAATATATGTTTTACAAAGCTTGCCTCTTGCAGAGCTCCAAGTATTTAACATGAGCATACCTTCATATGCTTTTATCTCCAGAGGGCCAGTGATGTATTTGTTCATGCACTGTCCAGAGTCAGCATCTACTTCCTGAACTAAAATATAGTGGTATATTTATTAAAGGCAACTATAATCTTCACTTTGAAAGGGAAGTTGCACTTTCCAACAAAACTTTCCCAAAGTTTAGTAAATGTGATGAATTTTCACTTTACACTTTCCCTTGCAAAATGTAATTCCATTTGACTTTAGTACAGCATCCGCATAGATTTACTGCTAGGTCAGCTGTAAGTATGTGTAAAACATCTCACATTAATGTTACAATTATTTTGTTATATACAACTTACAAAAACAGCTAAATATAATAACTAATCATTATGAGCACACAAGAAACCAGTTATAAACTTAAGCTCCTTATCCTCTGACTATTGCCAAATCTCCCAAACAGTTCTAACATGAAAAGCCCTCAACAGTACTTGTAGTTCTCTCATTCACAGATCGTTGTGAATGATGCAGCTGTCTGGGTGGAGCTCTGCTGGTTGTCACAGGTAGGGGGGATTGGGGTGCAGGTTTGGAGCATGTTACATGTTACACCTGAATTATGGGTGTAACATGTAATATGCTCTGAAAGGTGCATACAGACAAATACAAAAAAATCATAAATTAAATTCATACATGGCATATATACTAAGACACCAAAGAAGAAAAAGAAGTGTCCATTTGATTTCTATGGAAAATTATATCAATTTAAACATCTGTGAACCACCACCATGGATCTTCTATGAAGATGAGTGATGAAAATCCCTGCGATCTGGGTGAGAAAACGTCTTCCACCAACACCAGGTAAAGAATCTATTTACCAGACGGTGTTGACACCCATTACAAGTAGTCAAACCAGGTGCAGATACCGATAGAAAAAGATGTGGCTTCTGAAGAAAGACTGGTCCACAGCCCAATACGCTCCAATAATCGTTCAAACGAAAATTGTTACCCATGACAGGTGATCAGATCAAACGTAGATGCCGATGGAAGATATGCCTTCTATAGGGAGACTGATCCACAGCCCAATATACTCCACTGATTTGTCATATGTTAAAAAGATAAGAAGAAGGGCTCCTCATTGCGTAGTATAAAAAATACCTTTATTGCATAAGAAGCATTGATTAAAACATGATAAAAAACTTTGGCCAAATCAAAAATCATGCCGGTATGCTGTTTGCATTCCACCTGCATTCCATCTAGCGGAAATTATGTATCACGTGCCCTACGTATCACATGTCGCAACATCTGACGTCATCAGCCTATTTTTTAGGCTGGGTTCACTCTAGAGAATGCATCTCCATTTACCGGTTCGAGTCTGATTTCAGCACACATTTTGGGCTGAATTCAGACCTGAAATGGACCAAAAGACACACAGGACTTCTGTGCAATTCGCTCCAGAGATGTGTGAACCGACTCCATAGAGAGCCGGTCACAATCTCCTGCTATGTGAATTAGATGTGTGGGAAACCCACATCTAAGCCACAATAGTGTGAACCCAGCCTTAATGTGTGTGTACTGGCAGAGAGTACTATATTAAAGTATATGTAAACCCTCAGCGTGTAAAACAATTCATTCAGTTTAAAATAGAAATAAAAGACAAAATATTTGTGTGTAGATATACTGTATAATTTTACCCCCCTTTTTTTATAAGTGATCACATACCCTCTGTTCTCAGCACAGCCAAAAAGCTGACCACACTGTGCTCTCATGCTTAGTGTGGTCAGTTTTTGAAAGGAAAGCAAAAAGACTTTCAGGAACAGCAGGGATAAAGAAAAAGAAAAAAAAAGAAAGCAATACAAAGGGAACAGGATACCTTTTCATTCAAGCATATGGTACAGCAGGCACATATCGGGAATATAAAATGTTGGGTTTACATATTCTTTAATGCTCAACCCTCAGCCCTCTAGGCTGCCTTCAGGTCGATAACGAAAGCACAGAAAACAAAAACCGAAAGATCCGACATAAACAAATGCTTTATTTTCATTTTCGTTGCGGTCGAATGTGCCTAAACTTAACTCTATTAGTCCAATATTATTCTACATAAAGAGAAAAGATTTGACATTGAGAGAAAAGATTCGACATAGAGAGAAAAGATCGACATAGAGAGACATGAAGATTCGACGAAGTAGCTAAAAACATACGATCGCAGCACGCGGACATTTATGGTGAAATGCTCTGCCCATAGGCTATAGAAGAATTCTAATGTTGGTTGACTAGTAATAATAATTAATAAATATAGTTATTATTAGTCATACAATATTAGAATTCTTCTACAGCTTGTAGGAGGAACATTCGACCGGAAATGTATGATTGCGGCATCGTACAGTTTCGTTGCTCCGTCAAATCTTTATTTTATTTTTTTAAAGATTCTGGCCCGGATTCACATACCTTGGCGCATAATTATGCCGGCGTAGCGGATCGAATATACTCTACGCCGACGTAGCGCAGAGCGGCGAGCACAGTATTCACAAAGCACTTGCTCCCTAATCTACGCTGGGTTCCCTCGGCGTAACTCGTCGTAAGTGGCAGTGGGCGTGAGCCATGCTAATGAGGCGTGACCCCATGTAAATGATGGGCCAAGCGCCATTAAGATACGAATAACGAACGGCGCATGCGCCGTCCCATGGACGCATCCCAGTGCGCATGCTCAGGATCACACCGAAACAACTGCCTAAGTTACGTTGAATCACTGCCTACGACTTGAACGTAACCTACGACTAGCCCTATTCATGTACTACGTAAACTACGCAAAAAACGACAGCTGTGTTCCCTGGTGCAGCCATTTGCATTGATGCTGCTGACTTACACCTGCTTTATGAGGCTTAACTTTACGCAGAACGTACGACTTACGTAAACCGCGTATATTGATGCGCCGGGCGCAAGTATGTTCGTGAATCTCACTCATTTGCACATTTGAATCGTAAATCAATGGGAGCGCCCCTTGCGGCCAGCGTAAATATGCGCCCACGATACGACGGCATAGAAAACTTACGTTGGTCGGATGAAGCCTATTTTCAGGCGTATCTTGCTTTCAGATTAAGGCGCATAGATACAACGGCGCATATGTGCACTTACGCGGCGTATCTCGAGATACGTCGGCGTAAGTGCTACGTGAATCCGGGCCTCTGTTGAATCTTCTTTCTTTTTTGTTTTAAGATTCCGTCGAAATTAATTTAGATTTTCGGACAAATGCATTTTTTTTTGCGAAAAACAAAATAAATAAAAATGAATTTCGGGAGCAACTAAATAAATTTATTTTTCGGACTAAATTTCAAAACTAAATATTTCAGTGTGCACATGTCTAATCTTTAACAACCTTGAGTCATCATCTGTCAGTGGGCTGAATGTAAAGAAAACAATACTGGCGATTGCCCAGCAATAGAAAAATATTTAACCACTTCAATACAGGGCTTTTATACACCCTTCCTTCCCAGACCAATGTTTAGCTTTCAGTGCTCTCACACTTGAATGACAATTACTCAGCCATGCTACACTGTACCCAAACAACATTTTTTTTTCTCACAAACATAGCTTTCTTTTGGTGGTATTTAAGCACCGCTGGGTTTTTTATTTTTTGCAATATAAGTGGTGAGGGGGCGGGTACTCTGGTGGCAGGTACTCTGCTGGTGAGGCGGCGGGTACTCTTGTGGCGAGTACTCTGGAGGACAGGTACTCCTGATGGACAGGTACTAGATGACAGGTACTCCTGATGACAGGTACTAGATGACAGGTCCTCTTTATTTAGGGGGGGCAATCTGGGCACAGTAGTACATATATGTATAGTACATGTGTAACTCACTGTTGGCTTATCTCCTCTTCACACTCAATCGGTGTGTGAAGAGGAGAACTCAGCAACAGAAGTTACACACAGATGTTTTGTTTACATTTAGTGACCGGCTGTGATTGGAGAAAGCCGGTCACGTAGAAAAGAGCCAATTTCATTGGCTCTTTACCCTGATCGGGGCTGGGCTGTATCCAAGGTAAAAACCTCAGCCCCGATTGCTGTGCTGCGCGCCCCCAGGGAGCAAGCGGGCATCGTGCATGCTGCTACACACGCAGCTCTGCATAGTGACCGGCTGTAATTTAATACAGCCGGTCATGCTGCTCCCCACTCACCGCCACCCGCTTATTTCCCCCATCGGGAAACGGCTGTGTATTGTGGGACACACCGGATCCCTGATCGCCACTCTGCGGGCCCCCTGGCGGTAAGCCGAGGATGTCATATGACGTCCACCCAGGATGGGAGATTCCATCTGCAGATGTCATATGACAATGGCTGGGTAATGAAGTGGTTAAAAAAACTGTGTGGGGTCCCCCCATCCATACCATGCGCTTCAGTTCTGCTATGGATTTTAAGGGGAACCCCACACCAAAATGTAAAAGGAAATGGCATGGTTTCCCCCCAAAGTCCATACCAGACCCTTATTTGGGCATGCAGCCTGGCAGTTCAGAAAAAGGGGGGGTGACCGAGCGCCCCCCCATCCTGAACTAAACCAGGCCACATGCCCTCAACATGGTGGGGTGGGTGCTTTGGGACGCCCCCACCCCAAAGCACCTTATCCCCATATTGATACATGTACCCATTCACCAAAAAGTGGCAAAAGGTAATAAATACAAAAGATTGTTTATGACAATTCCTTTATTGAAAAACAGTAAAAAGAAAAAATTGTGTCCTTCGATGTAAATCCATCGTCAATCAGCCGCTTGCCGACCCCGAAAAAAAGCACTCGCTCGCCCCTCCCTTTCCTGACTTGCCTGGATTGGGGTCTGGTATTGATTTTGGGGGGACCCCATGCCGTTTGTTTTTACTTTTTTTCATTGCCGGGAAATTGCTGGCATTGCTTTCTTTACATTCATCTGTCAGTGGGAAAGCCAGTTAACAGATGATGATGACTCATGGTTGTCAAGAACGCGGTCGGCCGGCTTCCCGACCCACTGCTTAACAACCAACTATTTCTTCGATTGTTTTTTGACTGATCTGAATTCTAATTATTCTGAAAAGTTGCAATTTGTTAGAAAACAAATAAACAAATTTTAATGTATTTCAACAAAATTCGTTACTATTTCATTCAGAGAGTCAGACACATCCAAGTCTCCGAATAACCCAAGATTTGTCAGAAATTGTATTCAGACCGAAAAGAATTGTACATGTTTAGTAAATTTAATGTGTTGTGCAGGCTAGTTATCCTATACTTGGTTTCAAGATGTTTTGTTTCCAGGCAGCTCTCACTGAACTGTGTTTAGGGTTATAGGGTATCCTATTCCATAAAATTTATTAACACAAATACCAGTGGTGTTGCTGAATTCTGGTATCAAACCACGCTTTCTCTTTGATCTTGTTGGGGTAGGAAATAAAGACTTGAAATGGACCCCATTTCCTGCCCATGCTGGTCACAATCACTGTGTAATGTAACAAAAAAGGAAACTGAAGTGCCAAACTACTGATCCAGGTCCAGATATGACTTTATTCCCCCATAAAATCTGAGGGACAATCCAAAGGATAGCCAGTGCATTTTGGGATCCAAAAAACTCCCCTTCATCTGGGCTAGAATGAACATAAAGGACATTTCTATATCTATACAATATAAATACAATACAATATAAATACAATATCCCCACCTCAGTCTCATAGTTAAAAACCAAAAACCCAATAGCCAATAGTATTGACTATTTAAAAATTAACATCAGGATGTGGGAATGTGAAAAAAAAAACATAACATTTAAGTTCATCAATTGGGTTTAAAAGCAGTAAAAAAAAATACTGGAACAAGGGTCCATCACTTTAAAGGTAATCAGGATCGGAATGAAAATAATAATAATAAGGAACCAGGATCTACCTTTTTATATAGAACTAGGATCCACCTTTTTATAGGAAACAAGGATCTACCTGTTTATAAGTTACTACGATCCACCTATTTTTAGGAAACCAAAAGCAACCTGGTGGAAAAACAGAATCCACCTTTTTACTGGGAACACACAGTAGATCCACTTGGTTAGGATAAAATGTGTCATTGGGTGGTGCCGAGTGATAGGTGGATCGTGATTCCAAATAAACATCACAGGAAAATCTGAATGACCATGAGATCCATTCTTCTATTGCTTGGATGTCTTTGTTGGCTTTCACAAACTCAGGGAGGTTGCATATAAAGTACATGCCACCACTTGATTTAATAGTTGCCTTTTTGCAATCTTTGAAATTTACAAATAAAATTAAAGATCCGACAGCTTTAAAAAAAATATAAGATTTAGGTAATATAATATATTATTTTATAAAAAAAAGTTATATAAACATAAGTAAGGTAAAAAATATAACTCTTAAATTATAAGATTTGCATATAAAATATTTAATCATGTGGCATTAAGCCAAGAAATGGGGACTTTTTAAAAACTTTTCTTTCACAAAAAATAAAACATTAAATCTGAAGGAAGAAATAATGAATACTTACAAATTCTGTATTTCTTTGTATGGCCAACAATCTTTTTTGGATACCGAGGTCAGATGAAAAAAAAAAGTGATTGCAGTCAGCACCTATAATACCGTGTGAAATTTGCGTTTGCATGGCTATTCAAAATAAGCGCTTCAATTTTTTACTTCAGAGACACTTTAAGGGGATGCTTAGTCTTCTTTCTATTTTAGAATATCGAAGTATAGTTTGAAAAGGCTGTAGTTAAATAAATTGTAGTTTGCTGCTTAGACACGATTTCCAGTAGCTTCTTCCCAATCTTTGTAAACAAGTGGAAGGCATCTGGTGTGATGCAGATTGAGTTGTACTCCTGAGGAGCCCACACAACAGCCTCAGGGTTTAATCTGGCATCATTCCAAATGATGAATGTTGTTATAGTCAATGTTTTGTGTTCACTGGTTGGAAAATGACCTTCTGTCTATCCGAAAACAGAATAATTTGAAATAGAATTTAACCATAAACTAAAGGCACAAGTCATAAAAGAAAAAAGCTAATAGTTTGAAAGTTCTGATAGGTTTGCTTATTTATAAAGCTGTCCTGAGCCCATTCTTTACGCCTTTTCATCATATTTCTACAAACCTGAAAAGTTTCCAGGAATTTGTATCTACTTGCAGATAGATTTTGCCAGTTTTCAAAGCTCAGGGTTCAGGCAAAACGTAGTTAAGTTTAGGATAGCGTGTGATGGGGTTAGAATCTCTATCAGGTTTGAAATGCTCACGTTATAGAAATGGAATGGAATGCTAGACCAAAAATAGCACTGCCCTGGGAAACATGTACCAAAGCAAAAAAAACGTAAAACATTCTACCTGGCAGGGATCATCTATTTTAATAAGGCTTTGAGGGTAACATTAAAAAAAAGTAAGCCTTGAAGATGCCCTTAAAGCAGAACTTCAGTAAGTTTTTAAACTTTCCATCTATTAAATCTTCTGTCCTTGTTGTTTTAACTTTGGATAGTAAAACATTTTTTTCTGCCTTATACAGCCACTTCCTGTTTCTTGTCTGGTAAAAAGCCTAGGCTTATGACATCATGCACAGCTCTCTCTCTCTCTCTCTCTTACTCTTGTAAGAGTTTGCCAGAAAGGGGGGTGAGTCATAAGAGGGCCAATGAAAGCTGCAGGGCTAGAGGTGTGCCTCTGTGTGTCTGTGTAAATCCAGGAAGTAAACAGATAGCAGCTTCAGCTGCCCGCAGTTAAAATGGTTGCAGTCAGACTTAGTGGAGGGAGATTTCTGTAGCATATTTGGCAAGTACAGAATCACAGTATATAGAAAATAATATGCAAAGTGGTTGGAGAGAAGCTTCATAATGGCAAAGATGCAGTTCCTCTTTAACCAGCCTGTGAAGCAGTGCATCTTTTTGAAACGCACCACAACTGCATACTTTTGTACCATGTGATCCAATGCGGGCCAGAGCAGGCAAATGCACTGCGGGGAAATGCACTGTGTTAATTGACCCCCGCAGCATATTGCAAGGGCAGTGCAAATGAAATGTGGGGCAGGAGACAGCACAGGAATGCGGATCTCCTGTACTGCATTCCAGTTTGAACAGGCCCTTATAAATAAATCTAAACAATCATTTTAAAATGTATTAAAACATTGCCTCAGTAGCGCAGTGGACATGTCAGTAGGGCAGAAGTTGGTG
Organism: Rana temporaria; assembly: GCF_905171775.1. Classification (NCBI taxonomy): domain Eukaryota; kingdom Metazoa; phylum Chordata; class Amphibia; order Anura; family Ranidae; genus Rana; species Rana temporaria. The sequence goes on from NC_053495.1 coordinate 146,399,259, forward strand.
TCAGTAGGACAAAGAATGGTGTCCGTAGAGCAGTGCGTGGTGTAAAAAACAATTAAGCAACAGTGTAAAAAAAATATATATATAACGTGCCCCCATCACCCTGTGCACATTCACAAAGGCGAACAGCAATCGTCCCACACATGTGAGGTATCACCAAGAGCATCAGATCATGGGCATTAATTCTAGTACTAGAGCATCTCTGTAAACCTAAAGTGGTAAACTGTAAAGACTTTTTAATGCACCAATTTATTCTAGGGCCTCTGCTTTAAAAAAATATAAAATGTTTGGGGGTTTTAAGTAATTTTCTAGCAAACAATACTGATTGTTACATGTAAACCAAAAGTGACAGAACAGGCCTGGTCTGGAAGTCACCAGGAAGAGCTGTAGGCCTATTTTCCCATGTTTTCTGGGTAAACGTATCTGTTTTGCTAAAAAATGCCTGTAGTTTACAGAGCTAAATAGCTAAAGATTAAATTATACACATAGCAAAATGGGATGCACTCTCCCTCCACCCCCTCTCTATCTGCTTTGTTTGACTTTTCATGGTATTCTGACTCCAATTGTTGTGATAGTGACTATCCCCTTCTGAGACCTCTATGCCTGGATTGAAGATAGTTGAGACACTTACCATGGACAGTCTTCATCAGACTCACCAAACACTTCACCAAATCCTCAAATGTCATTATTGCATGCAGAACTATGTGGCAATTTAATAAAATGCAGTAAACACAGTGTATTTGATATATAAGTGTTTTAGGTGATCAAAATGAGTATTGACTTCCTAGCCCCAATGTGTGTCTTGAGAGGAGGAAGGATTACAAACACCCACGCAAAGGAAATTAGGAAAATGAAGACTCCCCCCCCCCATGAGAATACACTGATCAGGGCAGCAGGCAATAACCAGCAGAGCTAATTGAGTGGCAAAAATCTGAATGGGCGATTGCACAAAAGCCAATCCGTCCATCTAAATTCAGTCCCTGCTGAACTGGTCAAATTTCAATCCATGTATAGCAGGCTTAAAATGTAACTGCACTTTTGTTAAGCAAGAATCATCCCCCGGGTGATCTATGTGAATTGCAAGCATTTTAACAAACTTTGTTGCAAATTTCTACCTTTTGTTATTCTGAAGAAATCCCTGTGTGTTTGTGTCCATGTGGGAAAGTGAGTCTAATGGGAGTGGTTTCATAATTATCAACCAGTTGCAGCATCTGCAGGGCTCTAAATGAGGAAAGCTGCTGGGCCTACACCCCTTTGGAAGTGATTTCCTATTTGGAGTATCTCACCAAAAATGACATTTCTGTTGCAGGGGATGTCTGAAATCTGACTTGTATCCTAGTGTAGACTTCTGGGAAAACCAGTGAGCCAATCTCACAAGCAGGAAAATATGTTTCTGCAGGGCGTTTGTGTACAGAACACCTCGAGGTGGCCATATTGCATTGCATTTTACAGAAAATTACAGAGCTGCAGATTGAAAATGAAATGTCCTTTTTAATAACATTCAAATACAGTATCTCACAAAAGTGAGTACACCCCTCACATTTTTGTAAATATTTTATTATATCTTTTCATGTGACAACACTGAAGAAATGACACGTTGCTACAATGTAAAGTAGTGAGTGTACAGCTTGTATAACAATGTCAATTTACTGTCCCCTCAAAATAACTCAACACACAGCCATTAATGTCTAAACCGCTGGCAACAAAAGTGAGTACACTTCAAAGTTAAAATGTCCAAATTGGGCCCAAGGTGTCAATATTTTGTACCATTATTTTCCAGCACTGCCTTAACCCGCTTGGGCATGGAGTTCACCAGAGCTTCACAGGTTGCCACTGGAGTCCTCTTCCATTTCACCATGACAACATCACGGAGCTGGTGAATGTTAGAAACCTTGCGCTTCGCCACCTTCCATTTGAGGATGCCCCACAGATGCTCAAAAGGGTTTAGGTCTGGAGACATGCTTGGCCAGTCCACCACCTTAACTCTCAGCTTCTTTAGCAAGGCTGTGATCTTCTTGGAGGTGTGTTTGGGGTCATTATCATGTTGGAATACTGCCCTGCAGCCCAGTTTCCGAAGGGAGGGGATCATGCTCTGGTTCAGTATGTCACAGTACATGTTGGCATTTATGGTTCCCATAATAAACTGTAGCTCCCCAGTGCCGGCAGCACTTATGCAGCCCCCAGACCATGAAACTCCCATCACCATGCTTGACTGTAGGCAAGACACATTGGGGCAAATCCACAAAGCAGATGCGCCGACTTAACTCGAGATTTCTAATTTTACTCCGCGCGTATCTTTACGCCCGATCCTCAAAACGAAAAATCCGGTTTTTACGTCCTACTTAAAATAATTACTCTGGCGCATCCTCTGACGCAAATTACGCTAGTCACGCCGCTTTATTTGATAGGCAAAGATGCAAATGAGGGAGATAGGGCGATCCTCAAAATTAAGTGTGTGCGCCGTAGATTACGCCCTGTGCGCCGTAGATAACGCCCTGTGCGCACCTGTTAGTTTTCTGGAGCAAAATTAGACTTTATAAAAGCAGCCCTAATTTTACACCAGCCCTGTAAAGGTCTGCTGAAGCAACACCATTTAGGAAGAGCTGCCAACACTTCTTTGCTTGACTTCATTGTGACTGCCAAAATGCCTGGGCCATCAATGATTATAACGGCACTCGCCACTTTACAGGCGCAGAGAAGGAGGAGGGCACAGAGGAGGAGGAGGAGGGCACAGGAGAGGATCTACCGCCCACGCCAAGATCTCTTTGGCATGACTGCGTCTGAGGTCATTGGCCACTTCAGATTAAACCAGGAAGCCATCCTGGACTTAACCAGGATCCTGCAGGATGATCTGAACACCCCAACCCAACGATCCCATGCCCTGCCAGCTCATATTAAAGTTATGGCCACCCTGCATTTTCTGGCCACTGGGTCTTTTCAGAGAACATGTGGAGGTCTGGCTGGGATGGTACAGTCCTCGATGAGCAGGTGTGTGCACCAGGTTGTCCCTGCAATACTGAGACGCATGGGCAGTCAATTTGAAAAGCCCACCCAGGAGGACCAGCGAATGAAGAGCATGGCTGATTTCTACCAGATTGCACGATTCCCACGGACCATCGGGGCCATTGACTGTACCCATGTGGCACTACAGCCCCCCCATGATACAGAGCACCTGTTCAGGAATCGCAAAAACTGGCATTCCATCAATGTCCAGGTAATCGTGGATGCCCATGGCCTCATCTGGCATGTGTGTGCCAAATTTCCAGGTTCGTGCCATGACAGCTACATCTTTAGGCAGACCAACATAGCACGTGAATTGGAGCAGAACGTGTATGGAGACAGCTGGCTGGTTGGTGAGTGACATGTGTGTCAGGTATGTCCCCCCCATGATGCAGACATCACATGGGGCACATGCATGACTAATATCCTCCTGTCTTTTGCCTTCCAGGTGACTCTGGATATGCCCTGGGCCCTCACATGATGACCCCATTCCGGAACCCCCAAACCCCAGGAGAGCAACGCTACAACGAGGCTCATATTCGCACCCGGGCAGTAGTGGAGTGTACTTTTGGCCTGCTGAAGTCCCGCTTCAGATGCCTGGACAAGACTGGGGGTACACTGCTGTATTCCCCAGACTTTGTGTGCCAAATAATAGGGGCTTGTTGCATTCTTCATAACTTTGCAACGAGAAGGGGACTGGAGATTAACTTACGTGCTGACCTGACCCCCCACCCAGGCAATCCCCCCCTAGCCCACTCTACCCGGTCTACTGAGGGCACAGTAGCCAGGAGACGCCTGGCAGAAGGCATCTTTTCTCAGTAAATGGCCAGAAAAAATGTCACAATGTTATTATTTTTTTCCAATGCAAACGCACATGAATTATGTGACAATGTTATTATTTGTTTTCACTGCAAACGCACATGAATTATGTGACAATGAGAATGTTGCTTTGCACAGTAAACGCACATGTTTAATGACACATTGAGAATGTTTTTGTCTCTGGAAACGCACATGATTTATGTCACAATGAGAATGCATGAATGCACACCACTGTGGTCCCTAGCACAAACACATCACATGCACATCGAATTGGATTAGATCCAAGTACCCCCCCCTTTGGTACTTGGGAGCAGTAACGCCCCGCCACGGCTCCAATTATGTCACTGTGCATTCATACACCATTCAGGAACCTAGGATGACTTTTCCCTGGTCCTGGGGATCCCTTCTCCACCAAAACTGAGGGGGACACCCTTATTTTGTCAGGAATGCCACCCCCCCACATTCACACATCATTCACACACATAAACCAAATCATAAGTACAGTATAATAACCAAAATTTTTAAATCAAAAAAAAAAAAAAAAAAGTACCCCTGGTATTTAAGTCCGGCGGCGAGTGCTCCGTCTAGGCTGCCCACGGGCAGGGGCACGGGCACGGGCACGGGCACGGCCACCTGGAGGATCTTCACGGGGGGGGGGAGCAGGGGAGGGAGTATCTTCATTGGGGGGGGAGCAGGGGAGGGAGTATCTTCATTGGGGGGGGGAGCAGGGGAGGGAGTATCTTCATTGGGGGGGGGAGCAGGGGAGGGAGGAGCCTCCCCTGGTGTCTGACCTCCGGCTGGCCTGCCCTCCAAGGCCACTGCTATCCTGGTCAGGCAGGCAGTGATGGCAGCCGTATTGGCCTGGCCAGCCCGTGTGTTCTCCTGCACAGCCCGGGTGTTGTCCTGCACAGCCCGGGTGAGGGCAGTCACCTCCTGGCCCACGCCTGTTGTGGCGGTATGCAGGGACCACAAACAGGTGATGACACCCAATGAATTGGTGGCCACATCACTGAGTGACTCCCTCATTACATCCAGGCTGTGCTCCATCTTGGCCATAGTTTTTTTGATGTCACCCAGACTGCGGGTCTGCTTGGCATTGTCCCTCAGCAGACTGGCCGGCATATGCTCAGACCCCACCCTGGTGTCCTGGGTCGCCATCCTGCCTGCCCCTGAGGCTTGTGGCCAGGTAGGAGGGGATAGAGTGACAATTGTGGGTTGCGGCATGTTGTGGGAGGAGTGGGAGGGGCTACCCCTGATGGTGGCCTGACTGGTGCCAGCCTCTGGGGGATCCTCTGGGGTAGCCTCAAGGGGAGCCTCTGGGGTAGCCTCAAGGGGAGCCTCTGGGGTAGCCTCAAGGGGAGCCTCAAGGCTAGCCTCAAGGGTATCATCAAAGGTCATCAGATCTGTGGCAATAATGATTTCCCGGCCAATCTGGAGATCTTCTTCCTCCTCCCCCTCATCCTCCTCCCCCTCATCCTCCTCCCCCTCAGCCTCCTCATGAGGGGAGGTTTGGCCACTCCCCTCCCCTGGGGACTCCTCAGCAGGCTCCTGTCTTTGGGGTGGTGCAGCAGCCTGGCCTGATGGCCCAGCAATCTCCTGGTCATCTGTGGAAGACACCAAACAATCACAGGTTTGAGGATCCACACACTTGGCACATGTTCCCTTCCCCCACCCACACATGCTAATCACCAAAAAAAAAAAAAAAAACCTTACCTGGCCTCACAGGAACATCAGACTGATAACCAGGCAGGCCCACCACCTGCTCTGGCTCGAAACACCGGGCCACTGCCCATTCCTCCTCAGTCAGCCGGATGGGGCATGGTCCCCCTCCTCCAGTGCCCCTCCTATGCGCAGTGAGCTTGGCCACCTTATTGCGGACCACGCTCCTCAGATCATTGATCTTTTTCTTAATGCCAGCGGGGGTCCTCGTCTCCCCTCCCCCCGCCGCATTTATGTGATCTGTTATTTTGGCATAAATCCTCTTCCTTTGGGCCGGGGAGGTGTTCCGGCTATCAGGCCCATGTAGATATCTTCCATATTGTATGACATACCTGGCTAGGATTTGCTTTTCAACATGTGAAAAATTCAGCTTCCTGCGTTTGGGGGCCATCACAGACACCACCCAGCAACAAGAAGCCAAACAGGACAAACACACAAAAATACACACACAAGCAGACAGCTACTACAAAGTCAAATACAAACACACAAAAATACACACCAAACAAATACACAAAAATACACACAGACAGCTACTACAAAGTCAAATACAAACACACAAAAACCAAACTCAAAATCCAAGCAGAAAAAAAACAAACAAAAAAATTAGCAAAAACAATCAAACAAAAATTACACTTATCACAAACAAACAACAACTACTATCTACTACTCCTCCAACACTTCTCTATCAAACACAACTTACCCACAAACACTGACAAACTAAGAGCAGAAGCAAATTGCTCATGGAAGGGAACACAGGGAAATACTTTTGCAAATTAAGTGTGTTTGACTGGAGCTAGTTAAGCACAGTGCGATCCTCAAACTAAGTACACTTGGCCTTTTACCTATCTCACTGATTGCGCCAAGCAAAGTTCTGCACATGCGCAGTGAGCAGCAGATTCGTGCGCGCATGCGCAGTACGGCCGGACATTCATTTGCATGGGGTCACGGCTCATTACAATGAAGCACGCCCACTTCCTTCCCACTTGCCATAACCCCGCCTTACGCCTCCGAATTTACGTTACGGCAGGCGCACTTTTGGGCGCAAATGCGCTGTGGATACGGCAATTACGACACCAACTTAGGGCGCCGTAACTTAAATGACATAAGTTAGAAAAAACGTATTTTGCGCCGCTGGCTGTGGATTTGGCCCATTGTCTTTGTACTCCTCACCTGGAGGAAACACAAACGCTTGAGACCATCTGAACCAAATAAGTTTATCTTGGTCTCATTAGACAACAGGACATGGTTTCAGTAATCCATGTCCTTAGTCTGCTTGTCTTCAGCAAACTGTTTTCAGGCTTTGTTGTGCATCATCTTTTGAAGAGGCTTCTGGGATGACAGCAATGCAGACCAATTCGATGCAGTGTGCGGCGTATGGTCTGAGCTCTGACAGGCTGACCCCCCCACCCCTTTAACCTCTGCAGCATTGTTGGCAGCACTCATACGTCTATTTCCTAAAGACAACCTCTGGACATGACGCTGAGCACGTGCACTCAACTACTTTGGTCAACCATGGCGAGGCGTGTTCTGAGAGGAACCTGTCCTGTTAAACCACTGTATGGTCTTTTCCACCTAGCTGCAGCTCAGTTTCAGGGTCTTGACAACCTTTTTATAGCCTAGGCCAACTTTATGTAGAGCAACAATAATTTTTTTCAGATCCTCAGAGAGTTCTTTGCCATGAGGTGCCATGTTGAACTTCCAGTGACCAATATGAGAGAGTGAGAGTGATAACACCAAAGGCTACCCATTTACACCTGAAACCTAGTAACACTAACAAGCCACATCACACCGGGGAGGGAAAATGGCTAATTGGGCCCAATTGTACATTTTCACTTAGGGGTGTACTCACTTTTGTTGCCAGGGGTTTAGACATAATTGCTGTGTGGTGAGTTTTTTTCGGGGGACAGCAAATTTACACTGTCATACATGCTGTACACTCACTACTTTACGTTGTAGCAAAGTGTAATGTTGTCACATGAAAAGATATAATAAAATATTTACAAAAATGTGAGGGGTGTACTCCCTTTTGTGAGAAACTATTAGGTAGATTCACAGAGAATGGTGTAAACTTGCGGCGGCGTAGCTTAGCGTGTTTAGGCTACGCCGCCGTAAGTTAGCTAGGCAAGTACTTGATTCTCAAAGTACTTGCCTGCTAAGTTACAGGCGGCGTAGCCTAAAGTGGGTGGGCGTAAGGGCGCCTAATTCAAATGTGTGTAAGGGGGCGTGTTTTATGATAATGGGGCTTGACCTTACGTTTTTGACGTTTTTTTTTAACTGCGCATGACCCGGGCGCCTACATTTCCCAGTGTGCATTGCGGCTAAGTACGCCGCACGGGCCTATTGATTTCGAAGTGGACGTAAACGACGTAAATCCCTTTTCACACAGACGACTTACGCAAAGACGTAAAAAGTTCGAATTTCGACGCGGAACGGCGGCCATACTTAACATTGGCTACGCCACCTAGGGCCTAGCTTTAACTTTAGGCGGCCTATCTCGTACGTAAACAGCGTAAATGTACTGCGGCGGCCGGGCGTACGTTCGTGAATCGGCGTATCTACTAATTTACATATTCTACGCCGACCGCAATGGAAGCGCCACCTAGCGGCCAGCCTCAATATTGCAACCTAAGATAGGACGGCGCAAGCCGTCGTATCTTAGATATGTTTAAGTGTAGCTCTGATTGAGAATACACTTAAACATAAGTCGGCGTAGATTCTGAGTTAGGTCGGCTTATCTAGATAAGATAAGCCGGCCTAACTCTTTCTGAATCTACCTATATATGTCTTGTGTTGCAATTGTATATGCTATATTATTTTTTATGTATTTGCTATTTTTTCCCCCACTAAAGAGGAGTTACCCTTTAACTGTAAAGTTGTTGCATGCAGTTAAAATATAATAATCATCTAAAATTCCTTAGCTACTGAGCATTCGAATAATTCAGCATTAATACTAAAATGTTGGATTTACATACTGCCAACAGTTTGCACAGTGCTTTACAAAATAAAGAATGAAAGTACAGTTACAATACAATTCAATATTAGAGGGTTAGGAGGGCCCTACTCATGAGAGCTTACAATCAAATACACTCAAACGGCCTCCAAATTACTTGTTCACAAAAGTCACGTAATAGCTCCAGGCTACTTCCCAAAACTAGCTCCATGGAATGGGGGTTGAGACAGAAACAGGTGCTTGATGGTTTCCGCCTATGTCAGATAACCTAATCTTTTAATTAAAATTTCTTTTAGTTTAGATATTAAGTAGGAATTCTTGTAAACATATTTGTAAAGATTATGCAATCAGCCATAACTCTTCAAGATAATGGAATTTGAGAAGTAAGATTACTGGCCTATTACATGAAGCCACTTTTCGTGCACATTAGTTGTGTTCATTTTGTTGGTTCTTCACTGGCTTTTAGACATCAAACATAGAAAAGACTTTAATTTTCAGGCTGCCCTTATGTATGGCATAAGCTACGCTGTTCGTCTTTCTAGATGATTTCATAGGCTTGTTACAAAATAGCTTTTCTTGGCTCTCCGCTCAGCCTCAGAATTTACACATCAAAAAGCATCCACATCTTATTCACTTAATGTGAGAGAATGTAAAATTGGTTTCATAGCTGATGAGGACCTTGAGCCAAATGAAAAGTGTTCATTTGTCAGCACAAGCTTACTACCTGAGACATGATTATATTGCTAATCCAATCAGCGGGATTGGTAGTGAGCATTTATATATACACAGCTCACACTGCTATCTGTTGATATAATCAGGGTCTACAATTTGCTGGGTTTCCTAGTAACATACAATTGCATCACATTGAAAGTATTTTACATTGTTTCAGTTGAGATGTTTTACTGCCATGAATGTTTACATTATTAATTTGTGCTTAGGTTAATTTATAGACCTCATAATGCAAAGGTTTAAACGTATCGGATAATTTTAAATAATTTTGGCTGAAAAATAAAGAGAATGCTCAAGTGGGCCAGTTCTTCAGCAACAGGTCATTTAGAACATTTGACTTTAATTCATTTGAATACCATTATTGAGTTCACATTTTTTCATCTTTTTATAGGTAAATTTCAGGCAAGCTGTTAAATACACAGATGAATATATATATAGGGAGAGTTGTATTTGCTAAAGGATTTGTAATTTAGAGTAGCCAGTTTTGTGATCTAGATACCCTAGCAAGACTGTGCAGAAAGTCCCTGTGGCGGGAGGGCCTGTGGAACCTAGAATCGCTTGGAAAGGTTGGGAAACCCTTGTTTCAGCTCCCCATACACCTCCTATGTCTAAGTCACCCTGTGCCATCCTGGCACAGAGTGACTGAGAAAATATGTCTTGGATTACTTAACCACTTAAGGAATGCATAACGCCGATATACATCAGCAAAATGGCACGGCTGGGCACAGGCACGTACAGGTACGTTGCCCTTTAAGTGTCCAGCTGTGGGTCACGCGCACGCCACCGGCGGTGCACTCACGACCCGGTCCGAAGCTCAGTGATCGTGCCCGCAGGACCCGATTGCCGCCGGTGTCCCGCGATCGAGTCACAGGAGCTGAAGAACGGGGAGAGGTGAGTGTAAACACACCTTCCCCATTCTTCTCTGTGGCAGTGACACTGATCGTCTGTTCCCTGTTATAGGGAACGACGATCAGTGACGTCACACCTACAGCCATGCCCCCTACAGTAAGAAACACTCCCTTAGGGCACACTTAACCCCTTAGCGCCCCCTAGTGGTTAACCCCTTCACTGCCATTGTCATTTTCACAGTAATCGGTGCATTTTTATAGCACTTTTCACTGTGAAAATGACAATGGTCCCAAAAATGTGTCAAAAGTGTCCGATGTGTCTGGCATAATGTCGCAGTTATGAAAAAAAACGCTGATCACTGCCATTACTAAAATTATTAATAAAAATGCCATAAAACTGTCCCCTATTTTGTAAACGCTATAACTTTTGCGCAAACCAATCAATAAACGCTTATTGCGATTTTCTTACCAAAAATAAGTAGAAGAATACGTATCAGCCTAAACTGAGGAAACAATTGTCGCTCTATTTTTGTTTATAGCGCAAAAAATAAAAAACGCAGAGGTGATCAAATACCACCAAAAGAAAGCTCTATTTGTGGGAAAAAAGGACACCACTTTTGATTGGGAGCCACGTCGCACTACCGCGCAATTGTCAGTTAAAGCAACGCAGTGCCGAATCGCAAAAAAGGGCAAGGTCCTTAACCTGCATAATGGTCCGGGTCTTAATTGGTAAAATGGGACAGTAATATTTATCCACAATATCTCCCAGGATACATGTAAAGATTATTCATGGTTTGTTTGATTCTGAACTCAACATGTTAGTTGAGAGAGCTGATCACATTGGCCTCTGTACAATGTAGGAGACAGGCCAACTCCTACTGGAGCTCCTGCTATTGTGTGAAGGTGTCCTGTGTTTATACTTATGATAATGTATAATCTACTGTGTAAAGCTCGGTGACAGCAAGTCTAACCTGTAGTGAAATCCTGATTAATCATAGCTATGCTCAGGAGGCACGGAGTCAGATCAGCTGCTTTAAGGGATTAGTTAATTAGCTCATGTTAATTATGTTTCTGGTTACAGGTATATTTTTAGAGTAATATGATCAGGAGGGGGAACCTCCTCCTCTTTAACTGTAAATAAGACTTGTATTCTGGTTCTAATAAACAGTCCATGTTCAGCAATCAAACGAGTATCATCTTGTTTGGTGCTTGTCAGTAGGTGGAATATCTGATATCTCGTGCTTTGAAATACACATATGCCTATCCCTTTAATAGTAATTCATGCTCCCAGCGTTCTGAAAGGGGTGAGACACATAGATAGGGAGGGCCGCAGAGGGTGAGGCGACCGTGCGCCCACAGTGCACAGGCCGCAACTGCCTCCAAACTTGTTGTTGTCTCACAATCTGCTCCACCCCCCATATTTAAAGTACAAAGTTCCATTAAACTTTTGGGATAAATCCATAAACCAGGAGATAGTCAGGCAGGGTAAAATCATTACATATCATAAGTTTATTGCCCCTGAAGCATAGTGCCAACTAAAGCACAACAACAATAAAAGTCCTGAGAAGCAAAACAATATGGCTGAATAGGTTGCACATTCATTAACTGCCAAGGTGAATTGTGTAAAGACCATAATAGAGGACTTACTGAGGAAGGTAGATAGCAAATACTCCTGCTGCTAAACTCATCCAGCCCTGTCCCCTTGAAGGAAGAGCGCTTGCAAGTGTTGTTCCCACCACAGGATGTGTCTCCAAGGGGGTTCCGGTGGCTACTGAAATCCCACAGTGCCAGTGGACAGGAACCAGAAGTGACACAGTTCCTCTAGCAGGAAATTATGTAAACTACTAGTGGAAGTATGGTTAAGAATCTTGTGGTGTTTTCTCCTAGGTTTTCACCATGGCAGGGCCTCACACTGTCAATATAGTGTGTGTGTATGTATGTGTATATATATATAATATATATATATATATATATATATATATATATATATATATATATATATATATATATATATATATATATATAAAAAATATATATATATATATATATAATATATATGTGTGTGTGTGTATATATATATATATATATATATATATATATATACAGTATATATTTTTTTTATGTATTTTTTTTTATTGGTCCATTCATTTTATCTTGTTTTTGTTGGAGTTCTACTTTACGTTGGCATTTTGGAAGATGAATGTGAAAGTTGGCATTTCAAGGAGGATCCTATTTAGGTTAATCTCATGCTCAAGTAAGGAATGCTATATGAAAATGGGGTTTTTATAAAGGGCACAAATTTGTATGGACTGATGGTCATTTTAGTGAAAACATTCCTATTGGTTTAGTAACAGTATTCTGTCACAAATCATGCTAAAAATAATATTAAAATATTAATTTTCATAGCAGCTGGACAGCTATACACTGCAAACCCCTGATTTAACCTTAAGAGTATTCAGGCCTCCAACCAACACATTTTGGCTTCCAAATTTTATTTTAATAAGAAATCCCTAAGCCAAAAATTCACTCAAGAATATTTATTTCCCTGCAGAGTAGAACCGTAGTGCAGTCTAAATGCAGAAGCAGCCACAACTTCAGTTTCTACTCATACAAGCGAAGGGCAAGATATATAACCTCAAAGTACTTTTAAAGTAAAGAAGAAAGTATTTTCCTGAGGCTTTTAACGAAAAAAAAAATCATGTTATTATTCACATCCGCATTAATCATGTTTAGCAAAAACACATGAAATTGTAAGAGGCTGTATGAGATAACAGAGCTTGCTTTTTTACCAGTGTGAAAGTCAAATGTTAATCTTAACACCAGATGGTAATTTAAACCGAGCTCTGTAATGGAAACCAAAGACTATCGAAAATGTATTTGTTTGGATGAACTTTCTTAACTTGAGACCAAGTACTAGGAGCTAAGTGTTCACGTCCAAAGTGCTAAAAACACAAATCCATTCTCTTGTTTTTATACTTTCTGGAGAACACAATACATGGTAACATATTCCAGATAGAATGTGGATTATGGGGGAGCAGAGTCAACACAACTATTAAACTTTCACTTAATTGCAATTGCGGGGCACACCTGCACAATCTGCAAAACGTCCTGCAACACTTAAGGATATCAACACAATCACACCCCAGAGTTGGACCAGATCTGCCTAGTTATATAATGTTCTCTAATGTATCTGATAATGACTTCCTTCCCTATCTAATCGTATTGTTTATTTTTTCTTCTTGCTTTCTGTATGTGACTAGGAAGGAATAGAAAATAAAAAGCCTCAAAAGTTGTGTTTAAAGTGTATGTAAACCCTAACAACGTATATATCAAATACAATCCCCGCTAATAAAGAAGCAGCTGACAAAAATAATAATATATGAAGTCCTTATTAAAATGCCAAACATTAATTGCAGCTTAAAATTAGACTGTCTAAATGCAAATTGTTTGCTCCACACCCAGTGTCCACATCCACATCTACATAGACAATGTCCAACCATAGATTTTTGTTGTCCAAATGATCAGTGTGCAGGAAACAAGGGGGCATATCCACAAAAGAGATACGACGGAGTAACTGCTGTTACTCCATCGTATCCCTTGTCCTAACTATGGAACTGATCCACAGAATCAGTTTCCCATAGTTAGGACGAAGATCCGACAGGTGTAATTGAATTACACTGCCGGATCTTAGGATGCAGTACCGCATCCGCCGCTGGGGGCATTTCGCGTCGAAATGCCGCTTCGGGTATGCAAATTAGGACTTACGGCGATCCACAAAGCTATTACGCTTCGTTTTGTCGCCGTAAGTTTTAGTTTGCAAGTGCAAAATTAGGGCTGCTTTTACAAAGTGTAAACTGTTTACACCATGTAAAAGCAGACCCTTCTTCCTCGCGCCGCGCTTTTTTTTTATTTCATTTTTTTTTTTTGCCGCCGTATCTTTTTTTTTTCCCGACGCAACTTTATTGACCCGTCGCGATCCACAAAGCCCGATGTAACGTAATTTCGCGCTATGCCCGTCGGGAAAATGACGTCACGAGCATGCGCAGTACGGCCGGCGCGGGAGCGCGCCTCATTTAAATGGGATTCGCCCCCTGATGATGAGGAACGCCCTGCGCCGGCCCGATTTAAGTTACTCCACTCAAAATTTCTAGGTAAGTGCTTTGTGGATCGGGCACTTAGGTAGAAATTTTGCGGCGGTGTAACTTAAATCGGAATATTTAAGTTAAGCCCGTTTTTTGAGGATATGCCCCAAGGTGTACAGGAAGAGCGATGCGTATAATTAAAACACCCAACACCCAATTCTCAATGTGAAAACTCACCAGATAGTAAGCCGTCACACATACAGAATATATGCAGCTCCTGTGTTCTCTAAATTTATACCACTCCTAAATGGCAAATGTTGCAGATACTCTCCTATTTTAATAAAAACAACAACCGCTGCAATGGTGTAATAGAGTTAAAATGTATTAATCTTAGGTCAACACTTTCACCCTCTTCCAGTTTTGGCCATTTGGCCGGAGAAGCTGCTGGTTTGTTTTGGGTGGCACATTTACCTCATGGCTCTTCTGAATTCCTAGGAGTGAATGGTGCATATAGCAATAGTAAAGGAATGTCGGCAACGAGTGTCTTTTGCTGTGCTCTTTATTACCCAGCCGGGTAAAAACAATAAAACTTGTGGTGAGGAAAGTAGAGTTGAAGGAAGAAAGGAGAATAGCAAATTTAGGCGTAGCAATGGGGAAACAGTCCTTTCCCAAGTGTAACACTTTTCTGCGCCACTCCTGCTTGAGTGGGAACAGCGTACCTGGACAGGCCTCTCTCACTGACCTGGCAGTCAGAGTATCGCTCGAACCTTTGAGGAAAAGTCTCTGCCACAGACCATCCTGAATAGAAAGTCAGGGAGACACCTCTGCCACAGGCCCTCACTGATTGCAGATACAGAGGCAATCCTCCTTGGATGAATTACACCTGGATCGTCTTCTTAATGTCGTCCAGGTACCGACTGACAGGTGATCAATCCTTCAGTGTTCGGCTACCTTGATCCCCGGTGGTTTGTTGAAATCCTCTTGGAACGCCAGCCTCTCATTGGCGCTCCTCAGACGGACTCCCCACCGAACAGCTATACCACTTGGGATCCTTAAAGGTGAGAACCCAGTCGATCACTGGGTCCCCGTCGCTGCTCAAATGTTCCGGACCAACATGGTCCCGAAACCAGGAACCGCGTGGCACGCACCCCCCAGCCAGGTAGGCCATAACGCCGGGGTTCCGTGATGTGGTCACCCTAAAGGTGGGTGCCACACTGGAAGAAGACCCAGAACTAATGGCGTCTGCCCCATAAATACCCCTCCCCAGCATGCACAGCGAGGCTCAATCCTCCTGATTGGCCGCTGGGGAAGAGCACCCAAACCTTGACTCCACTGCTGCCATCTACTGCACTGGGGTGGGAAGAACAACCCAGTACAACAGAATGAGCCCACAGCACAGGCAAGCTGAGACAGAGACCCAATTTAAGCATTTTAACCAGATCAGAGTTTAACTACACTCTGATCTTCCTCTAAATGTAAATAGAACCGGTACTTTGAAGTAACCAGGCGCTACACAAGTTTTCTGCGTTGTCATACTTTGACTGCCAATTATTCAGTCATGCAACAATGTACCTAAATTACAATTTTATAATTTTTGAGAAAGACAGAGCTTTCTTTTGGTATATAAATGAAAAAATACTGAAAGTTTGGGGGAAAAAACAAGTTTTTATTAAAGTGGATGTGCAGTATAAGATTTCCTATCATCTGTGCCCAGTCTTGCCACACAGAGTTAATCCAGCTCTGAGCAATCCTCTTTTATAGTTCAGTGAAATAAAACAGACTTACAGAGAAAAACCTTAGTCCGTTCTGCCCCCTTGCTGTGAGTGGCAGATTATTTACATATCTCATGCGCTGGCCTGGAGACAGGCATTATTTTTTATTTCCCACCCCCACTCCTTTTCTGAAGTCATGTGGTTACTTTTCTGGATTTTAACTGGATGTTAGTGATCATAGCAGAATTTAGTGTAAGGAATACAGAGTAAAAAATGCATGTTGACAAGGGTAGTGTAGAGGAGAGCGGGAAGTCTACTGACATCACGACTCCACCCACAGAGCTCCAAACAACAGATCCACCCACAGAATGCAGTTTTTCAGTTTATATAACAGACAGAGGGGAGTCATTTGACAGGTAAGGATACATGCAGGAGGCATGTATATCCTTATAGATCAGCACTATGGCAGTAGTTTAGAAAGGATGAGAGTGGGTTTACATCCACTTTAATTTCTGTTTTAAAGTTTTGCAAATACTCTTTCTTCATAAATGTAGGTCAAAATATATTCTGCTACATTGTTTTAATGTTTACTATTTAGTCTGTTTGAAACTATGGTGTATATATACTGTATATATATATATATATATATATATATATATATATATATATATATATATATATATATATATATATATGAAAATTGGTAAGTTCTGAGGTATTGACTACCTATCTAATTTCTTGAGGCCCTAAAATGTCAGGACAGTGCAAATACCCCATATGTGACCTCTTTTTGGAAAATAAACAGTCCAAGGTGTTTAGTAGGAGGCATGGTGAGTATTCTGAAATATTAATTTTTTGTAATGATTTTTTGGAAAATTAAGGAATTAAATAAAATGAGTTTTTTTTCCATAAAGTTGCCATGTTACCAATTTATTTCTCACACACAGCATAGGCATACTTAGACTTACACCCAAAAGCAGTATGGGAATACCACATGCATGAGACTTCTTCACAGCCTAAATGCATGAAGGGGCCCAAAATCCAAAGCATAACTTTGGATCTTCAAGGAGTATAAATCACCCATCTATTTCCTCACTACCTATCACACTTTTGGGGGCCTTGAAGCACCAGGAGAGCGGAAACACCCTCAAAATTAGCCCATTTTTAAAATAAAATAATCCAAGGTATTTTCTAAAAAGGGATAGTGAGTCTTTTGAACATGTCATTATTTGCCAAACGTTTTTGGAAAATTCAGGAAAGAAAATATAATTTTTTTATTTTTATTTTTTTATACAAAGTTGTAAATGATAAAGATATTTCTAACATACATCATAGCCATACACTCCTCGTGATTATGGCAATACCTCATGCATGAGACTTTTTCACAGCCTGGTCACACAGAGGGGCCCAAAATCCTAGGAGCAACTTCAGGCTTTCTGGGGCATAAATTACACATCTAAATTCCCTGACTACCTATCATATTTTATATATTAATATATTAATAAGGGTTCCCTTAATATCCATACCAGACCTGAAGGGCCTGGTAATGGAATTTGATGGGACCCCCACACATATTTTTGGGGGGGGTTCGGGGTTCCCCTTAATACTCATACCAGACCTAAAGGGCCTGGTAATGGACTGGGGGGACCCCATGTCATTTTTTTTCAATGACTTTTATCTGTATTGCCGGGACCCGACAATTCATTATAGCCATGAGTAGTTTTAAATGACTTTTTTTTCTTTTAGAAATTTCATTTTGTGCAGGGACTTTTCTAAGCACGGAAAACATGCGCTAATTTACAGGCCTACTATAGACACCCCCAGGTGCAAAATTTAAAGGAATATTTCACT